>NW_026057577.1:93190133-93527628 GCF_023721935.1 Panthera uncia
TTCTTTCTTTCTTTCTTTCTTTCTTTCTTTCTTTCTTTCTTTCTTTCAAAATGTTTTTTAACATTTTATTTTTGAGAGAGCCAGGAAGGGGCAGAGAGAGAGGGAGACACAGAATCTGAAGCAAGCTCCAGACTCTATGAGCTGTCAGCACAGTGCATGACATGGGGCTCAAACTCACGAACCGTGAGATCACAACCTGAGCTGAAGTTGGACGCTTATCCAACTGAGCCACCCGGGTGCCCTGACTTCTCTCACGTTTCTAATAACAACCTTTCTACTGACTTCCTCCGAGTCACAAAAGTGCTTCACTGCCATTTTTATTCCTTCTCTTTTCTTCTCATCTACTTCAATGATGTTGCTCATACCATTCCTTTTACCTAGAACTCTACTAACCTACATTCTTGCATGGGTCAAGCCCTTGCTCTTTAATCAATCTGAAATGCCATCTTTTTCAGTCATCCTCTCTGATTCTTCAGCCCTGTGCCTCTGGTAGAGATGGTCTCTCCCTCCCATGAACCCCCACAGGGTAACACAATCTGCAATGTGGTATAGGTAGACACTCAGATACAGTCTAGCTTAGTTGATTAACCAGGCAGGTACAGGTGTTGGAGTCAAATCAGCTGGGTTCAAATCCTGGCTTGGCCACTTTCAAGAGGTGAGACATTGGTGAGACATTGGACATTTCCCTATGCTTTCTGTTCTTCAGTTTTCTTATCTGTAAAGAGTCCAGTAATAATGCTGACTTCCTGGTGATGCTGTAAGGCCTAAATAAAACCAAGCCGCTAAAGTGTCTGGCACATAGTGGGAGCTCTATAGATTTGTTGTTAATATTATTATTACGGTCACCAGAGTGAAGCACCTTGAGGGCAAAGATAGTATCCTCCATAACTAATCTCCTTCTGGCAGCTTCTTTCCTCAGGGGGCAGATGGGAACCTGACTTAGCTCCTATACAGCTTATATGATGTGGACCAATGCACAGAGTGGTTGCTCTGGAAGGTCAGGAAGATCCAGGGATGGCGGGAGAGTAGCACAAGATGAGGGCAGATGTAATAGGCAACGGGAGGACTAAAGGGGACCCCTGAAAAAGTCAGGACAGGATTCTATACTCAGTCTTTACTCCAGGCCTTCCTACCCCTCCTTATAACACACTCTAGGGATGTATCTGCATTTGGAGACAGTCAGAGTTGGTGAGAATCCTGGCTCCTCCACCAGCCATCTGGGGGATGCTTGGCCAAGTCACTTCCTCCAAAGCCTCAGTTTCCTTATCTATCAAGTGGGGAGTTGAATGTTACTTCTCATAGCATGAGATTTCATGTGTTATATGGGGATAATCATAGTATTGGGTTATTGTAAGGATTAAATTAGTTTAATGTATCAAAAGAACTTAGAATAGTACTTGGCAAAAAGTGCTATATAAATCTCATTTCTTTTTCCTATTCTTTTTCTTATTATAAGAGCTTTAAATTGTATTTGTGTTGTTGTTATATTTGTCAATAACTTGCATGGTGCCTGGCACAAAGCAGGTCCTCAATACAGATTGGTTTTTGTTTTTTGTTTTTTGTTTTTTTCTTTTTCCTGTCTGGTTCCAACTCCGATGCAGAAATACCAATAGGCACATTCAAGAGATGTCTACAGCACCAGCAAAGTAGAAGCATCAAAATTGTGAGCAAACATGTTTTGAAAATGTATTATCTTTTTTTTTAAATCATCAAAGTAGTCATCATGAAAAAAAGTCCAAATTTCATTCCATTTCCTTAGACTTACTTTCCTGTTTCAGTTGTGAATTGTCTAAGTAGCAGTTGCTAGGGTCAGGGGCGGGGGGATGGGAGTGTGGCAGATATAATCATTTTAGCCCTAGGACCTTTAGGGCTTGGAGTCCTAATCTAGCCCAGTGCTGGCAGGTGCAAAGGAGAAAGGAAAAGGAGTGAGCCCCCTGCTGTCCCCACTGGGTGAGCAGGGAAACCTCTGGAAGGGCCCCTGCTGAGTGTGCAGTGTGGCCATCTGGGAGAGTGGCACATGGGTGAGTACCAGGGATGGAGGGAAAACGCGACCTCAGCCCCACACGGATGCCAGTGCACTGGCTTCCCCACAGCAGCTGGGTGCTGCACGGCCTCCAGAAGTCTCCCCCAGCTGCCAGCCCTCCTCTCTCTTGGGGCCAAGGGTGGGCATGGGTGAGGAGCTGACAGGGCCAATGGGGGAGGCCGGTGGCTGTCATGTTCAGTTCCCAGGGGCTCAGAAGCTAGAAGCAGTTGTTCAAGGCTTTCCTGGGCATCAGAGGCCTGCTTGTGGCCTGGATGTGGCTTGGGTTGGAGGAGGAGACCATGTGGTGGGATGCCTTTGTCTAAGGCACACTTCACATCCTTGCTCTTTAGTCATTAGACAATCATAGAAGCTCCATGAGCCTCAGTTTCCCGATTTGCAGAGCAAGATGAACAACACAACCATCACAGAGCTACTGTAAAAGTGAAAGGAGACTAGGTATGCAGAAGGGTCTGGGACACGCAGGCCCTTAAAAAATCCAAATCTCTTCTCAAGCAATGCTGCCCTATCCCTCCAGTTTCTACCCCAAACAAGCCTAGTGACCCTGGATGAGTCCTGCTTAACTGTTTAGTGCAGAAAGCTTTCTACAACAGCCAGTAGGATTGCTTGTTTTCCAACAGAGAGGTCCTACTATGCCCCATGGAAAAGGCATTTAACTTCCATGCTTCAGGCTCTTCCTTTGTCTATTAGACTTCTACTAACTCTGTCATACCTGGGTTCAAATGCCACACAAACACTTTGTAAGGAAACCCGGCTGCCAGCCTGCCCTACGATTCTGAACGTTATCAGTGAAATCCCTTGTGGAGAGAGGTCTTTGGTCCTGCGCTCTGTCCTGGCCCATGTCTGAGATGCAACTGGTTGAAGACTCAGAATCCCTCCTTGTCATACTGTCTGGTAACACAGAACTTGGAGGTATAGCTAAGGTGAGGGCTGGCAGAATCAAGATTCAGGATCTCACTTGGCTGGAATAACATTTCAAATTAGTAAATTAAAACTTAATGGGCATACGTAGCCTGGCACTTCTGTTTTATTTTAAAAAGAAAGAAAGAAAAGCTCAACGGAAACCATGTGAACCTGGGGAGATCTGACTTCAGAGCAACTTATGTGCAGACAAGCAGGGCTGGGGAGGCCTAGGGTTCAGGCCCCAGACTGGACACTCCAACTGCGTGACTGTGGGCAAACCACCCACCTCTCTGGACTCCATTTTGTTATCTTAAGTGACACTCGAACCAGGAGCCTTCAAAGGCCCCTTCCAGCTTGATATGTAAACTTATAAATAAACACAAAAAGACATATATATGTACTATAATCTGTGCTCTAGGTCGTGGGCACACGAGCCACCTGGCGATCTTAGCAAAATGCAGGTTACGATCCAGGACCTGAGGCTGAATTTCTAACAATCTCCCAGGTGGCATCAAGGCTACTGGTCTGAGGACCACACTGAGAACAGCACAGCTCCAGATGGTCATATCTCACCACTACTGCGTTCGTGCTGTCCTTTGGCCACTGGGGTCTTACGTGCATTCTGCATTTAATCCTCATAACGACCCTGGAGGGAATTGCTATCAATATCCCAATTGTCTGGATGTAGAAAGGCAGATTCACAGAGTTGAAGGGCCTGCCTGAGGCCGCATGGCTAACAATCTGCAGGGCCAGACTTTGTATCCAGGTTATGTATATGTCCATAATAGCCACACCACATGCATATGTGTAATACAGATTTAGGCCAACATGTGGCCAAGGGCAGAAAGGAATTAGTGAGAGAGCAGAAAGCAAACACACCAGCGAGGTCCTGTGTTTGTTTCCTCTGCAATGATGACCACTCATCAACTGGCTGACCCCTCTCTGCCTCTCTGGACCATGTGAAAACACTGACTGATTCTGGTCCCTGATTTGGAAGGTTTGGAAATCTAACACACTTGAAGACCGATGTGCTCGATCCTTCACTGACAGGCAATGATGGCTGCAACAAAGGGAAAAGAATGTAGTTCACATAAATGATTAGAGCAGAGGAGCAATGTTTAATCCTATTAATGAATTTGCTAATTGGCCTTATGCCCCCAATCATTTCATATTTAGGCTTTTGCAGTGTCAGATTAAATAGAAACGGATCCAGGGGTGGTTTGAGATGAGGCTAAAAGCATTTTGCTCAAGGCCTACAGATGGCTCGGTGGTGTGGTATGGCTAATGAGGGCTGTATCTGAATGCCTTCTCTCCACATTCCCCACTGGGGCTGCTCTTTCTTGAGGCAAGGCCAGCAGGGGAGGGAGAGGGTGTGGTGCCTAAGAGCTCACGCTCAAGGATTAGCCAGAACTGGGCACTGCTATCCAAGGGCCGTGTGACCCTGGGAAAGGAACTTTGCTTCTCAGAACCTCAGTTCCTCATCTGCAAAATGGGAACTGTAAAAGGGTCTGCCCTCCAGGGCTGGGAAGAGGTTAATAAAGTAACAGGGAAAAGGGCAGAGTAAGGTGCCTGGCAAAGAACAGCGGTCAACATCAGCTATTATTATTATTAACCTTGGCAGATGATCCACATTCTCCCATCTCACCACTGGGAAGTTTTCATCATCTAAAACTGCCAGCTTCCCTTAGGAGTTACCAGAGAAACTTCTCGGGATGCTAGGGGCCAGGGTTGTGATGGCTCTGGGTCCCAGAGGGATGGAATCAGAGGCCACAGTTTGAAGGACACAGATCACCAAGGAATGCTCAGTCATAGTGCAGAGAAAGCAACAGAGGAGGAAGGACCTGCTCCAAGATGGATAAAGGCAGCAGCAAAGCCAGTACAACCCGAGTTGTTAAAATCATCTTATCGTATGTGAAGCACAATGCTCACTACCTCTTTGGCCCCATACGCATCCCTGTAAGGTAGATGCTGTCATTGTCCCCATTTTACAGAGGGGGAAACTGAGGCTCAGAAAGGCTCAGCTAAGGAGTCACAGAGCCAGAGTTTAAACCCAGGTCTTACTTTCACTCAGGGGTCCTAACCATTCTGCAACCCTGTTCCTAACCCCCTGATTTGAGTGGAATGCAGTTCCCATTTCCCCCCACTGCCCCAGTGAGGATTCCTGCCTGGACTGGAATAATAAGAATTAATCCAAAGTTCTGCTCCCATGGCTAGTGTATGGAAAACCAGCGATATCCCAGCGGATTACAGCTACTCCCCAAAGGTGACCCATTTAAAACACTCCCTGGAGGGAGGGGAAGCATTTAAAGATAAGTCAAGTTTGTCTGAAGGTCCCAAGACTCTCAGTCACAGTCTCTCTCTCCCTCCCTCCCTCCTTCCCTCCCTGCCTCCCTCCCGCCCCGCCCCACCTTTCCCCCTCTCTCTCCTAAACACTGCTCATTCCTTGCCTGATAAATGGGAACATCAACTCCAGGGCCATTATGCAGAACTTTGCAGTGTTCCCCGCCACGAGCAGACCTGGATTTCTCATCTGTGCTGCCGCATTCTTGCACTACTTGGAGCCATCAAGAACACGCCCTGCTCCATCCATCCTTACCTCCACACAGCCAACATCCATCAGGTCTGGGCCCAATATCAGGCCTGACAGAAACGCTGGAATATTACTCATTCCTTTAGAGCTAGTCAGAGAGATAAATGTATAAACCCATAATCACGTAATGTTCATAATTGTAGCGTGCAGAAGCAGCAACAGCTGCAGAGGTAACAGGGGAGGGAGAGATGTGCTCTACCTCTAGGAGCCTGGGAGTGGGTGATATTGAATGAGGTCTTGAAGGATGTGTAGGAGTTTGCCAGGTGAATGGGGAGGTAGAGGTGAAAGGGTGAGTGGAAGCCAGAGTGGACCTCGGGCAGAGGTAATATCAGGGAAGCAATGCTTTAAGGATACTTCAGATGTTGCTTAGTGAATCAATAAATGGGCAGACAAATACACAGGTTCTTGGTCTCACCCAGACAAGGTAAAAGTGAACTCAATATACAAGGGAGGTCATTCTGGATCAGTCCTTGCTTTAGATTTTTTTTTTTTTTATCAATCAACAAAAGAGCGAAAGCTTAAGAGATACCTTCCCATCTTCTTGCCTTCCCCCAAAACACTACACACCTACTGATACCCAAAAAACTACAGGGCTTTTCTTGACTGAATTTATAATTTTTAGCTTTCTAAGAAGCACATGCTATGTTTATTATTATCTGTACCATGGCTTCCTGTCCCATGGACTCCTTCTAGTTTTCATGGGGGATAGCTTAGATCCAGGGTTGGGGTAGCATGACAATCAATGCTCTTCATGAAAGACAGTCTTTCACTATAGCCTTCCGAGGACTTCATTACTCATTCATTAATTTATGGATACATTCATTCATGCATGTACTCATATCTTCAATCATTCCCTCTGGCATTCATTTGATATTTCATTTGCTCCCTTTCATTCATGTATTTACTTATTCCTCCATTCATTCAATCATTCATTCTTTCACTCACATGTCAACATATGCACTCACTGTTCATTTTCACATTTACTAAACATTCATTGAGCAAAGCCTTTCCAGGTATACAAAGAGGTCCAGACTGTGTCCCTTGCCAGGGACAAACCTCCTCATTTTAGGCAGTAGTCCCTCACTTCTATCTTTCAAACTTTCCATTTCCCTCTTTCTGTTCACCTTGATCTCCACTGAGTTTCTTCTGGGATTGAGATCCCAGAACTGTGCCTGGCACTGGGTGTGGGCTCCTCAAGCTTTTGTGACTCTCAGGAGCTGGGGAGTAGGAACACTGTTCTCAGCATCTCCTTGCTAAATGGTAAACAGATTCAGTACGTTTCATGGACAAAGCCAATTCAAAGCCAGCAGGCCAAATAAGAGAATTCATTCAAGGCAAAGGGCTGGTAACCGAAATTCCAGCCGGAAGCTAACTTTTCCTGCAGGGTCTGCAATTCTAGAAAATAACAGAGAGTGGCCGACCATTCCATTATTCATAATTTCCTCCAGAAAAGATGTATTGAGTACCTACTATGTGCAGGAAACCAGGCTGAGGACTTTGAGGAATGATTCAGACAAGTTCCCTGCAAGAAGCTGACACTCCGGAGTCAGGGGTTTTGGGTTGGGGGGGGGGTTGGGGAGGTGTGGTTAACACCTCCATCCAGTGCCTACTTGAATGCATGACTTGAAAGTCATGAAAATGCATACTTTAAACTATTTGGGAATGTAGATGAGAGAAATCACTGCCTCCCGGGGCCCAGGGAAGCCTTCTTGACTGTGGAAATAGCTGAGTGAGGTCTTGGGTTATGGGTGGAGTGATAATTATTGGACCAGGAGATGGCGGAATGGTAACACAGAGTTAGAAGGGTAACACAGAGTTAAAAGGATGGACAAAGATGCAGAAGCAGGGGAGACCCAGCACAAACGCCTCCGTAAATTAGTACGCCTCTCTTAGACATAAGGAAACTGGCATCTCCAAGGTGAAATGATTTGCCAAAGGTCCCCTGATACAAGGGCTATGCGACAGCAGGGTTTCTGCTCCTCCACGCCTCGCTGCCTCTCCTTGGTCTCCCAGATCTTCTGGGTTGAGCATGCTGCCCGATTAAAAAACTACAAACCCAGCTTCATCAGGAACCCTCCGGTTCCACAAATTCTCCAAGGTGTTCACTGATCTAGGAATCAGGAAACCGATTCCATATTTGTCCCTAACTTGCCACAGGGACTTAGAAAAAGCATCTCATAGCTGTGGGCTTTAGTTTGCTCATCTAGTCAGTGAGCACTCTGGAGATCCCAAGCTCAGACCTTGCTGAGGGTTCTGAATGTTTTCTTCTGGCAGTGGAGGACTGATAACCCATTTGCTTACAGGCATACCTCCACTGAGATGGCCTTGGTCTAGTGATGTTCTGCCTAAATTCTCTTGCCCCCCCACAGGCTCCACAGCTGCACCTGCATCAGCCTTCTCTGGTCACCCCACACCCCAACCCTTCGCGCTTACTTGTTAAAGCAGTGTCCCGAGCAGTGTCCTTGGTATAAGCACATGCAAAACTCCTGGAGCCAGAAATTCTACCTAGGACCGGGCTGCAGAAGCTGAATCCCCCAAAGCAGGGTGGCCTTTCCTCATTCTTAATTAAAGAGAAACAAAGATCCCAAACAGAGAAAGAAAATGAATTTGAATGTTTTTAGTCAGTGACCCTGCTCTTAAACGAATTCAGATTTCGGCTGCCTTCAGGAAGCTCTCCCTGAACACTCAGCTTGGGCTATGTGTGTCTCTCTCTCAGCACTAGTCACATGGGGTTTTGCCCTACTTAAAAAAATGTATACGTGCTACCAGATTATATTTTGGAAACACGCAGGGATTTGTTCAGCAAGCTATGTTGTTTTCAGGACCAGCCACGGAGCAGAGGTCAGTGGAGGCTCAGTACCAGGACCAGCCTCGGTGTATCTAAAGTTTTGGGTCCTAGTTATCTGGACAGTGCTGGAAGAGGGCTCCAGAAACAAGGTGGTAGGACTCCCAGAGGCACTGCCTACTTCCAGGATGGCCTCACTCGAGGCATTTGGAAGCCACAAACAGTTTAGAGCCATAAATTGAACAGAAGCTAAAATGTGCTGACCACTTACTACATAGCAGAGCTCGTGCTGAGCATTTGACTTGCATTATCCCTGAAATTCACACAACCCAACAGCTATTTTAAAGTGGTAACTACCACTACTGTCTCTGTTTTACACTTGAGGCAAACATGGCAAGTGAGTGGTAGGCCTGGATTTGACTCCAGCAGGAATTGAAAATCCCCACCATCCTCTTCTTACTGCCTCTAATTAGATCCGAGCCTGATGTCTCAGAGATCATAGTAGCAGTTCCAGCAAGAGCATCAGCAATAAAAACCTCCAAGTTTGAGAGTAGGATGGAACCTGAGGAGAAACTGAGGTCCCAAGGTGGGGGGAAGGGAACTGGCCAGGAAGTGATCCCTGACCACTAGCCTCCCCAGCCAGTTTCTAAGTCACTTCTCTCTGCAGGAAAGGTCTTCTGCTGATTAGCATTCCACAGAGGAAGATGGTAAGATAAGACTCTGCTCGGGGGCAAATGCCGGGAGAAATATACACAGCTGGAGCCCGGGACAATTCAGCCAACGTGGTGGAACTCTGTGCAAGAGGGGCTGACCACTCAGGGCTGGGGCTTGCCATGGCGGCCTGCCCAACAGCCTTGACCCGCCGTGAGCTTCAAACAGGCGTTGTTGTGACAGTTAAATAAGAAGGTGCAGAAGAAGCACCCAGAACTGTGCCAGGCACACAGTAAGGGCTCACCGAATGCTGGTGCCCCTCTTCTCTTTCTTAGGATCCTGGGAGAGAGCAAAGAGCCCTGGTCTCTGGGACTCCAATGGGAATTCACTGGGGTGACCTAGAATTTTGTGCAGGAGAAGGGAATGGTAGACAGTAATGTTTGAGCTTTTAATCTTTGCCTGACCCTGTGCAAGGAACTTCATATCCATCCTTCTTTTTTTTTTTTTTTTTTTTTTCATGTTCTTACAAGTCTCCTTTGGGTCCCTGGTGGCTCAGCCAACACTGTATATGTAGCATGGTCCTCCCTCCCTGTACTTCCCACACACCCAGTTTCCTGCCTGGACGTAGTATTGTCACCCATGTTATGGATGAGAAAACTGAGGCTAAGAGGGATGAGGCTGGCCTGAGATCTCAGAAGGAGGCGCTGATGAAGCTGGGATGCACACCCAGACCCCACTGGACTCCAGAGCTCAAGATCTTTCTGTGACACCTAGCTGCCTCCCAGAAGTGCCACAGTCATTGAAAATATTTTAAAACAAACCCCTGGGTTTCTTGTACCCACAGTCCCCTGGCCTCTGGGGCCTCACAGTGGTCAGACAGATGATGGGGGTTTGGTGCTGAATTGTGTTCCCACACAAGTGGTATCTGAGGATCTGTGAGAAACAGGGCTCTGAATGTCAAGGTCCTGGACCAAGGCTTGCAGACCTGTCCTGCCCAAGACTGGTAAAAAGGCAACCAGACCCTTCCCTGCCAAAAGGATGTGTAACTCACGTGGCCTTAGACTCGTGTTCTAAGATGTAAACACCAATCCAGCTTCATCACCTAAGATCTACCTCCGGAGATCTCACTGCTCAGTGCTCAACCAGCTCAATGTCTCTGGGAGCTAGGCCAGATGCCTGGACCCCTTGAAGGCAGGTTACGCATGAGGAACTCTGAGACACAGACCTGCCTAAAGAGTCAGGGGAGACCAACCAAGTCCTAAGAGCAGATCATTGAGCACCCTGGGGTCCAGCCTTACCTTAATACAATTCGAATCACTAACCAGCATTAAGGATTGGGAGCTATGACCCCCACCTATAGCCAGAACCTGAGCTCCAATGGTAGAACTTGAAGGTTTAAGTGTCAGTTTACTTGAAACCCTTCTGCCACTCACAACAGGATTTGAGCATTAAACGAAAGAACACAAAACCCATCATTTTCTTGCTTCCTAACTGCATCCTGTCCTAACTGCATCCTGTCTCTTCATTCCAACAACCAACTTTCTAACTGCTGGATAGGAGGCCTGCGCAGTCTCCCGTGATGCAAGATATGTTTGCCCCAACTTCACATGGACCCATTTGACTCCTGTCCCACCGGCGGGGGAGACTGGGCATGTCTCAGCTGGGGAAAGGCAGCTATGGAACAGGGTCCAGGAAGGAGGGACTGCAGGGACTCACAGTTTCTAATCCCTGACATAAGCTCACTGCTCCATCACACCTCATCGGTGCCTTCAGCACCCTGGTGGTTCCCAGAGCATGACAGCACCCTTGCGTGACACCCTGGCTCCTAATGACTCCCCCAGCCACCAGGACATGAGCCCTGGGAGTTTCACCACCTGGCAGCAGCTGATTCCTTTTGGCTTGCAGAGGTTTATTGGGGTGGGCACACAGAGCACTGTCTCCCGGATGAGGGACTCCTAGGTCTGCACCAGCACTACTACCAGGAGGAGTGTGTGCATGTGTGAGCACCCCTGCTGGGTGCCCACAGTTGCACAATCGCCAGCAGTCATGGGAACGGGAAGGGCTTCCCAACATTCCAACCAGACAATCCAGTCACCTCCCACCTGTGAATCTGACTCTTCCTTCTGTTCCCAGAGATTTCCAGGAGTGTCCTGGCACCCAGCGCCCTACAGGGTATCTCCCCCGCCCCTGGGGCCAGTGCCCACTCTGGCTCCTTGTGCGTGTTCAGGATATTCACACCAAACCTCCCGCCAGGTTTCTGACTCCTTCGGATACAAGAACCTGCCCTCGCTCGTGATGGAGAGGAGGGTCCAGGCCAAGGAAGGCAGGCGGCACACCCCAGCTCAGCACGGAGCACCCCCAAACCCAGCCAGGGGAACAAAAGGAAGAAGGAGGTGGCTTACCTTTAGAAGGTCGCCTTTGTTTGGTTTGCAGAGACGAGAAGGTGCCCATGACGGCCCCCATGGCAGCGAAGACTTGTGTGCGACTTGGGACCCCTTGCCCGGCCCCTCCCCTCCCCTGCAAAGAAATCAGTGTGGCTCCTCTACTCTGAATTGGAGGAGGGAAAAAAAAAAAAAAAAAAAGCACCCGGCAGCTCGCCTGCAGCTTGGTATTCAGCGAGCGTGGGGCTGGGGCGCTGGGAGCCTTTTCTTTCCTTCTTCAGCCCCGCACATGCACTGACTCACAGGGCCAGCGGCTCCCCGTGAGCCTTCGGAACCGGGCCGGGCCGCTTCGCGCGCCACCGGCCGAGGACGCTGCCCCGCAGCCTGCTCGGTGCCGGACACGGGGCGGCGCGCCCGCCGGCCAAGGCTCCCGAGCCAGCGGCGCGTGCGGTGCGGGAGCCGCGCTCGCCCGCCCCTGCTGCCGCACGCTCCGCTCCCCTCCCGGCGCTCGGGCTGGCTCTCGGGGGGCCGGGTACCAATCATGAATGAACAGAGCCAGGGACCGCGCGGAGCGGAGCCGCGCGCCCGCCCGCCCGCCTGCCCGCGCTCCGGGCGAGTCTGAGGCGCGCGGAGTGGCCGGCGGGTAACCCCGGAGGGGCGGGGCGGGGGGCCGGGCCCACGAGGGGTGCCCGCTGCCCGCGCCGCTGCCCACCGCCCTGCGCGCCCGCACCTGCGGGGCCGTGCGCCCCTCCGGGGCTGCGCCCCTGGGCGCACAGACCGAGGTAGGCACCTGGCTGATGGGTGGGGTTCAGGGGGCGGCCGCAGATTGCTCCCCGAGAGAACGTGTGCCTGTGTGTGTGTGTGTGTGTGTGTGTGTGCGCGCGCGCGCGCGTGTGTGTGTTCCTGCGTGTGATCCGCTATTTCATTTGACTTCAAGGGAAATCTTATTTAACCCACCACCTGAATTCGCGGGATGGGGAGAAAGTCTGCCCCACCCAGGGAGAGATGTAAAACATACATCCAATTGGGTTGTCATGGGAGGAAGGGACCCTCCCGCTCCTGGCCAGGGCCACCCTCTACTGATGGAAAATTGGGGGAGAGGGGCAGAGGAGCCCCTGTGGGCCTTGCCTTTTCTTTTTCATTTCTCCCTTCTTTCTGTCCCTCCTTCATCCTTCTACCTCCTCCTGCGTCCCCCTCCCCCAATAATTTCTTAGCCATCAGCTACAGGGCAGGCTGAGAGTTAGTGCTGTGGGGGTAAAGGCTGAATTTAAGAAACAGTCTCCCTGCTGTGAGTTTTCCCTCCAGACCACGCAGAACCCCAACGGCTATCTGTGTCTCATGCGAAAGGGCAAAGTGTGGGTTCACTCTTGTGGGTTCTCCTCAGCTCTCTGTGGTGCTGAAATGCAGTCTGCTCCCTGGAAGCCTGAGGAGGAGGCACCCTCGTTCCATGCAGGAGCCGCCTCAGTTTCCACTACACACTATGCTTGCACATCACAGGGTCCCGCAACACATGGCCTCACCAAAACACACATACTTACACAAAACTATGGGCACAGTCCCACAAGTCCCACTTTGACATTACTGTGTTATACACATAGACACACTCAGCCCATAATACACTCAGGTGCATCCTCAGGACCCCACACAAGATCCAGACACACGACCACAGAGGCACAGAGACGTGCACACAGCAATGCAAAATGGCATCACGATTACCCACATTTATGCAGGCTCAAAGCTGCACAGGCATATAGTCATACCTCAAGGATAGAGGGCGCCTCAGGAGCTATTTCCTGTCATTCCAGCCCATTAGCTGCCCCTTCAGGGACAAAGGTGGCCTGAGTCTTGGCCAGGGACCCTGAGTAATTTCCTTTACCTATTCAGCGCTTAATTCTTTCTCAGATCCAAACACACGCCATATTCTGTGCAACAGGGAAGGTGTACTTAATAACATCTGTCCCTGTAATTTGCAGTCCCCTGTGCTGTGTATAACACACACCACCCCATGCCCCGTGAAGTTAGACAGGTCATGTCTAATCATTACTGTAGCGAGAAACTGAGGTTTACCAAGGGTAAAGGATTTGCCTGAAGTGACTTAGCCAGAATATGGGATTAGAACTTGGAGTACAGGGCTCTATCACCACCTCTTGTTGGCAGGTGGGGACGCTGGGGGCCCCTGAGCTGGGGAGATCTCTTCTGGGTCCCACCAGATTCAAAGCTTCAGCTCTTGTAAGTGCCAGGGTTTATCTGTCTGTGTCCATGAGGCCTAGAGTTCTGGCTGATGAATAAGATTGGTAGCGGCTGGCCCCCTGCCTCCTGCCTGTGCTCCCTGCTGGAGAAGAAGGGTGGGGGTGGGGGTGGGGTTGAAGCCACGGGTCAGGAGAGGACCCATCAGGATGGCCAGGACTCAAGGAACAGAGGAGAGAGCTCTGCCAGGGAGAGGGTGGTGCAGCCTTCTAGTGCCCCTGGACCCTCAGGCACCTGCTCATCTCTACACTACCTGCAGATGAGAACCAACACTTGAGAGTTTACAGAAGACTAGGATGCTACTCTTGCATTTCTTCTTCTTCCCTGTGACTGTATGAAGAGGCAGAGTGGAGATGAATTGCTCCATTTTACAGATCAGAGATAGTAAAGTACCCCTGGAGGAGTTTCCGACTGGCTGCCTCTGAGCCGTAAGAATAAAGTCAAGCCACCAAGATAAAGTCCAAACTGAGGAGCATGCATTATGAGGCCCTTTTGTGACCTGACTTCATCTCCCAATCACCTTGCTCTCTGGTGCTCCCTGTGGGGCCCCAGCCACACAGAACCTCACTGGTGCCCTCTAGGGTTGTGTTTCAGGGCCTTTGCACTTGCCGTTCCTGCTGCCTAGGATGTCACTCACCCCTTTCACCCCACATATCCTGGACCATCTAATTCAAGTATCATTTGCTCCAGGAATACCTTTCTGGCCCTGAACTGGTGCTTGCCTCAGGGGTTCCTGCGGCACTCGGGCCTTTGTGCCCATCAGAAAACTCATTTCCTTGGTTCTCATTGTGCCTTTCCTGTCTGTGTCTCCCTCTGCACAGAGAGTACCTTGGGAGCAGGGACCACTACTGATTTAGCTCCTCACTGTCTACTTAACCCCTCATTTCTAACAGGGGTGCAGTCAATCTGTGCTGAGTGAATGAATGAATGAATGAATGAATTTTCTTTGCTCAGCGAACCAATTATTAAGTAAAAATTGGTGATTACCAGATCGTCCTAGCTCTTCAAAGGAAGAAGCACACTCCTCTAAGTAAAGATTCATTTATTCAACAAATATTTGTTCATTCATATGTCAACCATGTACCAGATATTTACACGCACAATAGCTCACTTATTCCTGGTGATGCCCTGTGTGGTAGGCATTATCTATAGATAAATGGACACACACATGCATTGTATGATGCGGCAGACATTGCCCGGGAAAGGCTCGCAAAGAATGCGTCTAGGGAGGAATGCACGTCAAGTGTGAGGGAGAAGAGAGAGAAGACAGCAGACCCGCTCCTGCCTCTTGGAGATTCGCCACAGAGAGCAGAGTACTGCGTGGGCAGTTTGTCCTGTTGTCCCCAACATGTACTCACCGAGGCCATCTTGCCAGCCCTGTCCAGCTGGGGCTTCACTGGCTGTGGCTCCTTCTACTCTTGAAGGTGACCTGATTCATGCCCTATGTCCAGGTCTTACCCCTCCCTCATCCACGCTCTTATGGGCTGAATGTCTGTGTCTCCTCAAAATGCATATGTTGAAGCCCTAACCCCGAGTGTGGTTGTATTTGGAGATGGGACCTAATTAAGGCTAAATGAGGTCACTAGGGTGGGGTCTTGATCCTAGGGGATTAGTGTCCGTAATGTCTTATAAGAACAGACATCAGAGAGTTCCCCCAACCCCTGCACACATGACTAAGGAAAGGCCTTGTGAGCACACAGGGAGCAGAAGGCAGCCATCTGTAACCCAAAGGGAGAGCTCTCACCAGACACCCACCCTGCTGGCACCTTGATCTTGGACTTCCAGTCTCCAGAACTGTGAAAAGATACATTTCTGTTGTTTAAGCCTCCCAGTCTGTGCCATTGTGTAATAGCAGCCCGAGCTGAGTAATACACACCCACGGCGCCTGTCCATGCCCTCAGAAAGCTCTGGAGGCAAGGCCTTCCCTTTCCTCTGACATAAACACCAGTGTAGCACTCCTTAGGGTATTCCTGGAAGGCTGTTCAGGGAAGAAGGGGTGAAATGGTCAGAGACCTGCAGGTCCCATGTTCCCTCCCCCTACTGTCATGTGCTCACTCACCCCTGTTTCTTTTCATCCTTGCCGGCTGGGAAATTCAATAAGTTCCCACCACCCGTGGAAGCAGCAGTGTCAGATTAACAGCGTGGATCTGGTGGTGCTGCTAGATCGGGGTTCAAGTCTTGATTTTGCTGCTTTTTAACTGTGTGACCTGGAGCCTGAGGAGTACCTTCTCTGCACCCTACTTTCACCTTCTGTGGATTACATTAGTACCTACCTTATAGTGCTGCTGTGAGGGCTTGGAGGTGATGTAAGGCCCTTGGTGGGTGCCCAGCACACAGTGTGGCCAGTTACGGAGGGCGGACTGCCACTGTCACTGTTGCTGTGGGCCAGGTATTGTGCTGGGTTAGAGGGGTATAGAAATGAGTCAGCCACAGCCCTTCCCCTTGGCTTCCATCTTTGCTCTTCATCTGTTTCATAGGAAGTCTATTCTCAGGGTCCCCATCTGGTATTAAAAGACTCAGATTAGTTAAGGAAGGGAATGTGGTTGGCACCTGATTATGTGCAATTCAGCACTATGCTAGCTGCTGTCTTGTACCATTTCCCAAATGTTCTGCATGCATAAGTCTGGCCTCCTCAAATAGATCCTGAGTTTTTAGAAAGCAAAGCAGGCACCCCTCTACCCTGCCCCCATCCACCATGGCTCGACCAGACCCGGGACATCCCAAGTGTTCTGCAAACACTCACGCTGAGATCAGCGGGATAGGGGAAAGGGCACCATCATTTAGCCCTGGGATCAAGTCCCACTTCTCTTACCAAATGTACCTCTGGGCCTGGGCTACTTCTCTCTGAAACACGAACAAAGTCCTTTCAAGGATGGTGTGAGGATTGGGTCAGATAAAGTAAAGGGAAAATACTTTGTTCCCCTGCAAAGCAGTCACAAATGTCCTTTATTATTATTTGCTCTGGGCCTTATTTAATTATTCATTCAATCAACAAATACTTATTAAGCATGATCTACCTGCTAGGCACCATTCTATATAATGAACAAAAAGAGGCCTTCAGGGAGTTGGCAGGCTAGGACCAAAGGCTATCAGATCCTCTTACCATTACAAACTGTGACCAGACTGGTGGGGAGGAGGGGACAGATGAGTTTGGGATGAGGTGGGGTGGGGGGGGGGGGATGCTCAAAGCCAGTAGGATGAACCTTTTGCAAACTACAAAGTTATGTCACAACTGAGTATAGAACCTCAGAAGACAGGGAGTTAGATACAGCTTTCAAGTCAAGGAGATCAGGTTACAAATGCTGGGTTTGTTGGGTGACCTCAAGCAAGTTATTTGACCTGGGAGAGCTTCAGTTTCAGCAATCTGCAAGCAGAATAATTCCGCCAGCCTCAGTTGCAGGGTGAGGCTGAAAGTGATCATGATTACAAACGTGCCTGGCAGGGGGCCTCTCGCCTAGAACAGTCCTGGCTCAGAAAATGCTAACTCCATTCCTCAGTTTCCCCTTCTGGTCTTTTTTTGTAAACAGCTTCTTCACCCCCTTCCCAGGAGGAAGAAAAGATCTTGGAATAGGACCTGGGCTGGGGAATTGTCTCTCTGAGGCCACATCCTTAATGCATCGGCAATGACCTTATCTGTCAAGGTTGAGTGTGACCTTTCAGGGAGCAAAACTCATTCTTGGAAGCCAGGTCACAGGCTCTGTCTTTGATGTCCTGCTGGCTGCACTGCCCCAAGGGTTCCCCCTTCATGCTCCAGTGCTGGAACAGTCTCTCTACCAGGGGCTGAAATGAGTTCAGACAGAGTGCAGCCACCCACGCAGCCCAGACACTGGCAGCAAAGCACTTCCAAGTTACCCAGATCCAACGAGGGGGGAGGACATTCCAGAGCATGTTGGCTTTCAGTTATCTAAAGCAACATACATAATGTGTCCTAAGAAGTCATGGGTGCCCTCCTTAGGCCAGGCGCAAGGTAAGTACTTGGTGAAATTGATCAGAAAGCTTTCTGCGGGTGTATGGAAGGCTGGGTAGAAGGAGGAAGGGTGGAGAGGGAGGTAGATTTAAATATGTTCAAATAAACATTTAAATATCCAATGAAACCTGTGAACCTTCTCCCCCAAAGTAGCCATGCATGGGTACACACACACTCACACCTTGCATAAAATTTTATGGAGTTTACAACTCTCCCACATGAAGCACATCCGTGGACGCCTAGTTAAGAAACTCCGTACTACAGGGGGAAAGATTCTAAGGGATTTTATACAGTCATTTCTTAGCTGTCTGACTTAAACTTTTCTGAACTTCAGTGTCAACATCTGTAAAATGGGTGTAAATAATTGCACCTATTTCTTAGGGCTGTTGTAAGGATTAAATGAGTGCTGGTCTTTGTTAACCTCCTCACTAAACTGCATTCACTCACTCACTTGTTCATTCAGTCACAAGTTAGTGAGTGCCTCCTGTTCCATCACACCCTGAGCTGATCTCTGCGGCTGCAGAAGTTTATGCTCACTTGCTTGGGGGACTCACAGTCTGAGAGGGCAAAGGGCAGATAAGCAATTCACGATAACACCCCAGACTTCACCAAGAATGAGTGGGAATGACTACTCTAGCTCTGCTGCTGAGAAAAACAGCCTATGACTCTGGCCAGGATGGCTCCCACCAAAAGTCCTGGGAGAAGCAAGTGTTTGGATTCAGCAAGGTCAGGGGCCTAGATCAGGCTATGAGGGCACAGGTCAGGGTGGAAGCAGGGGGGAGAAAGGCACAGGGCTGGAGGTAGTGGAGGGTAGAGTCAGGGACAGAGTAGGACTGAGATGGGGCGGGGTGGCCCTGGACAGTTGCCATTGCCAGAGTTGTGTGACACTGAAATGGCTGGGGCAATGAAGACAGAAATCAGGGCAGAATTTCTAAAGTGCGTGCAGAATATGGATCCATAATCTCCTTGGGTAAATGTGCAGGAGTTTATCATGTTCACTCCCCTCCTTTAGTCTCCTTAGATTATATAACCATTGCCTTAACAATGGTAGCCACTGTCCGTGGAGTTTTTACTATGTGCCGGTTTGTTCCTGGTCCCATTACTCATTTCAGTAAGGTAGGTATCCTCATTATCCCCCATTTTATAGAGGATGCAACCAAAGCACAGAGAGGTTAAGTGACCTGCCCAAAGTCACACTGCAAGAAGTGGTAGAGCTGGCTTTGAACTTGATGGTCTGACTCCAGATCCCACACTCCCTTTCTGGCTCCAAGCCCTCCTGCTCTACTGTAACTTATTTTTTCTACCACTGTTTCTCTGGGAGGCTACAATTCACTGGGGATTCACAGGTATGGTCTGACTTCTTAGAGCCAAGGGACAAATGCGAAGGTCCCCTGGGTCCTGGCCCTCTGGCTGGTGCTTGTGGTGGTTGCAGCTTCCATTCAAACCCTCACTGCCTAGGGGCTACAGCCATACCCACCTGCCTATGGGAATGCAGAAAAGCACACAGGGTCTGTTTTCCCTCTGTGGCTTCGACAAACTGAAGACCCCAGAGGAAATGAGCAGGGGAGGAGGGAAGGAGTAGCAGCCATGCTGTGTGATGATTAGTAATAATGCCAGCGATGAGCGCCCCTGGCCCTACACGGCCCACTGAACCTGTCAGCGCTGGCTCCCAGCTTCCCAGCTAGGCGGCTGCAGCCACAATTGGAGCCTGAGGAAGAAAAGAAAAAAAAAAAACAAACAAACAAACCCAGGAGCAGGGAGAGAGGGAGGAAGGAAGCAGGGAGAAAAGTCATGGTTGCCTCCATGCTGAGGACTGACTCTGGGACAGAGCTGCAGAAAGGAGGCAACATAAAACTACAAGATAACAGTGGAAGTTTCTTCTGTTGTTTCCTGTGACCACCTGCCCCACACTTGAGACCTGTGGCACTCACTGCCTGGGGCAATATGACACAAAAACAATGGACCCACCTTCTTAGATTTTGACTTACAAAGGCTCTGGTCTGATAGAAGGCCTAGAAGAATGGGGCTTGGAGATTGGGTTTGTCCTTGACCCACCTCAGGCAAAGCACCATTCAGCAATGAAGCCCCCAGACTCCAGTGGAATCTGGGGGCCAGGGAGGCCCTTCCCCTTTCCCAAGTGGAGTCTGGGAGAGTGGACAAAACCCCAAGTGGCCCTCCCAGCCCTGCCCGTCCTCTGTGCAGCACAGTGTCCACTCCACTAGTCTGTGTGACTTTGCTGCGACAAGGATCCTGACTTGTTTCTCCTAGCTGAGCCTGGCAAGGAAAGGAATCTTTCCCCCCCCACTCAACAGAGGCATGGCCTACCATGCCCCAAAGAGTGGGCAAACCTTAGGTGCAGGCCAGGGGCCCTAGCTATGACCTGGATGGCAGAGGGACCACAGAATGCTCAGGAACCAGGACGTCTCAGAGGCCACCTGCCTGGAAAGGCTACAGAGCAGAGGCCGAGTATACCCCACTGCTCAAGGCTTCATAAGCCCCCAGAAGGATATTCGGGCAATGCCGAGGAGACAGGAGTATTGTGAGTTTCTTGAGATTTCATTTCTGGCCCCAAGAAGAGTGGGGCTTTGGAATAAAAATTAGGTTCGGCACTTTAAGAAATAAGCCAAGTAGCACTTGAGGCGCACCAGGGGAAGTCGCCTGAAATCCTTAGCTACCCATAAAACAGTGCTCAAAATACCTCTGTCTCTGCTCTCTTCTCCATTTTAGGCATTAGCAAATTGGAGGTCAGAGAGGTGAAGTGATTTGCCCGTGGCCACAAAACTGGAGATAGCTGGAGAGTCAGAGTTTGAACCCAGTTCTGTCTGTCTTCAAAGCCCATGCTATTACCCATGAAGGAAAGGAGGGGAGGGAAGAGAAAGAAGTGAGCGGAGGGGGAAGCAGAGCAGTGTCAGGAAGAACAGGAGGGGTGAGGGGGTGCTCTCCACTCACGGTCCTCCCTGAGGATGCCCTGGGTCGGAAGAGAGGGGCTGCAAGGAAGCTTTGTTTTGGCTTAGAGGACCACGATGGGTCATGGGTCATGTGCACTGACACTGGCACCCAGGTGGCCTGGCTTGCAGCTGGCAGGGTGGAGGGAAGGGCAATGCAGTACCTCCAAAAGCAGGAACACCATCCCTCCTCCCGAACGCCCCTAGGAGCCCCCTTCTTGAGAGGACGCGCTGGCCTCCTCCTCCACTCCCTCTATATAGAGGCTCCCTTCCCGGGAGGCTGCAAGGCATTTCTTTAACCACAGTGGCACTTCAAGATGACTTCTGTGTCTGTTGTTCCTTCTTGCCCTGGCTGGCCCCTAGTGAGCGAGGGGATTGGGAGCTCTAGCAGGTGCTTGGGGGAGCTAATTGACAGTCCAGAGCTCTCTTTCCCTGAGCTGGCATTTGCATGCTGCATTAGTATTCTTGCCCACAGCTCAGGGCTGTTCTGGATGGAGGATGCTACGCAGATGAGCATCAAGCCTGGTGTGTGATGGGGACCTGATGCAGTTTGCTAGGAATCAAGGCTACGGAGGAAGAGGAGGCCAAGGGAGGCTGCAGAAGAGACCGGGGCTCTTCTCCTGGTTCCCACATTGCCAGTCCCTGAAATCTGTCATCTGTGAAGTATGAGCTCCCAACCAGTCCCTGCAATGATTTGACAGCACTGCTGAGCCCTTGCTCTGCCCCACCTGTGCTGGGGTGGTAGCAGAGATGCAGAGACAGGTGAGGTGGGCTCGGTCCTGGCCCTTAAGAAGCTCCTGTCCTGTGGGGACACAGTGACGTACAGAGTCCATCTGAGGACTAGGGGATAGGCCTATAGCAATCAGCTGAGAAGCCACACCAGCTCCGAGAAGAGAAGTCTAACTCAACCTACAGGAAGAAGACTGGGGGGACGGGGCAGTCAAGCAAGCCTTTTCAAAACAGGAGATGCTGGAACTGGGTCTTAAAAGACAAATACGAATTTAGCAGCCACACATCACTGTAAACACATGACTTGGTTCAGGGACCATCTCCTAAGCAGCTCCATGAGAGCCACAGTCTATTTTGCTCCCATGGGAGTGTCTCACAGGCCAGGGCAGCAATGCACCGTTGGTCCCATTTATGGGGACCTACAGTTGGATGGACTTTGGAGAATGCTGGCCCAGGCACCACGTGTCCCCATGTGACAGATGATTAAAGTGAGCAACTGAGTCATCCCGAAACATCTTTAGGGATGGGAGCTTCCTGGCTTCTGTATGCAACCTGCTTTGGGGTTTTATTGTGCCCAGAGCTAGGAAGTGACTTCTAATGTCTTACTGGTCTGCTAAACTGAAGGACACTTACTCTTTATATTCCAGAAAGCAGGGAGTGGAATGCCTTGTTCAGGAGCCCTTTGTGCAAACTACCAGAGCCACACAAAGCTCTGATCACCCCAAGCCAAGCCCTCAGGTAGGAGGGGAAGCTCAGTTAGGTGGGAGATACAGCTATTTTCTACAGTGGAAACTGAATGACTGGGGAAGGGGGTGGCTAAGGGACTTGGGCTGTATCCCAGGCTCTAAATCTGGATGTGCCCTCATCTCAAAAACTCTGATTCTCTCCAGAGTTGTACCCTCTTCTAGGGTTATGTTACTCAAAGCTAAAAAGGACCTCATATGCCACTTTACAGATGGCTAGGGGAGGGAAAGAGATTTGCTCAGGGAAATGTATGGAGGGAACAATAGAATTGGGACTAGAACTCCGGGCTCTGGAAAGGGTCTTACATATTTTAAAGTACCAAAAGTTGTCCTCAGAACCAGATTCAAATTTGCTCTTGACTCTCTAAGAGGCATGACATTATGGGCATAGGAAATGTGCCCAAAATGGACCTCACTCCTCTTTACTGAAATTCCCTCCAGATGAAGTGATATCAAATAAAGTTTATAGTACAAATCTCTGGAGGAAGTTGGTACTGACCTGGAATTCAAACTAAAGTTTAAATGAGATGTTATACTATAAGCCAGATTTGCTGGCAGTTAGGAAGCTTAGCAATGAAGAAGTAAGGGCACTGGAGATTTGAACTGTATGGAGGGGTGGGGGACCAGGAGAGTAGTCTGGGCCTATAGTAATCAGGGAGGTGATATGTGTGTGTTTAAATAACAGTGTGAGTCCTGGTGGAGAACCTCTGCACGAAGTAACTTTTTTTTCTTTACCTATGGCTCAAATGCAGTCTTGTGTGGTGTATCCAGCCAGCCAGCCATCTACCATTAATAAATATTCACTAGCCATCTGCAGTACCTATCCCCGTTGTAGGTATGGGGATCCACCAGTGACTAAGATGGACATTTTTCCTGCTCTCTGTAGCTTCCATTCTCGTAGAAGAGCGGTCAGGACACAGTGAACAGCAGTTAAGCAAACAAATAAGGTCATGTCTGCTGATGGTTGGCACTGTAAGGACACCAGGAAGGTCCCTGTGGGAGAGATGAAGGGGTCAACCTGAGACAGAAGGCCTCACTGAGAAAGAGGGTTGCTTCTGAAACGTGATTGACAGGCAGGAGTTACTCACGCCTAAGTTTTAGGGTGAGAGAACATGAGGTGAAGGCCCGAGGCCCCGTGGAGGGAGTTTGCTGGGAGCACAGAGAGAAGGGCAGTGGGGTTAGGCCGTGCAGAACAACGGAGGAGGTTCTAGGGAGGCCAGCTCGCACAGGGCCTGCTGTCCTTGGCACAGTTTGGATTTATGCTAAGGCAAGGAGAGGCCATAGCAGAATATTTTTTCACTTTTTATTTAAAAAAAAAAGTGTAGACTCACAAGAAACTGAAAAAATAGTACAGAAAGGTACCCTGTCCCCTTCATCTGGTGTCCCCCCCACACGCCCCCGCCTCGTGTTAGCTTCTTACATAACTATGGTGTAATATCAAAGTCAAGAGATGGACGTTGAATCCAGAGACCTTGTTCAGATCGCCCCAGGGTTACACGTGCTCATCTGTGTGTGTGTGTTCCTGGGCCATTCTATCCCAAGTGTAGACTGCTGTAACTACCACCACAGTCAGGATGGATACCAAACTACTCCATCTCCACAAAACAACTTCCTTGTGCTCCCGCTTTATCGTCACCCCATCCCCCTGCACCCCGTCACCATGAGAGAATGTTAAGCAGGGAGCCAGAGAGGGAAGATGTGGACCTGTCCGCTGGGGCAGGGACATAGCCTATGCATCTTCAGAGGCCCTGGAGGCCTCTCAACTGTGAACACAGATTGTTTGGGCTGGCTTTACTTTGCAGCTGAACAGCAAGAACAGAAAGACTAAGCAACTCACACAGAGTCACACGGTACAGCTCATGGCTCACTGGATGTCTCCTAATTTAGATGATTCTGACAACTCTCTGCCGAGCTTGGTGTGCTGGTCCCTAGGGGATCGTGGGTTGCGGAGAAGAGAGGCCCGGCCCAAGGCCACCACTGCAAGGCCTCATCCCTCAGTCTCTTGTACTTCCCTACCCCCTCTGTCACCCACTTCAAACAGTCCCAGTGAGGAATTGATTAGAAGACACTTGCAAAGTGCCAAGCATAAGGGAAAATCCCTTCTGCAGTCAGCATGCCAACATTGACCCTAAAGTGTTTGAGAGAAACAGCGGTGCTTCCTCGGGCCTCCCCTCCAGCTTCAGTGGGGAGGGTGGACATGGGTCCCCTGGGAGATGGGTGACCAGCCCTCTGATCCTGTAGCTCAGCCCCTTCCTCCAGATGCCTGGCTTACGAGTGTCAGCTCGTGCCCCCTGCATGTGGCAGATGGCCCAGGCCATCTGTGCATGCAGGAGGCCCTTCCAGTGCTCCTGTTGCTCTCGGTGGGACCCAGTGGCCAAGTTCACTTCCTGAGGCTACACGTTCTGCCCCACCCTCCAGTGTAGCTCCCAGCAGTAACATAGGAGGGGCCTTCACAGCACCCAAGCTCTCCATCTATTTCTCAAGTGGTCCGGGGAAAAGAGTGGGATTGATGGGACCAACAATTGATGGGACCAACTCCAAAGCCAACAACCCAGGCCCCCTTGGTCACTCAGTCAGTTAAGTGTCTGACTCTTGATCTCAGCTCAGGTCTTGATCTCAGGGTCGAGTTCAACCCTGCATTGGGCTCTACCCCGGGCATGAAGTCTACTTAAAAAACCAAACCAAAACAAAACAAACCCCCAAACAAGCATGGCTCTGTGCACAGAGTTGCTGCTCCAAAAAACACCACACTTTCCTTTAGAGTGGTCTGCTCAGAACTGCCCAGGGATGAGGTGGGGGGGTGGGTAGGGGTGGGTGGGGGGTGGACAGGGATGAAGAGATGGGGTTGAGGAAGATGGGAGATGGGAAGAACTGGGGTGGCTCTGGGGCCTTCACAGGGCACTGAGGGAGACTAGAAAGGTCAGTGTCCCCACCCCCACCAGTCATCACACCACCATTCGGCCCTGGCCCGAGTTATGTTGGCCCCCGACAGACTCATTCCTTCTCTGCTCACAGGGGTGCAATCAGTACTTCCTATAGCATGGCTTCTCCTTTCTCGAGGAGATGTTCTCTCAGTTTCTGGCAGCTGTCCTCCATCTTGCAGGGTAAGCGCTGAGGTAACAGATGGGGTCCTGCTCTCCCCCCTCCTTTAGTGCCAGTAGCTCCCAGGCTGCTCAATCACCATTAGGGGCCATGGGGTCACCCTCCCCGCCTGGCCAGCCTCCTGCCCTCAGGCCTCAGCAGGAGCAGACACATCCGTCCTCTGTCCGACACTAATGAAATCTTCCTTCTGCTCAGTGCCCGGCCAGACTCAGGGTCAGTATTTTTACCCATTCAGCTCTGCCCTGTGCTCCGGCTCAGTAATGACACTCACACCTCATTACAGACAGGCTGCAGCAGCACACCGGGCAGGCTTCTCTGCACCATCACCCCCTTGGAGCCTTAAAAAGTCCTCGCTGGGCTGCAGGGACTAGTGATCCAGCCCTTGCCTGGCATCTGCTCACACGAATGCCCTTTCCATCACACAGCCTCAGGAGACCCTTCCCAGGCCCCTGTTCCGTTCATCTGAATCCTATTCCTCACTCCAGACTTCGCTCATATTGCCCCTCCTCCAGGAAGCCTTCCCTGATTGATTCTACCATCTCCTTCCACATTCAGAGACCTTTGATTCTCTCAGGGACTGCTTGCTTCTCTGAGCACCAAACACCGGGCATTGGGCTTGGCTCCTTGCAGGTGCATAAAATAAATGGGGAGTGGATGAATGCATGAATGGATGAATGAGTACATGCTTGTACACCTATCCTCCTCCTCTGACACTTAGCCATATGTTATTTGGTTTTGCTTTTTAACTGCCTCACAGAGAATGATGAAGGAAAACCCTTGAACGAAGTGACCTTTTCCGAAATGTGATTTCTTCATCACCCATGCACGTTTAGTAAACCTCCTAGTCTGCACCAGGCACGAGGCCTAGAGAAACTAGTGAGCTCGTCTCTGCCCTTGAGAAGTTCTGCCTCATGTCATGGCTTCTGACTTCATGGGACCCTTCTGAAAATCCGATGCATTTGCAAACCCCCACCTCAGAAACACACACAAACACACACACCCACAGCTAAACCCACCCACAAATGGGTAAAATGTGGGGTCTAATTCAAAAACTCCTGAAGTCCACAGCCACAGCTGAAGATTTCCCGGTGTGGTGAGAAAGAGAAACAAGTTAGCATCTTTTGTCTGGGGCTCTGCCAGGAGGCACGGAGAGCGTATACTGGCCATCACAGAAGACAGAATGGTTAACTCGCTTTGAGTGGGATGGAGTCTCTCACGGAGGCTGGAGTCAAGGAAGAGATTTCAGAACGGCTGGCTTTCGAGCAATGAGTAGAAATTTGCAGGGCGGGCAAAGGGAGAGGAGGAGGAGGGTGAATAAGCATGTGCAAAATACAGAAGGTTTCCAGGAGCTGGGAGAGGGAGGATGGAGGGGTGAATGAAGGGCTGGGGTTTCTTTCCAAAGTGATACCATGGTCTGTGATTGGATAGCAGTGATGGTTTCATGGCTTTGTGAATATGCTAAAACTCCTTGGTTGTACATTTTAAATGGGTTGATTTTATAGCATGTGAATTTTGATGGTTAATTTTAGGTACCAACCTGGCTAGGCCACAGTACCTAGTTGCTTCATCAAACATCAGTCTGGATGTTGCTGTGAAGGCATTTTAGAATGAAATTAACGTTTAATTCAGTAGACTTTGAGTAAAGCCAATTAACTCCCATAATGCAGGTGGGCCTCATCTAATCAGGTGAAGGGCTTAAAAGAGACTGAGGATCCCCTGGGGAGGAGAGAATTCTGTGTCCCCACTTGAGCTGCAACATCAACCCTTCCTTAGGTGTCCAGCCTGCTGGCCTGCCCTGCAGATTTCTGGCTTGCCAGACTCCGTAGTTACGTGACTCAATTCTTGAAATAAATCTCTCTCTCTATGGAGTCTTATTTATTATACATATGATATATATAATACTGTTACATATAATAACCAGTACATTTATACTATTGGTCCCGTTTCTCTTGAGAACCCTGACTAATAAGCGAATTCTATCTCAATTTTAAAATCCTTGCTGTGGGGCAAGGGGTGAGGGGCCTGGCTCAATATATGATGGTACAACCATAGAAAACAAGTGGGCAGGCATGATACAGGGCAGCACACTTGGAGTATAGCAGGCACAGGTAGGAAGAAGCTGGTTGGGGCAGGCTGGGAGGCCTGACCATAAGCAGCCTTGATTACCACACTATGGTTCTCTATTGACCGAAGGATAGTGATATATTAGAGTTATTTTTGGTTGCAAGCAACAGAAAATGACTCTAGCCAACTTCAGCTGAAGGAAGAAATTATGAGAAGAGTATGAGGACACACACACCCAGAAGATGCTTAACAACTAAACTGCCAGGAACTGCCAGGAACCTGGCTGGTTCCAGAAGTCTTGGCAACGGGAACTTGTGAGCAGGGTATCTTCAGGGAAAATCCATTGCCACTACTTTTTGTTCTAGGTTACTCCGCTCTAAATGCACAATTTCAGAAAGGAAAATTCAATGACCACTCTTGAGTCCATATGCCCAATCCTCAAACTGGGAGGGAGAGGCAAGATCCCATATTTGACCTTCCCGCCAGTTGGGTGGTAACTGGGTTGCATAGTCTGGGTGCTGCTGCTGGACAGATGGAGGGTAGGTGCCAGCAGGTGCATCAGCAGAAGTGCATGGTGAGGACACTGCTGGGGTCCTTGCCCAGCCAATGGGCATGAGCTGGGGCCTGATGTTCTGAATTAAGTTTCTGGGTCTGCATTACAGCAGTGACGCTGCCCTATACCCAGGTTGTGTCAGGGCCACAGAACCCCTGTTGCCAGGGAACAGAGTTATTTAGTGGGAAGACCGGAGCTGGACAGGCCTTGATACTTCTAGCTGTGTGGGCTTGCTCAAGTCACTTAGCCTCTCTGAAACTCAACATCCTCATCCGTTGGGGTCAGGCCCAAACCTTCTTAGGAAGGGTAAATGAGAAGACAAATGGGATGAAGCCTGGCCCAGGGTCTGATAATTCCAAGGGCTCTGTTCTTCCTTCCAGCGATGGTCTTTAGTCTTAACAATGATGTTGAGTCTAGAAGAATGATACAGGGGATCTTGTCCAGTCAGTTTGCAGTTAAACTGAGACTACTGGGCCTGGGGTCACCAAGGTGAGTCCTGGGGCCAAGCTCAGCTGTTCTCTCCTCGGGGTCCTTGCTCCCTCTCCCTTCACGTGCCAGGCCCAGTGGCAGCCTAGAGGCTGCCTACCTTCCTCTGAGACTGTCTCCTCAGCAGCTCCCCCTCCCCAGCCCCTTCAGGAAGGGAACAGAGGCTCAGCCCCTGAGAGGCGGGGGGGTGGGTCCTATGGAGACTCAGACCTGCCCCAACTCCTTTGCAGATTCCTGGAGGTGGTTCCCAGAATAGTCCCTGCAAATCTACATGACCCTGAAGGTAGGGTGTGTGAGTGTGTGTATGTGTGTTGGGGGGGTGGGGAGGGGGGGTCAGCCACCTTCTTGGTCTAGACCCTGGGCCCAGAGCTGGGCTTTGTGGGCTTGGGTTTGGGATATGGGGGAAGAGTTGGTGAGGGAGGGAACATTGCCAGCAGCTAGAAGGAAGATGGGATTCTGCTCTAAGCCCAAGCAAGGCCAGAGACCCAGGCCAAAAGTTCTGAGAGGAGCGAAGAATCAGCTCTCACTCCTGCTGGGTATGGCTGGAAATGGGGTCGCGACTTGCAAATGGAGGAAGATATGGAGGAAACAGGAAAGGGAGAAGAGCCAGAGAGATGGAGTGAAGGACAGAGAGACAGAGGGAGGGGGAAACAGCAAGGAGACAGAGAGAGAGAGAGAGAGAGAGAGAGAGAGAGAGAGAGCGCGAATGAGCACTCTGGCCTTGGAGGGAGAGGGAGGGCTGAGCAAGGCTCTGTGACCCAGGTTCATGCCAACCTCTCTAAGACTTGTGTGTGGCAGAGGGTGTGCTGGTGGGGAGTCACCAGCTGGGGCTCAAGGAGGGGCCACATGCCTGGTTAGCTTGTTGGCTTGTTTTCGCTCTCTGATATATGACATGCTCTAAATGATCTATTAAAGCAGAGTGAATTCTACAAATGCTTCCACCCACCGCCGCCCCCTAGGGAAACGTACTATATTTGTGAGGTGACTCATCTTGCTGCCACAACCCCTGGGGATCTGATGCAGAATGCTTGTCAGGAGTTCACCTTGGAAAGGCTACAGGGACAGCGGGGATGGCCCTAGAGGGGGTGAGTGTTTGTGGAAGAGAGACTCAGATGAGTGAGTTTGTCAATCCCGTTGGGGTCCATGTTAATCCAAATGACCAGCAGGGCAGGGGAGTGATGGCAGAATGTTGCAGATACTGTCTAGGGATGGCTTGAAGTGACTGCTCTCCTGCTGCCCCTCTTAGGCTAAATCCCACTGAGGAACCAGAGAACTTGCCTAAGAATGTCCTGTTTCTCTTGGAAGCAAAGCGATGAGGTGGAAAATGGCTGCTCTCCCTTCTGGTTGCAGGTCAACCCCCATTTCATGCTGTCTTAGTACCACCTACCTCTATCTCATTGTATTTCCCAGAGGCATAATGTTACACTTTTTGGTGAGGTATTCTCACTGTCATTACCATCTGTCATGCCTGGTAGACTGAAATGAGAGAGCAGATAGGGGCTTGGCTCAGGATTGTGTCTTCAGCATCATGTACCCTCTCGAGAAACATTTACAGAACGAATGAACAAACATTAATGCACCTATTTGGGAATCCAGCAATGCTGAGATTGTATACAACAGAGGTATCTTTTATAATCCTTTTGCAAATGAGGAGAATGAAGTTCAGAGACATATGTTTACTGACCCGAGGGACCAAAGCTAAGAAGGGGAAGAATGGGGGTTTATCCCACCCAGAACTGTCCAATTCTGGATGCATCCTAACCATCACTCTGGAACCTTGCAGCCCCACACAAATCATCATTGACAGATCTTTTCCAGAGTTTTGCAGTTATTTGTACTTTTCTGTTGCATGCTAACTCCAAAAAATAACTTTGATATCTTTAAATAAAGAGAAGCAAGGGGGACCATAGCATACAGGAGAGACAGTGTTACAATGGACTCCAAAGCTTACCTTAGGCAGATCTGATCACTAGCCCAATGATGGTCACAAGAGAGCACAAAAGTTACATTTCCTCCTGGAGTGGCTTTTGGCTTTCACCCTTTCAGTCAAAAGGTCCCCAGCCTTTGGGTCACCCTAGGTTATTTCCCCCACAACCCAGCTGGCTCCCACCTCACAGTCACCTGTAAATTTGGGGTGGGTCGGTGGGCACAGGTAAGTGTAGCTGTAAATAAACACCCGTCTCAACAGCCTGCAAATGAATATTCTCACTGTCCAGATTTTCAGGCACAAGACTCACTTTTGACCCCATTCATCCTTGGATACAAGACTGAACAAAAGTGAAGAAAAGCTATTTCCCCCATCTGATATTTTCAACTTAGAATTTAGGCTTAAGACTTCCAAGGGTCATGTGGAGTCTGGTTATTGCTTCCTCGAAATACTGTTAAGACTAAATAAAACCTTTCAGGACAAAGAGACTGGGACAGCAGTAGCAAAAATACTTCTCCTGATAAGTATCCCAAATACATGGCTGTGAATGTCACCACGGCTGTATCAGTGGAGGGAGGAATTGGTGAGAGAGGGCTTTGGAAGTTATTATAATTTTGGAGTTAATAAATCGCTCTCTCTCTCTCTTGCCTTCTCCTCTCTCTCTCTCTCTCTCTCTCTCTCTGACAGCCTTGGCCTTGGACATTGCTTGACTCCGATAGCATACTAGATAAAATCTTCCATAATTCTGTCAGGATTCTGTGGACTTTTAAAATATAAATGCTCAAGCCCCAGCAAAGACAAATTACATCAGAATCTCTGGGGGCTATGGCTTTTGGCAGGAGGCATGGTTCCTCAAAACACCAACATCACATGTGCCCAGTTCTGAGCTCTGCCATTAATCAGCTGTGAGTCCTTGAGAAATCACTTCAGTTACCTGATCCTTGGTTTCTTCAAAGGTAAAATGAAGCAAATAATTGTAAAAATTTCATGGGACTATTACGAGGGTTTAATGATATAATAACTGGAAAGAGCCTCGTGCTGTGCTTGACACACAGTAGAGATTCAAGTTGGCCATTGTTGTAATTATTGTTGTTATTCCCGCTAATAAATATTGACTAATCCTTGGCTGAAAGTCGACACTTCCTTGGCCTCCGGGGAAAGGACATAAACTGGACCTGAAACATCCAGAGTTATGGCAGGTCTATGGAGCAATGTCGGAGGAAGCTTAATGGCGTTACTCAGGAAGTATCTTGTGCTATCTACGTGGTAGATTTCTTCCCAGAGTGGATTCCAAGCAGACAGTGTCTTTTCCTGCTAACAACTCTTTTGAAAGCATTAGCATCTTCTATATTCTCAATTGGCCTCACACACCACTGCTAGAGGGAATGTTAATACATCATGCTTGGTGGAAGATATAGATTGCACCGTACCTTGTCACCGCAGCCAACATTCTGTTAGCCATGTCACCGGGAAGCAAAATGCCTTAGCAGTGGATAAAAGACCGAGATTCAGAAATTCACTTTACTATATCCATAAACCAAGAATAAGACTTAGAAAGAAGGGCTTAGAAGCAAGCAATGGCAGTTGCATTTCACATGTGACCGTGTGGGTCACTCAGAAAAAAACCCCGGCATGGACTGGGCCTTTTTGCTATGAAATAAACTATAAATAGCCATCATTATGGAATATGGGTGGGGTTATTCTTAACAACATTTCCTTCTGTCATGGTAATAAATTCCAAATAAATAAGCCTATTTATTATAGAGTTTATTTATCTATTTGTTTGTTTGTTTATTGAGAAAGAGACAGAGCGTGTGTGCATGTGAGCACAAGTGGGGCAGAAAGAGAGGGAGAGAGAATCCCAAGCAGACTCCATACTGTCAGTGCAGAGCCCAATGTGGGGCTCAATCTCATGAACCTTGAGATCATGACCTGAGCCGAAATCAAGAGTCGGGTGCTTAACGGACAAAGCCACCCAGGCGCCCCAATAAGCCCCTTTAGGTATGGTTAGATGTAAACCCTTCACTAAAATGGATTCTACCTTACTTCTATATTCTCTAATCACCTGACTACGGATTAGTGAAAAATATTAAGCATTTTATATGTATTTATTTTATAAATATGAAACAAAAGACAAGTGAGGTACAATTTACAGTTTGGATGAGAGGTTACACTGGCACGTCACTGAGAAAATATATTAGTAACTTTTACATCAAACAACATACCTGAGCTATGCTGCAGTTAAATTGGAAACGCTAACGTGAACTCCTCAACTTTAAACGTTTTCCCATCTCTGTCGCTAAAAGTGGCCACAGCAGCAGCATCTGTATCCAACCACCAACTCTCATGTGCCCCCTAATGCTCAAATTTTGTCTCTAATACTTCTCTCCACTGAAAGAAATGGGGCTCTTGGAGGGTAGCCTTAGGTAGGAAGGAAGTTCCTTTTCGCAGAGAAAGCAAAATGTCACAGAGTAATTCTGAAAGGACCAAAAAACCTAGTGTAGAGACTGCCATTCGTCAGGCTCTGACAATTTGAGTATCAAATGAGATTGATAACTATAATTAATTTAAGCACATGGAATCTGTGAAGGGCCATAAGTTCCTAATGAAGCTCCAAGGAGAAAAAGTTGATATAAATTGTACAAAAAAATGGTGAACATGATCCAGTTCCATTTTATATTAAATAGCTGCCTATCTGAGTGATATTATTTCTTCTATTAAATACATGTTGGTTTATTAAGTACACAGGTACTTTTTTCTATCCTTGCAAGGAAGAAAGAGTGGCTTTTGAATACATCTAATAGTCATGGAGAAAAAAATAGAAATGAGTAGTCATGTACAATAACAGGAGGGAAACAATAATGTGGTAGGAGATGCTGAGTTGGCTAAATGTCTTCATGAAGATAGCAAACTTCTGACTTTCAATCCCTGGTTTCGTGGGAGATGAAACATCACTTTGAGAAAAACTTCTGGTCACAGAAAAGACGTCTCTGTGAAAGGAATGGACTTTCATATTCTTAGTGAGGCCATATTTAATAATGCGTTAATAGTAAGTGTAATAATGTTGGGAGACCCTTTACTGGGGTCCCAAATAAGAAACAGTAACCCCCAAACAGCTGGCCTGAGATAACATTACTTTTCTTTTGGTTCTGGAATAAATCTGTAATCCTAGCAGAAAATAAATTTTGTTTGCCCTAATTCTAGAAGCTATCATATTAATTCTAAGACAGTAGCTCTGAGTTGGGGCACCTGGGTGGCTCAATCAGTTGAGCGACTGACTTCGGCTCAGGTCATGATCTCACCATTCGGTTTGCGAGGTCGAGCCCCGTGTCGGGCTCTGTGCTGACAGTTCAGAGCCTGGAGTCTGCTTTGGATTCTGTGTCTCCCTTCGCTCTCTGCCCCTCCCCCACTCATGCTCTGTCTCTCTCTGTATCAGAAATAAATAAACCTTAACAAATTAAAAAAAAAAGAAAAGAAAGTAGCTCTGAGAAAGTGGTAAGTATAAAAATAATGAAAAAATCAATATATGTCCCTAATCTTTATACTTTGTAACCAGTTTAAGAGTAACGGTAAGTATACATTTTTCAGTCATGGTGGTGTTCTATGTACATTTTGGCGGACTTTTTAGGCATTTGAAGCATTTAGGAGGGTCTGACACATTAAACTTATGGTTTTAATGAAACATTTTGGAAAATGTGGGTAACTAATGTAGTAACCAATATGTATAAGCTTGAGAAATTCTAATTGTTTCAGTTTTTAAGAAGTTTTGATCCATCCATTAGGTAAACAGTGTTTGAATGTCAAGGAAAAATTGCTTAATAGATTCCCAATCTCATGATTGGGAAGTTGAATAGAAAACAAAGTGCAAATAGGTGTGCGGGTCACTCCCTCCTGATGACAGATGTCCCACAGGCATAAAGGACCTATCGGCCAAAATTCCAGAGCCCCGGGTGGGCCAAAAAAGAGATATTATCTTCAGGAAACAGCAGTAAGACAGGAAAGACTGAAGATTATTTTTGCCCTTGGGTATGCCATGCTGTGCTTGAATTTTCATGTGAAGATTCCTAAAAGTGGAGAAATCTTCAAGTCTCAAAGGAATTGATCAACTGAAGCTTTTCCAGGTCCTATGCAGAAAGTGAGAGGGGTCTTTGGGGCAGGCGTCCTGACCTCTCACCCAATTGTCTTCAGCCCCTCCCCTGAGGTTGCCATTATGATGGTGATACTATATTAGATATATATTATAATATATATTATTATCTGGTATTATTATTATTGCTGTTGTTGTTTTATTTAGAAAAGCAACATTTTATCATATGACAAACAATAGGTCATTTCCTGTTCAGTACCTTCAGCTGGCAACTTCTTCAAAACGCCCCCAAGGCAAAAAGTCCTAGTTTTCTAAGCAACCACTGGGTGAGAGGGGCGCTCTTTGAAGACCTGCCCCTGGATAGCAACACCATGCAATTTGGATTCCTCTGGTTTGATGTTTCCTTGACAGGTAACTTGCAATCCCACTTTTCAAAGTCCAAAGGAAACAGGATTGAAACATCTGGGGGCAAATGCCCTGAAAATACTGCTGACCCTTTTCTTTCCTTTCCTTTCCATTGACCACCTCAAGAGTCATGCATGGAGCTCAGATCCATATTGCTGTTTCATTGCAGGAAGGGTTCAGCTGTCTGTGTCATTTTTATTCACCCAAAGCACCTTGAAAATCCTGCTGAACCGTAATCTTGAAAGCTAACACCTCACAAGAACCTTTTCCTTTTTTACTTTAGAGCTTACAAGTGTGTCCTATTTAAAAGGAACCCAAGATGCCAAAATTCTCACCTAGAAACTCAGACATGCTGAGAATTGTTCTGACAATGGAAAACTGGGCTCGACAGGAAGATGTTCTCCTGGGGAGGTGAGCATGGAAAATTGACTTTGGAGTCTCATGGTCTTGCATAAACCCTCAGGCATAGGCTGAGTTTGGAGTCTCCAGGGTCATCATGAGTGCCCAGGGTGTAAGACACCCTTGTGGGAGTAGCAGAGGAAGCATCCTAGAGGCCTGAGGGATCCGTACCCTCGTCAGGACCTGCATCGGCAGCAGGTGCCCTCCCAGGACTGGAAGGCCAGGAAGCCTTGTCCTCTGACCTGGAGTGCTGTTGCTTTTCCTTGTCCGCTGAAAAAGCCAAACTAAAGGAACTCCTATCCTTTGCCTGTGTCTGACCATCATGCCACCAAACTATAGGGCAATCACGTAATAACTAAGCAAGGAACTCGCAAAAGATATCAAGAGAACATGACTCTGAGAAAGTCTATTTGAATAAAGCTCCAATTGTTACCTCCAGGGTTCCATCATTCAACCCCTCCCGCCCTTCTGGCTGCATCTTGAGGAGCTCCCCTGACTCGCCCTCTGCACTGAAGTATGTAGACTTCCTGGATTCAACCTGTTACTCCAAGCCTGCAGGAGGCACTGAGATCCAAGATCCAGCTCAATGACGCTTCTTCTCTGAAGCCCTCCCTTCCCCTCCCCCCACAAGTTGACTTGCTTCCATCCTCCTTGAGTGTATGACTACTGGGGTTTTTGTCATACCGGATGGCAAATGTTAATTTACAAATCTCTGAAGAGTGAACTCCGAGGACAGGGCCCTGTTGAATTCATCTCTGGCTCATCAGTGGCCTGCAAGAGGGCCCACACAGCAGCATTCAAACACGTTTATTCAATGATTGAACAATGACAATAGCCACTAATGACTCTAAACCAGGCTATTAGGTAAATAGTTAAGAGCCGACCCAAGAAATAAACAGATGGTTGTCTTAGACTTGTAAAAAGAAATATTTACTTTCCAATAGGTATAAAATCCCAGAGGGAAGTTATAGGTCCAAGTAACATATAGGAAATGTCCTGTCTGTGGGCCCAAGGGAAGGCCATTTATAGTAAAATATTTTGCATTTCAAAGCTGTCTTTGTGCTTCGTAATTTATGTTGAGCATTACTGGTAGGACGTGGTCAGAATATTTTCGTTCTTCTTGAATCTGAGGAATTTGAGGCTTTTTGCTACATAGTAGGGAGTGATGTGTTAGCATGTGTGATAACAATGCTTTTCTCTGAGAACAGCTCTCCAAAGCAGAAGTCAGCAGAAAAACAGGTAATTTTATTTACCAAAATTTTCTTTAAAATCAAAGTTTCAGGCTATTAACCATGTCAGTGAGTCATATCATACCACTGTCCCAAAACGGTAATTTAGAAACAAGCCGTTAGTTGAAAGGTCAAAAGTCAAGACAAATGACAACATGTCTATTTTAAAAGACTGAAACAAAATCTTTTCTTTTCATTCTGTTATCAACAGTATGCCTTTCTGGTCAGCCATGAAGAGGGAAATAAAAAACCCAGATTGGAACGGAGACAAGTCTGTCATCTAAGGTGGGACGATAAGGCAGTGAAGTCAAACTGTGGAGAAACAGAATGTATTGGCTCCTGCAGGAAGGAAGTGGCAGGGGGGAAGCTCTGTGCTTTGACATTTCATCATCCCCTGCTGTAATTAATCGGAGAATGAGCACCTAATGATTTGGAACTGCAAATTGGAAACAAATTTAAACCCAAACCAATCCAATAATCCTGAGCTCATCTCCCTGACCCCCTACAGCATGGGCCATAGCCACCCCTAAGCCCATCATTAGAAAGAGGGGATACCGGGTCATCCGGGATTTCACCTTGAGCTGAGCATAGGCTCAGCTTCCTTGGGGGATGGATTTGTGAGCGAGATTGAGTCTGTTAGCAGGGAAGTAAAGAGGAAAGGAGGGAGGAAATGCAAGTTGAGCAGATGACCAGTGTCTGGTCCAGCATTCTTTAAGGGCCCTGGAAACTGCAGATCAAAACTTCCCAAAGGGGCCCTTACCCCAGTTGTGTTAGGAGTTGTATCCAGAACAGAAAGATATTTTGAGAGTTCTTGTAACTTTGTGCCTTTCTCTTTTTGTTTTGTTATTTTTATCCCCTCTGTTTCCTTGTTTTACCAGAAGAGAGAATCCTTAACTTAGAACAACCTAAGAAAAGCTGCCTGCTTGCTCCTGGGACAGCAGCGTGGGAGACCGCTTCCCTGGGTCTGAGGTGGGAGCCAGGGAAGCTCCTCCCCCCAGAGACCCTCCCCTTCCTGGGCCGAAGTGAGCAGGCCAGGTAATGATGGCAGGTTCAAGCGCGCCGCACACAGTAGGTGCTCAGGGTGAGGCTGGAATGAATGCGTGGAGGTGGATATGATACAGAGGGAAGCAGGGCAGCAAAGGAGAAACGCTTTGAGGTCGGCAAGAGCTGGGTTTGACTCCCAGCATTGCTATTAGCTTGGCTGTGTGACCTGGGGCAGGCCACTTAGGCTCTCTGGGCCTGTTTCTTCATCAGCAAAATGGAAGTAATGCCGATGACCCCAGAGGAGTCTTGCAAGAATCAGAAATCATTGTATGTACAGCTTATGGCAGGATGGGGCCTGGCACTTCATAGGTCCTCAGTAAATGAAAGCTGATTTCACTCCTTCTGGACCCACGCACTGTAATTATTTTCAAATTAATATGCCATGTCCTAGCCCTGTGTGAGCTATACCAACACCACCTGTCTCCTTGCTCACCTCCTAATGTGAGTGGGGAGCAGAGAATCAGCAAAGTTGCCAGGGATTTGTGGATGAGATGGCAAGATTGGAATCTGTCTCACTTGTAAGCACGACAGGTGTGCCCATCGCCTCCCTATGAAGCTGCCCGGGACCCTGGTCCTCAGGTAACCTCTACATTCCCCTCAACTTTAGGGTGAAATCACCCTGATTATACAAGTTTCTGGTCTCTCCCTGATTCCTCCCAAGGCATTGACCTCAAATCTGGCTTCACCACCAACTAGCTCCGTAACTTTGGGAATATTGCTTTTGCCTCCCTTTGCCTCAGTTTTCTCATCTGTAAAATAGGGATGCTACTCGTCCCAACCTTGTCACGCTAGTAACAACCAGCGCTGTTGTGAGAATTTTGGGATTTGGTGCACCTAAAGCCCTCAGCACAGGGCCTGGAATAGACGGAGCCCTCAGTAAAGGCAACTGTGTCTGTCTCTGGATGAGCTGCAATTTTACCCCGTCCCTTACCCAGGTAAGCTGATTCATAGGCCAGTGGGACAAGTGCCATCATGTCCAGCTTGCACACCTGCGGGGTTGCCTCCATTGGCCTGTTGGAGTGGCCTCTCACTCCAGGATCTTGCTTCTGACCCTCAAGATGGCTTTGTCAGGTTTGGACCCAAACTATTTTCATTTTGCAGGTGAGTAAGTTGAGGCCCACGGGGACTATATACAGGTACCCCCCGCATTGGGAAAGTTTGTGTTATGTTACCTCACTTTTACAGAAGACCCACATTAGTACCTACTTCCCCTAACTGAAAGAAATCTGAAGAAGAGTTTTTGCCTTTGCAAACAAAGGTGAAAGCGAAAATAGCCTGCAGTGTTGGTTTCGCAGAGGCCCAGCACACACCAAGAGCAGCGAGAGCGGCCTCACCAGCTCCTTCCCTGGGAACCACACTCAGCATCTCAGCGTCAAGCCACCACAGCTTTGAACCGTGTCTGTGAGCATCTGTGCTTTATCTCCATTTATTGTGTGCATCCATTGGCAAGATGTGGCCTAGGATATCAAAAAAGCCTAGGAGAGGTGATTTTTTGGGGTCTGGGAACGCTCAAAAGTTCTTCCATATAAGTAACTGCTTCTTCACTTTATGCCATTTGGCCTTGTGAGATGTGTCATAGAAGCTCTCGACTTTTTTTCTTTTTTTTAATTTTAACATTTATTTATCATTGAGAGATAGAGAGAGACAGAGCATGAGCAGGGGAGGGGCAGAGAGAGAGGGAGACACAGAATCTGAAGCAGGCTCCAGGCTCTAAGCTGTCAGCACAGATCCCAACTTGGGGCTCGAACCCACAGACCGTGAGATCATGACCTGAGCCGAAGTCGGACGCTTAACCGACTGAGCCACCCAGGCACCCCTAGAAGCTCTCTACTTTCATACAGTGGGGAGACCTGTACCTTCCCTGCCTGGTGGTCTGTGGCACAAGCAGGACCTAGTCCCAGGCCTCCTGACTCCACGAGGGGTGCTCTTCTGCCCGATGCCTCCAGTATGAAGAGTAAAGGCTGAAGGCTGGGGGAGAGAGGGTCAGGGACTTGCCCCCTCACCTTAGCTCCTACAGGGCCAGACAGGGCTCTGACACTGCCTTCCCTGCAGCCTCCACTCCTCCCACCTGGCTGCCAGGAGGCCTCTAGCAGAGAAGTGAAAAATGAGCCACTAAATGTATTATGACTTGTGAGGCTGTCTTAATAATTAAGTTTTGTTAAAACGAACACCGAGAAATTTCCTGACACGGCTTGCCTGGCAGAGCTCATCAAAAGGTGATAAATGGGTTCTGAGGAAAGAGAGATGTAGAGGAGGGGAAAAGGGACACAGGGAGGGCCTCAGGGCAGGGCAGCTGGAGGAAGGAGGCTTGAGCCCCGTTCCCCTAGCAGCACACAGGGCCAGGCCTGCTGCCTTCCGGCTTCTGCTGGGATTACTGCCCGGGGCCAGGGACTTGTGGGATGGCATGGTGGGTGCAGCTTCTTTGTCAGAACAGACTTCAGAGCCCGGCTGGGCCACTGCTGGCTGTGACAGCTGGCCTCTCTGAGCCTTCCTGAGCTTTAAAAGAGGGATGAGAATTTTCTTTGCCTAAACAGGGGTGAGCAGCCATCCCTTGTAGGCAAGTTGGCCACTGCTTCCACAGACGGTTGCCAAGCTATTCACCAAACCAACGGTGACTTCTTCCGGAAAAGGCTCTGGGACTGGCGGGTGAGGTTACTTAAAGCAATTCCGTTATCTGGATCTTCTCTTCTACAATAGTCATGTATTGCTTTTGTACAGGGAACCAACGGATACCTCTACCCCACGCACATCCTAGAGTGCTGGGCTGAGGGTCAGGGCAAGGTGGAGGGCACAAGTCAAACCAGACCCGGGTCCTGCCCAGGGAAAACCCACGGTCTGGGCAGAGAGCTGTGGGGCAAGAAGGGATGTTACTCATGGTGTGCATGTGCTAGGGGCTGCGGCAGAGGTGAACCCAGGCCAGCAGGTCAGAGAGGAGCCTCAGGAGAGGTTTACTGGACAAGAGAACACCTGAGCTGAGTTTTGCAGATTTGGACTGTTTAATAGAAGAAAGGAGGAAGTGGGGGAGGGAGGGACGCAAGGGAGAGCCCAGAGGCGTGAACAAGTGCTAGGGATTCAAAGACTTCCAGGTTCTTCTGTAAGGATGGAGTAGAATCTCTGATGGGCTCTTCAGTTTCTGCACAGGGGTATCAATTCTAGCATTTGCTGATAGTTCTGCACCCTCAATCAATAGCCCAGAGTAATACATTCTGGACCTCCCCAGAAAAGAGACTTGGACCTCTGTTATCCCCACAACTTATTAAGAAAGAAGGAGAAAAGCCTGTGGAGGGAATTGTTATTTATGGAGGATTGAATGAAGGGCATTCATGCCCTGGAAGAGTCTAGGTTTTATCCTTGAATCAAGTCAGATCATCAGAAAAGTCGCACCCAAGAAAAGAGAGATCAATGGTACCAAATGGAAAGGCCAGAAATAAGCCTTAATGCCAATGGGAATTCAGGGCCAGATAAAGGTGGCTTTGCAATTCAGAGAGGAAAACATGACTCAGCCCGGAGGCTGGAGGAGGGTTGACTCGGCATCGGCATCGGCATCGGCATCGGCATCGGCATCGGCATCAGGAAGAAAACAAAGCTAAAGGCTCATGCCTCACCCCCAAACACTCATCAAACATTTGCATGCCAAACAAGAAAGAAAAAGAAAGAGAATACACAACATAGGAAGGAACATGGATAATACTTTTATAATATTGGAGTAGGAAAAAACTCATTCTGAGAAAAACAATGAATCTCAAAAGCCACAAAAGACTGACATATTTGATCACAAAAACATAAAAATGTCTATATGTTGACAAAAGTCAGAAGAAAAATGATCGTGTGGCAAAGAGCCTTTCAGTGGGAAGGCGCTAAAGGGTTTTAAGCAAAGGATTGTGGGGAAGTGGATGGAGTAGGGGACGAGTCGTCATAGTTAGGTTTACATTTGGAAAAAAGTGAACAAAGAAACCCTCTCTGGCCGTGGTAGGGATGGTGGAGTGATGTGGAGAGAGAGGTATGGGGATCAAGACAGGGTTGGTGCCATCGGCTTGAGAGGAGATGATGGCAGCTTGGGACAGGCCGCAGGGGGCCCAGTCAGCTGCGGGAGCAGAAACCTTCCGGGGGCATGATAATGCAGCGGATAAAGGGCTGGATGCTAGCACTGCCATCCACTGCAAAGGACAGATTTGGTGGTACGGTGGGAGGTGTGTGCTTCTTCCTGGGCTTGAATTTGATATGCCTTTGAGCAGGGCCGGCCTCATGGGTGCAAGGCCTGTACAGTCACATCAAGCCCCACACATGGTTTAATATTCTTCTGTCGCCATCTTGAAACCCTTAGTACATTTTTAGCAAGGGAACCTGCATTTTCATTTTGTACTGCGCCCAGCAAATTCTGTAGCCAGCGCTGCCTTTGAGCCAAAGGGGAACAGGTGCTCCTTGAGTAGTTGCCCAGATCTGTCGAGAGCCTGGAGGGGGCTCCTGGGTTGGAGAGGTACAAATATATACAAATATATGCGTCCACTGTTCATAGGTGGGGAGGGAAGCCATGGGCAGGGACACACTCACTTCAGGAAAAGGTTTAGGATGACACGAAGACACTTAAGGACTGGATTTTGAGGTACTTATAGATGTAATGTCTAGGTAGGAGAGCATGTGAGGATAGAAGAGGGTGGAAGGCGGTAGAAGGCAGAAGACCATGGGAAGCCCAGTGAGTGAGAAGAAAGAGAGAGCCAAGCTTCAAACCCACAGATCAAGGAAAAGAACTGAGGCCTATCTGGTGATTTGGTGCTGTGGAAGCCATTGGTGCCTGGGTATGTGCCGTTTTGGGCACCGAGGGGGTTTGTGGAGTGGGTGGGAGGGAAGTGGAGACACCTGGGCGTGGGGCACCAGTTCTGGGGACAAGTGTGGCCCTGACTTGGAGGAAAGAGGTGAAGACCTAGCCCAAGAGAGAGAAGGGGGAGGGGGGAGGGGAGCAAATCTTACCTTTATTTTTATGAGCTACATGGATATGTTTCCAAATTACATCATTAAGCAAAAAAGCAGTACAAAGCATTAGACAGACTAGATCTCTTTGTATACAGAATGGTGGAATGGGGGAGGGTGGGCTATCTGTGTATGTGAAGAGAATTTCTGGGAGGATCCCCAAGGTACTAGCAGCGATGGTGACCTAGAGGGAAAGGGCCTAGGGGTTCACCTTTTCCCTTCCATGTTGTTGAATTGTTTATTACAACCATATGTTTTTTAATAATAAAAAACTATTAATTTGATGCCCTCAGGAAAGCTCTTGGACCCTAAAAATATTATTCAAAGGTTTTTTAAAATTAATGTTCAATTTATTAAAGTTACAAATTCATACAGACCCAGGTCCTTCCACAAGCTTTAAAGTTTAGTTTACAAATCCTATTATTTATTTATAAGTCCAGCAAATTTTAACAATCACTTTTAAGGGCACCTTTGAGAAATGTTTCTTCTCATTTATAAATGGGTTTAATTAAATTGCTGTAAACATTGTAAACTGCATTTATACATTTAATATATTTGAATTTCTTTTTAAGTACTTCAGTTGTCTAACAAACCTTCTTAAGTATTAAGTAACTAGTATAAATCTAATTCATTAAACTTACAAATACAGCAAATCTTATATTCTTTTGCAGGCTCCAATACTTACTTAAATTTACTCAGATTTCAACTTAAAATCTGAAGTCAATTAATTGCTCAATTAATTATTTTACATTAGAATGAAAAATTTAATCTATAACTCTAAAAGGCCACGTATTCTTAAACATTACAAATACATAAACACAGCTTATTTCAAAGCACAAATATTTTATTGCAAAGGGTATGATTCTCTTCTACACTTCTATTCTTAATTCCAAATCTTTCCAGGGCTAGTATGTGCTCACCTACTGTGGGCTGAAGCTCCTAGCTGACCATAAAACTCATCTTCCAGAGTGTAGGGACAGTTAGGTATGGCCATGTGACCAAGTTCTAAGCAATCTGAATATAAGGAGTGACAGAAACACAAGTCTGGCCCATAAAAACCTCTTGTGTGCATTCCTGCCTGAACAGAGACATCCCCCCCGAGAAGCACACATTAGCTAAGTCTTTTGTCTTATGATGGCTCCCTTGTTAACAAGACTAAGAAAACTTATACTTCCACTTAAGATCAATTCATCAGAGAACCTGAGTTATCATTCTAAAATTTAAAAAGGGAAACTGAGAACAGCCCATACTAAGCATGTCTAGGATAACCTCTCTTGGGTGTGGTGACTTTCCCTAACTTTATACCTTTCTGAACTTTGAAAAAAGTCATATTAATTATGAACCTGAATTACTTTTTTTGTTTGTTTAAAGCTAAGTTTGTTTACTTTGAGAGGGGCAGAAAGCAGGAGAGAGAGAATCCCAAGCAGGTCAGAACTGTCAGCACAGCGCCTGACGTGGGACTCGATCCCATGAACTGTGAGCCAAGATCAAGAGTCGGACGCACCGATTGAGCCACCCAGGCGCCCTATGAATCATTTTTATGAGAACAACTGTATAGCTTTAACATGTATTCCAATCTGAACCCTCCCATAGTAGCACTCACCGAACTGTGCTTGAGGCATATACAACTGACCATTTCATGAACCTGTCATTGCGTTTGTCCCTGGATGTCTTTCATCCCTCCCTGTCTCCCCAACATCTCCTCCTCCCTTTCTATAATTGCTGCTCCAAGATCCTAATTTCCTCTTATTCTCAGCATTGTCTCATATGCCTTGTCTCCATTCCCATGCCTTAAATGACTCCATCTTGGCTCCTCAGTGACCACGTCCACCATGGCTCAAACCTATGGCCTGGCCACTGTTGCCTCCCTCATCCTGAGAGGATGCCCTCCTAACCTGGACCACTGGTGGGGTCTCACTATGCTTCCTGCCACTGCACCTGCCCTCCTCCATACACCTGTACCTGCCTCTCCTTTCTTCCCGCTGGAGTAGAGAGCTGTCCCTCCTCCCAGCTAAGGCCCAGACTCCCACCCTTGTCTTGCTGTGATCCCTGCACTTTCTTACATGCCTGACATCCATCATTTTTCTCCCTCCTATACTATTTCACAGTTCCCTCTCACTTGGATACTTCTCATTAACATTTTAAGCATGCTTAAGTCCATCTAAAAAAAAAAAAATGGATTAAGAGAAAGCACTGCAACTCCCACGCCCTGTGAGCCATCTTCCCCTTTATCTCCTCCAGGTCACGGCCAAACTGCTTTTGAGCTGTCTACTCTGGGCGTCTTTCTGTCTCTACCTTTGTCTATCCCTTAGCACACTGCAGTCTGGCTCTGTGTCATCGCTCCACCAAAACTTCTTTCCCTAGGGCTGCCAATGATAACCACATCACCGCATCCAGTGGTCAGTTTCCAGTCTTACTTTACTGGACTTCTCCGTAAAGTTTGACTTAAGATCTTCTGCATGTGAGACATTATATTCCCCTCTCTTCCCGAACTCATCCTTGTTTCATTTTCCTTTGTCCTGCCCGGCCGCCCCTCTCCCTCCTATGCTGTAAGACTTGGCTGCAGATGATTTGTTCTTCTCACTTTTCACTCTTTCCTTGGGGGATTTCATCCATTCTTTTGACTTCAATCACCATCTCTTTGCAGATGAGGTTTGTATCTTTCCTCCAGACCTGTCCTCTGAGCTCCAGCCCCACATAGCCGCTTGCCGACTGGACATACTCACCTGGACATATACTGCAGCTTGAATGCATGCCCTATCCACAGCCACCCACGTCTTCCTCTTGGGTGTCCTCTCTCAGTGAATGACTCCACCATTCATCCAGTTATGCGATGCATATTGGGGTGTCAAGCTTGACTCTGCCTTTCCTCTCCTGCCTCACACCTCATCTGTCACCATGTACTGTCCATTCTTAACTCATAAATATCCCTTAGCCTTCCCACTTGTCCTCATCTCAATTTGAAACACCCTAGTGCCAGCTGGGCACTGTTTCTTTCCTGCACCATTGCAAGAGCCCGCTCACTGTCCCCTCACTTGTCCTTTAAACCACTGTTCATAAATGCGAGGCTTATCACTCTACCCATCCCTTCTAAGGCCCCTCGGTTAAATGTGACTCTTAAGGTAAAACTTTAAGTTCTCAGTGTGGCGTTCCTACCCTCCCCTGCCCAATTGCCCCACTGCTCCCCCTACTCCCTGTGTCCCAGAGAAACTGGTCTTTCAGTGGCAGGAATGGATGATCTCCTTCCCTCTTGGGACCTTGCTTATGTTCTAGAATGCTCTCCTGGTGTGCTCTCATTCCTGTCTGACCAGCAATACCTACTCATTTCTCAGATCCTAGTTCAGAAAGCTTTCTCTGCCTTCCCGTTCAGATGACATTCAGAGTAGTAGAGCCATATCTAATTATGTATGCATTAGTGTGTTGATTTGGTCAAAGTCTGTCTTTCCCAGTGAACTATAAGCCCCTCGATGTCAGAGGCCCTGGACAAGTGACTGAAGTCTCTAAGCCTCCGTTGTCTCATCTGTACAATGGGAATAATGACACATGCTAGGGAGGAGAATTCCAGGTAGAGGGAGTAACACAGCTGAGACCCAGAGTTTGGGAATGCAGGGAATGGTAGGAAAGCTGTTAATAGCCGGATGTAGCCAAAGTGAAGGAGGTCAGGTAAGTCATGCAGAGGAGCATGTGAGGTTGGGTTTTATCATGAGATCAAGGAGAAGTAGGGCAGTTACACGGTTAGATATAGTCCAACAAATCGGATGTTAATTGAGCGTCTACTATGTGCCAATATTTGCGATACATCAGTGAACAAAATAGATAAAAAAAATTCCTTGTCCTGTGGAGGTTATATTTTAGTAGAATGAAATAGACAATAAGTAGACTCAGTAAACAAATTAATTAAATAGAATGTTGAAGGAGATAAATACTATGGTAAAAATATAAATAGAGCAAGAAAAGGGAAATTGGGAGCTCCAGGGGAGGTGTGGGGAAGGTGGGTACAAGTTATAATTTCAATTTTTTTATGCTTATTTATTTTTTTTTGAGAGAGAGGGAGACACAGAATCTGAAGCAGGCTCCAGGCTCCGAGCTGTCAGCACAGAGCCCGACAGGGGGCTCGAGATCAGGACTTGAGCCAAAGTCGACGCTTAACGAACTGAGCCACCCAAGTGCCCCACAAGTTATAATTGTATACAATGTCCTCAGGGTGAGGCCTTGTTGAGAAGTTGACTTTTGAGCAAAAACTTTAAAAAAGTAAGGGAGTGAAACACATAGTTATTTGAGGAAGACATAGTCCAAGCAGAGGGAAGAGTTAATGCAAATGTCTTGAGGCAGGAATATACCAGATGTGTTGGAGGAAGAGGAAGGAGCTCAGTGTGGCTGGAATGAAGCACCTGAAGAAGAGAATGGAAAGAGGTGACCTCAGAGCTAAGAGGGTCAGATCAGCTTGGCTATTATAGTGAATTAACTTTGGGGTGACATGGGAGGGGTTGGAGGATCTACTTTATGTATGTTTTAATTGTGCTGGCGAGCCCACAGAGAAGATTGAAGGTGGGCAGTTGGAGGCAGGGTAATCACTGGGGATCTTAGGGATAGCTAATTCATGTTTTTATGTAACAGAGTTACTGAGACATCATTTACATACTATATAATTCACCTATTTAGAGTGTATAATTCAACGCTTTTTGGTAGATTCACAGAGTTCTGTGACCATTAACACAATCGCTTTTAGAACATTTTTATCACTTCCAAAAGAAGTTTGTTCCCACTAGTAGTCACTGCTCATTTTCTCCCAAGCCCCATCTGCAGTCCTCGGTAACCACTAAATATACTTTCTGTCACTACAGATTTCCCTATTCTAGGCGTTTCTTAGAAATGGAATTATATAAGAGGCAGTCTTTTGTCGAAAAAAGCCTGCAGCCTTTTTTTCACTTGGCTTAATATTTGCAGGGTTCATCCATGCTGTAGCACGTGTCAGTACGTCGTCTGTTTTTTTCTTTTCGTGGAGGAATGATATTCCGTGCGTGGACTTACAGCACTTGTTTCATCCTTCAGCATTTGATGGATGTCTGAACAGTTCACCCCCATTGGCTGTAGTGCATAGGGTTGCTGTGAATATTCAGGTACAAGTTTTGGTTTGAACACTTGTTTTCCAGCCTTTGGGGGATACACCCAGGAGTGGAATTACTGGGTCATGTGGAAAATTCCGTATCTCACTCACTGAGGGAGCACCAAACTGTTTTCCACAGTGGCTGCACCATTGTAGATTCCCGGCAACGGTGCATGAAGGCTCCGTTTTCTCCACATCCAATCCAGAAGCAGATCTCTGGGGTAGCGGATATTTATTAAATGAGATGTCAGGCACTATTTGAAGTGCTTTTCATAACTGTCTCATTTAACCCTCATAATCACTTGATGAGGATGTACTGTTATAACGCTGTTTTAAAAATGAGAAAACTGAGGCTCAGAGAGCTGCAGAGACTTGCCCAAGGCCACACAGCAGGTGAGTGGTAGAGGGGAGAGAGATGAGGGTGGTGTAGACTAAGGTAAAACAGATGCACATAGGGGTGCCTGGGTGGCTCAGTCGGTTAAGCATCCGACTTCGGCTCAGGTCATGATCTTACAGTCCGTGAGTTCAAGCCCCGCGTCGGGCTCTGTGCTGGCAGCTCGGAGCCTGGAGCCTGCTTCGGATTTTGTGTCTCCCTCTCTCTGACCCTCCCCCATTCATGCTCTGTCTCTCTCTGTGTCAAAAATAAATAAACATTAAAAAAAATAAAATAAAATAAACAGATGCACATGACTTAACAGAACTTATTCCACAGTGGGACCCCCCCATCTCCCTCTTCTAGTCATCACCCCTAAAATTAGCGGCTTTAAACAATACCATTTCTTGTCTCTCACCATCTCAGTGGGTGTCTCTCACCGTCTCAGCAATTGAGGAAAGACTTGTTTGGGTGTTGCCGAAGTTTCTCATACAATTGCAGCCAGATGGTGGCTAGAGCTGGGCCCTCCTTGGACATCCATCTCTCTTCATTCAGGTAGCCTTAGGGTGTCTTTACATTGTCCATGTGCATGGACAGGTTTGGACCTCCTCACAGCCTGGTGGCCTCAGACAGACTGCTTACAGACCAGCTGAAGGCCTCAAGAGAGAGCATTCCAGTGAGCAGAGAGGAAGCTGAGTTGCCTTGGACGACCTAGCCTTAGTGGGGTCATTTCTGCTGAACTCTATTGGCCAGTCACGTGCCATGCAGATTTCAAGGGAGGGTACACAAACCCCAGTTTCAGTGAGAGGGTTGTCCAGATGACACTACAGATGATAATGTGGGATGCAGTCATCCTGGGAAATAGTCAGCCATGTCCACCCTTGGAGGAGGACGGCTCCAGGCCCAGCTCCTAATGGGTGAGTGCACTGTGACCCTGCACTCTAGGGGTTCCTCTGTTTAGCTCCTGCCTCTCCCCTTCCCTCCCAGCCTAAGGTGTGAGGCCCTGAAACAGGACTCTCCCTGAAGGTCAAGGTCTAGCTTTGACTTAAGATGCTTTGCATGGGATGGTATTTTCATAGGGATTTTTAGCTCAGCTCTAACCTGGGACTGGACTCAGGGCCAAGAGACATTAAATGGAGCTGAAGGTGTTGGCCAAATAGAATTCCACTGGCTAATGAGCACTGGGGGAGAAAATTGGCAGACATGATCCTCTTGGATCAGATTTCCAGAGTGAGGTCCAGGCTGGACTAGACAGTGGTTATAGAGGGTGAGGAGGGCAGCAGAGGGAAGTACACTTATCGGACAGCATCTCTGCACCAGGCACAGCCAAGGCACGTCTCAGGCATTCACCTCATGTCACCATCCCAGCAACCCTATGGGGGCGGGCAGTATGTACTTCTAGAAATGAGAACACAGGGGCTCAGAGAGGTGAAGTAATATGCCCAGAGTCACACAGCTGATAGGAGGTGGAGCCAGGACTGCAAGGAAATTCTTCCAACTTCAACTTCTGTTAGAGTGCTCTTCAAGAGATATGCCCAAAAGTTACCCTTAGATCCATTCAAAAGTGAACTGGCACCGTAGGTGTGGTCCCATTCCTTCCATCCAGCAGAGTGCACGGAAGTGTATCTGCAATCAGTGGGCAGCATGACGGCCATGGATGTGTGCAGACTGCCTTCCCCAGGCCTCAGCCCTAGTCCAGCACACTGAGGGACACAACAAAGACCATTATACCGAGATAGGGGCTACTTCCCCTAATGCAGTAACTTTCCTTTAAAGTTAAATTGAGAAACTGAGTGGCGGGGTGCTACCCTTTTAATAGCCGCGGAGCGTAAATGCAGTTCGAGGGCAAATGGTCCTTCAGAAAAGAGCATTTCTAATGTTCTTTCAAATTGTCAATTCGGAGGGTGAAAGGAAATGTGATTAGGAGACCAAAATAACACAAGTTTTGAGACCAGCAAAAACGTTGACTGCACGAATGTGTAATTTAAACCACCAAAGTGCTAGCACATTCTTGATGCCAAATATACTTAATCAGTAATAATCCTATCCCTCATGAAGGCTCCTAATTTGCTTTATTGCCTTTTTAGATTTGTCCCCTTTCATTTTCTAAAATATAATCATAGTTCAGCGACTCCATCTGTGAGTGCTCCGGCGACGAATTCTGGGTGGTAATGATGTACAGCCAGCGAGTAACAATTCCTTAATCACGGCTTTTCCTCTATTGTCGCCTCATTTGAATTCATGGTTTTCAGAAAATTCAATTATATTTGCAATTTCATCAAGAAATTACTCAGATAAATAACTGACAGAGTAACAGTTCATTTATTTGTCAGGAACGGAGCGAAAGGGAGGGGTGAGAGAGAAGAAACGGCAAAAGACAAATTTGATAAAAAGCGTCATGAAGAAGTTTTGCTTTGTCAAGGGGCGAGGGGAAGGGTGACAATTTTACACCTGCCCGTGTGAGCTCGGCCTGAGGATGGGATGTGATGGGAGCCCCTGAATGAGGCTTTCTCATAGATCAGGCCTAGCCTAATGTCCCTCTCTGGAGCCATCGCTGGCCTTTGCTGACATTTGTGATGCCCTGGCCCTCATTCCAGGTAGAAATTTATGATGGGACATTTGTGACCCCCCCACTGGCCATCTTTATCATCGGAGTTTCATATTGGATTTCTGCTGCCATACCCACCAGGTGCTTTCTGGCTGCTGAGGAGAGGCATTATTTGGACTTTTATCTTGCCCATTAAGAGTCTCTGAGTTTCTACAAAGAAAATTAATCATCTTCCATAAGGCAGACTGACCTCTGTTAGCCTCCTGCCTCTTTTAAAGAGATTCGGCCCATTATGCATCCACCATCAGAGAAGATCCAGTCACCATATAATACGTCTGTGCTGGGCGCTCAGCACCCAAATCTGTTCTGTTCTCAGTCCCAGGTGCTATCAACTAGACTTCCTCCTGGATGTTTGCATGGGAATCAGGATTGCGGGGGGGGGTAGAAATAGAGCCACAGAGGTGTCCGCTGGATGGTAGTGATATCACCAGGCATTTTTGAGGATGGCCTTGCAGACGGTTACCAACCTATGACAATGGCCACCGGCTCAGACTTTACACAGGGACGCTCCTGGGACAGATGACATCTGCCCCATGTTTCCCAGAAAGCAGATGCAATTATCCGATGATGACACTCATGTTTTCCAAGAATGTTAGCTGATTTTCTTTCAGATGAGACGTAGCCAGTCACAAGCAACGGGGACGTCCGGCTGAAGCAACTCTCTGGGAACCAGTGTGATACTCAAGGTACTCTGCTTTGGCACAAGCTCTCTATCGGAAATATATTCCTCACCATTAATTAGTGTGCCGAGGTTTTCAAATTGAGATTTCTTTTAACAAATTCAGGGTGACAAGAACTAAATGATATGAGTGCGCTTTAACCAAAGACCTCCGGGGACACGCAGTAGCCGAACTGAGTTGGGTTTATTGACACTGCGGTGAGAGGGAATGTGCATCATGGGGGACAGTGACGTGCCTGAGCAAGAGGGTGTGAGGAAAGACTCACCAGAGGACTTAGGCTTGTGCTAGGTGAGCTTAGGGCGTGCTCAAGCAAGTGAGGCTTTGCTCTGGATTGGATGTTGTCAGGCTGCAAGGGTGACTCTGTCACGAGGGATCTTTGGAAATTGTATCAGGAAGGCAGACGGAATGATACTGCCATTGATAAACAAGCAGCCGCTACGCGGATGAAGCTAGGAAAGGGGGAAGCTGGTCCTGTTTATGGTTTGGACAATATTCCATTTTTGTCTCTGCTCAGGCATGACTACAAAGTGGTCTTAGTTGTGTCTTGCTCCATCCTGGTCAGTATAGCCTCGCCTGATGTCTCTGTTCTGTGAAATCATTTACATCCAACAAGTAGATGCTAGGGCCCAGCTGTGAGTGCCAGGCCAGCACCCACCTGCGATAAGCTTCTTCAAGGTCACGAATACCTTCTTCGTGTTTATATTCTTAGTAAGTCCACGCAGTTTTCGAAATATTTTCAAGCACCTCCTCCTCTATTGCCAGGACACAGCTCAGCCCTCCCTGATCCTGCAGAAGCAACGATTGCAGTGGACGGTGGTGAATACCCGGCTTGAGATACACAAAGGTGTTATCAGCTACCAAATGCAAGACACTCTGCATGGCCAGGGGTTTAGCCTTAAAAAGAAATAGGAGTGGGCCAGGGAAAGGGAGAAAAAAAAGTGTTTCTAGTCGGGGGAACAGTGGGTCAAAGCTTAGATCCTTAAGATCTGAGTGCTACAAGTGGTTTCGTGAGGTGAAGCTGGACAGCCGGGAGGGGCTAGACCAGGGGAGGCCTCACAAATTTTTCAGGGGGGCCTGGGTGGAATTGAGCCTTACAGAGAGCCATGGGTGGGTATTCAGGTGGGAGAGACATGATCCCATTTTACACGAGGAGATGCTCACAGAATGGGGAGAAAGGAAGATAGCCATCGATGGCCGAACTGGGCATCTCGATTCGTGAGTGGAGACCCCAGGGCCATACAACTGTGAAAGCAGAGAAGAAACTGCTTGGGGAGGTGGGCCCAAAGGTGAAGTTGAGAGTGCTGGCCCATTACCGAGAACCGGGCTGCGTCAACTGGGCAGTCACCAAATTCGGCTGATGCTGTTCAAACCTCCATACACAATTGTTTTATTTTATCCTCACAACGATCCTATGGAGAAGGTGCTTTTTCTTAGCTCTGAGTTACAGGTGAGGAAACTGAAACACAGAAACCTTCAGCAATTTGCTCAAGACCATCTAGCTGGTGGGGCTGGAGTTCAACACTAAGCAGCCATCTCGGGATCTGTGTCACTTTCCTCTGGGCTTCCCCCAGCCCTCCAGCTGCCAGGCTCTGCTCTGAGCTCTACATGCTGCAGCCCTTGTGGACTTCACAAAACTGAGTGTGGAGCTTGCGGGGGCAAAGTCAGGGATAAAGGGCAGTTTGGAAAGGAAAGGCCACTTTCAGGAGTGGACAAGAGGCCTGGAAGGTCAGCAGTTACGGAGAAGCCTTTTTACCTTAGCGAGCGTACCAAGTGCCCCAGCACAAAGATTGCTGGTTTTGCGCTGAGAGTCTGAAATTGTTATGTAGGTCTGAATCAATAAATGAAGCAATGGAGTGCCTATCTTTGAAACAGATGACATTAGAACATGGTGCCGATAAGACACGAGGAAGCTTTCTCATGAAGATGCTATCACAATGTCAACAACAAAAGGAGAATTTGCTGCCTTGAACCAAGTGTAAGCCTAAATGCTGCCCCTGCACTTCCCAGCTGTGCAATCCTAGACAGGTCATGCATACTCTAGGAGCCTCAGTGTCCTCATCTGTATGACGGGAATAATGACACTTTATATACAGTCGTTTCCAGAATTAGAAAATAGGTCTTAAATGTCTGTTGAGGTATGTGGCACATAACAGGTGCTGGGTAAATAGATGGTAAGTATTAAAAACTGTGGTTTTATACCAGTGTTATAGATCACTGAAAAGTGGAGCGTTCTTGCTCTTCAGTGGGAGTGGAGGAAGAGTGAGGAACAGGCCTTGAATTGGGTCCAGACCAGCTCATGCACTATTATTTGTTTGCAATGTCTTTTCACTTGTGGCTTTATGTCTTGCCCAGTCTTGAAAATGGTGAAATAAATGGCTGCTTCTTTGGTAATTGTTCCCTTTGGTGGTCAGTGTTTTTCAAGCAACTCTCTCTATTACAGAGTCACCATGGCAACTTCCCACTTAAGAGGCTTGCAGCTGGCCCATACTTCTTCCAGGGAGCAAGCGACCACTCCTCCAGCTGCCCAGAGCCTCCCCGACTGGGCTGATGGAGGAGGACAGTGGCGATGCAAGCACTTCTCCCTGAAGGATCTGCAATGTCGATGAAAGAGGGAAGGGAGAGGTGTGGCGCCCAGTAGATACATACATAAGAAGTGCCGGTGGAAGTGGCATGAGGCAGCACCATTGCAGGGAGGTATTCTAGAACAGGGCAATTGCCCTGAATCCAAAAACGTATGATGCCTTATTCTGCCAGGGACAGGGCAATTGTCCTGAATCTAAAAACCTAAGATGCCTTATTCTGCCAGGGAGTGATGGTGGGGGCCTCTACTGGGAATTGCTGTGGCTTGGGATAGTTTCATCGTTCATTTATTTGTTCATTCAACAATATTAATAGGCCAGGCACTAGTATATGATGGAATCGATACAGTTTCTATCCTCATATAACTCACAGAGTAGTGAGGCAGACACAGAAATAAACAGACAAGATCCAGAGAGGCAAGTGTTATCAGGAGGGACACACAGAGTGCAGCAGGAGCCCAGACTTGGGCAATATGGGAGGTTTCTAAGAGGAAGAGCCATCAACCCCGACACTCAGCTGGATAAGTGTGAGTCACCCAGAAGAGCAGGGGGTGTGGATGACTGCTCCAAATGCAAGAAATGGCATGTGTAGATGACTCCAGTTGGAAGCTCAAGACCATCTGTTTCGTTCAGGGTCTTATTTGTAAATGACAAATAGTAAGCTTGGCTTATCTGAGCAGAAAGGGGATTGATTAAGTAACATTATCTGGCTCACTGAATCTCTGAGAGACCAAAATCAACTTGAGGCCAAGATCCAGGAGCAACTCCTGAAATGACATTGAAGAATGGGCCCTGTGACGACTCCTCAGCCAGGCAGCTGGCCCTGAGGCTAAATTCTGGATGCTGCTCCTGGAAGCTAGATATGGAGGCTTCCCTGACACTCCCTTCACAAATAGGTTCTGTGTGGTTCCTTGTTCTTCAAGTCACAGCTTCTAGTTCAAACTTTGGGGGCAGGGGACTTGGTTGATTTGGCCTAGGACATTCATGTTCAGCATAGCTGCAAGGGAGGCTGGGACAGAAGGTATTTGGCATTCCCAGATTTATGGTGGGAAGTGAGATCTGCCTCATTAGAGGAAGGCTTTTCCAAATATAGTGTGGAGGGATAAGCAACAGCAGTGAACTGACAAGGAGAGCATCATCATGGAAGACATTGGGCCCACAGAGGTGAACAAGACATAATTGACTTCAACCTAATGGAAGTGACAGTACCCTCCATCAGTAACACAAGAGGATAGAGAAAGTGCAGGGAGGGGATCAGTGCTATCAAAGATGGGCAAGAAATAGGAGGAGTCAATGTCAAGGCTCCAAGTTGGAATCCTAGGATTTTGATGCAGTAGGAACCACTTTGATACTGTATATGAGTAATGCTGACCTTGCGCCATGCTGCCTATGAAGTCTGAGTCAGTGGGACCAGAAGAACCTAATGGTCCTGCAAAGATAGGGTCATCCTCCAAACATCTGGTTACCCTTCATTGGTCATTAGTCTAACCCTTCCAGAAACAAATTTCTATTTCATATCTGTAATGATATACATTATTGGATACTTGAACTCTCAGAACTGTAATTTCACACCCGAGTTCTCCAAAAACATCCCCTCCAATAGTTTGGGCTGTTGCCTAATGAATATGGTATAACTCCTTCAAAGTCCTGGTGGATTTGGGTGGTCTTCAGCCTTCTGAGAACAGGAGAAAGTGCTGGGGGAGTCTGAGAAAGCAAACATTAATACCTCAATAGATTTGGAAGCTATAATGGAGGCCCAGCTAAAGGAGGGAGCATTTGGATTCTTATCTCTTTGGACAGGATCTCTGTTTTCCAGGATATATGTACCAAATCCCTTAAAGCCCTTTATCTCTTAAATAGGACCACTGGGAGACATCTGTATTTCTTTTTGTCCTAGAATGTTTCTGTTTCACCTTTCAGATTTTCTTATTATGTTTTTATGTAATTCTGCTGTTCGTCTAACTTGCTAATGCTGGACAGACATTGAGAAAGTCCATAGTCACCTAGAATTCTCAGTGCTTGTGGTTGGTGGGATAATGGACACCTCAAATATATCCATGTCCTAATCCGTGGAACCAGTAAACGTATTATGTTACATGGCAAGGGAGAAGTAAGGTTGCTGATGCAAATAAGGTTGCTAATCAGCCGACTTTAAAAGGAGGAAACTACTTTGGATTATTCAGGTGGACCTGATGTAATCACAAGAGTCCTTTAAATGTGGAAGAGGGGGCCAGAAAACAGACTCAAGAAGAGATTTGACTATTCTCTGCTGACTTTGAACATGGAGGAAGGCAGCCACAGCCAAGGAATGCAGGTAAACTGTAGAAGATGAAAAATGCAAGGGAGTGGATTCTTCCTTAGAGCTTCCAGAAGGAACCCAGCCCTGCTGAAACATTCATGGTAGCCTGATAAAGCCCATTTTGGACTTCTGACCTCCAGAACCCCAAGATGATAAATTTGTGTATTAAGCAACCAAATGAACATTAATTTGTTATAGCAGCAAAGGCAACAGATACAGTGCTCATTGTCAGGGCTTCACTATCAGGTAAGAAGCTACAAGAAGAAGGAAGGTCCAAGACCCTTGTAGAGTTCTGAATAGAGAACGAATGCCCTTATGTACACACTTGCTCCTGATAAATAACGAGCCCAATTTCCTATTATGGGAGATTCGATCGTATGGTGATGGGAAGAAGGTAGTCTGAACTGAAAGGAACTATTTATATTATGGGGCAAATAAGGGGCTTAACCTTAAAAATATATACTCCCTTGAACTGGTCCTGAGATGCCAGTTCATGAAATCAAACATTCCTGAGATTTTGTCAGACAGACAGGTTTCCGTTTTCTGTTCTCAAAGGGTCAGATCTACTGGTGGTGGTAAAAGACTTGATGAGCTTGGAAAATAGTGTTGAGTTGATGGGGGGCGGGGAGGACTTCTCAAATCCTAATGGAATACTGGGGTGATCTGCAGCCAGTGGGGGGGGGGTGGTATGGGCTCCTGCTACTACAGGGGTGACTCCCAGCTTGGTACCGTAGGCCGAGAACAGAAGAGAATGGAACTCAAGAGGTTAAAATAGATCGTAAGTGAATCTGCAGGACAATTTCAAATAAGGAACCCATTTCTAGGGGTTTGATGAGAACTGAACTGATGGTAATGTGAAACCAATGAGACCGGGGCAGATTTTAGGGAAAACATCCGTTATTCCCCTTCTGCAAAGAAATATTTCCCCCATTTCCCTTTGAGAAACCACCCACCTCCTACTCAGTCTTTTTGGCTGAAATGGGGTTGCATACATCAGCTAACTCGAGGATGAGCAGAACCTAGAACTGGCCAATCACAGGCTTCCATTCCTCTGGCCACAGTGATTGGTTCAGGGTTGGGCACGTGGCCCACGCTGGCCAATGAAAGCCCCCCTCATGACCGTTGGGATTGCTAAATGGATGGGAGGGGGTTTGGGTGCTGCTGAGGACCACCTTGTTACCAGAGGGGAGAGCCTCAGGGGCGGTGAGGACGGCTTAATGGGAAGCAGCCGTAGGGAAGGGAAGGGCTCCGGAAGGTGTCCAAACATGCAGGTCCAGCCGTGCCTGAAGCCCCTCTGCTCAGTCGTCTGTGCCGATAAATGCACCCCCGCGCCCGTGCAGCAGGAACTGAGGTCACCTCGCTGGCGGTGGGAAGCGCCCCCAGCTTGGAGCCCAGGCGGGGACGCAGCACCAACTCCCACTGTACGTGTGGGGGCACTGAGCCGGGCACTGATGGAGCGTCACGGGAACCCCGCGGGGTGAAACAAACAATGGGAGACACGGACATCTGGAGAATAAAACTACATTTAAATGACACCACCGGTTAAGGCAGGAACACTTATTATGACTTGGGCACGGGAGAAGGGAGACCGAGTTCAGTCAGGACCTGGAGGGGGTTCCCGTGTTCACCCCCCGGAGGGGGATCCCAGGCGAGGGATGTGAAGGCCCAGGTAGATGCTTGGTGGAGTGCTTGAGGACAAGAAACGGAGATGACGACGTGCCGCAGGTCCTGCCTGACTTTACAATAGGGCTAGGGGTGGAAGTGGGAGAAGTGGGGCGTCAGATGCTGCACCCCCAGACCTGCTGTGGTTTCTTGGCCGTTAGGGTGACGCAACGAGACTCGAGCTCAGAGAGAAGATGTAATTTCGAGTTCACACGCCCCGTGCAGAGTCGACGAACTCCAAACCCAGTGCTCTGTGCACTGCGCCACCGGAAATGGATTATTCCGGTCAGAGCTTTCTAAGCCTCAGCAAGTGAAACAAGGGCAGAAAATCCCCAGCTCTCCATCCCCTCGCTGCTTGACTGATGCCAGCCGTGCTGCAGGGACGCTTGCTTGGGCTTAGTGTAACGGCTGTTCTCACTCAGAGCCTGTTCAAGGGTAGTCAAGGCAGGAGCTGCTCAATGTATTTTCAACTGTCAGTGTCTCTAGGTTGCGCGGCACACTTAGGAAGGATTGAACAGAACAGATGGAGGGTGGCAGCTTCCCTGGTCTTGGCGCGGACTTCCTGGAAGCTGCACACACCAAGCACTTCTATCGTTGCTCAGGGAAGGTAGCAGAGAGTGATCAAGGGAACTGAGGAGTAAAGGACTTAAGTATTGCCCCCAACCCAGCCCTTTAACCTTCTTCAGCCCCCTTCAGCATAGCCTGGCGTTGAGGTCCCAGTGATTAAGATGCAAGGAGATCTCTAGAGAAGGGAAGGCAGCAGGGCGTAGGGGGAAGGAGAGGGTAATACAGCTGCTGGATGGGATCTGGGGAAACCATATATGTACCTGTGAGGAAAGGAGGCAAGCTGCTGTCCTTGTTCAGGTTCAAACCCCAGCTGACTCTTACTAGCTGTGTAGTCTTAAGTTTCTCCTTGGTAAGTCCGCCTCTTCATTTGTAAAGCAGGAATGATAATAGGAGTCAACTCATAAGGTGGCTGTGTGGATTGATACAATCTAGCAGATGCTCTTGCCAGCAGCAGTGGGAATCCACCCCAGAACTCCTTCACCACCTCCCTCTTCCCACGTCCTCTCCTCCAGCCTTGGTAACACGTCTCCACCAGCGCTCCTCTTGCCTTGCTCACTGCTTTTTCCGCTGACCTGATACAGTCATTAACTGTCAGATCAGGAAGAGCTATTCTTTCAACAAACATTTACTGAGCGTCTACTATGTGTTCAAGGCTTAGGGAGAGACAACCGTGAGTGAGAGAGGCGAGGGCCCTGCCTTCATAATGGGTCTCTTTACTGCTCGTGAGATTGATAAGAAAACTGAGGCCCAGAGGGAGGAAGGTTCCTGCCCCCAGTGACTGAGCTAACCAATGAGGTTAGGACCCATGTAGTTACCACCTCTGTATCTCCAACTACAAGCATTAGGCCTGGCAAGAGTAGATGCTAAATCAATATTTGCTGAACTGGTGAGTACATAAATCATTAACTCCCAGTCTAGTGCCCTTTCTGCGGCCTGTTATGAAATCATTGGGGAGAGAGCATGTGTACGGAGGGGTAAGGGTTAGTACTTTCCATCGTGTGGCCCCAATTGCCTTCCCTCTTTGCAAAGGGTAGGCTGAGAGAGTTGGAGGGGCTTTCTATCTCTACTCTGAGGACATTACCAAAGTAACAGAATCATGCTGTTCAGAAACGTGGAGCTCATGCCCAGGCCTGCCAATTGTGTCCGGTACATAGCCCTGAGGTCTACAAGAAATCAGACTCTAAGGAGAATTGTATTTTTTAAAAGTAGTTGTCAGGCACTAATACTGTTCTTTCAGCACTCAACAAATCATACTCCAAACTTCTGTAGGGCTTGGGATGAGAATACAAACGGAGGCTGTGGTGGGCACAATAATAGCCCTCCAAAGATGTCCACGTCATTTTTTAAAAAAATATAATTTATTGTCAGATTGGTTTCCCTACAACACCAGTGCTCATCCCAACAAGTGTCCTCCTCCATGCCCATCACCCACTTTCCCCTCTCCCCCACCCCCCATCAACCCTCAGTTTGTTCTCAGCAAAGATGTCCACATCCTAATCCCTGCAGCCTGCAGATATGCTGTGTGGCAAAGTTTGCAGATAGAATTCAGGTGGCTAATCACCTGATGAGATTATCTGGGGTTATCTTGGTGTGCTCATGTAATCCTAGGGGTCTTTATAAGTGGAGGGTGAGGCAGGAGAGAGAGAGAAACAGAGAGATGGCAGTGTGAGAAAGACTTGGCTGGGCATTGCTGGCTTTGAAGAGGGAGAAAGGGGCTTCAGGCCAGGGAATGCAGGGATCTTCTAGAAGCTAGAAAAGGGAAGGAAACGGATTCCCACTAGAGCCTCCAGAAGGAAGGTAGCCCTGCTGACACCAGGATTTTAGCCCAGTGAGGCCCAGTTCTAACCTCCAGAACTGTAAGATGAGACACTTTTGTTGTTTTAAGCTTCTTACTTTGTGGTAATTTGTTGTAATACCAATAGGAAACAAATGTAGAGGCCCACTTAACCCTCTGTCTAAATGTAAAGTTATAAATCAAGTCAGTTACTTGCTGAGTAAAATGTGTTCTACCTTCCTATGTTAACAAAGATAGCTTCTTAGCTGCTCGAGTTTGCAGATTTTTAGTCTCCTTGGGGTTGCTCAGGAGAACATGGTCGTGCAGGGAAAGCAGGTCCTACTTCCTACTTCCAGCCCACGGCCTGACTCCTTTCTCTTCTTCCACGGCTCACCCCTATTGGAAGAGGCCTTCTGCACATGCATGTGGTCACCCAGGCTTCTGTCCAAGCCTGTCCACAGCTCCTGCAAACAGCTGCTTTTCAGGAAGGCCAACCCTGAAAGCAGGCCTGTGCAGATTCTAGAAGCAGTTTCAGGGCTATTAGGACAGGGAATTCTGGGGTCTTGGCATCCAGAGTATGGTCTAAATAGAAGGAAGGTATGAGTTCCTGGTGCACAAAACCCCTGTGGCCCTTTCTGTCTCCTTGCCTGTGGGGAGGGCACAGCAGGAGGGGAACCAGATGGGGTCATCTGAGCAGGGGTTCTGTTTAGGAAGATCTCTAGTCCTTCCTCCTGTCTCCTTTACTTTCTTTTTTCTTTTTATTATTTTTAAAATATTTTATTTATTTTTGATAGAGACAGAGCACAAGTGGGGGAGGGGCAGTGAGAGAAGGAGACACAGAATCCGAAGCAGACTCTGGACTCTGAGCTGTCAGCACAGAGTCTGACACGGGGCTCGAACCCACAAATTGTGAGATCATGACCTGAGCTGAAGTCGGACGCTCAACCGGCTGAGCCACCCAGGCACCCCTCCTTTACTTTCACACAGAACACTTCATCAAACATGTAGGGGTCTTCCCACACCAGAGAATTCTCCGTGACACCAGCTGGATGTCCTACAACTCAATATAATTCTGATGCTGCTACACGGAGATAGTGTCAGATCCCATAAACGAAGACCTCAGTCCCACCAGACTGATGCTACCCCACTTCAGATGCCACCCTCCAAGTCTAGATTGTCCTGTATTTCTGACCAATCAGCTATAAATCTGGGGTTCTCACAACTCCCTCCTTGGGTTCAATTAATTTGCTAGAGTGGCTCACAGAACTCAGAAAGACACGTTTACCAGATGAAGAGATCTATATGGTGAGGTCTAGGGGGATCCTGAATGTAGGAGCCTCTGTCCCTGTGGAGCTGGGATACATTACCCTCCCAGTACATGGATGGGTTTACCAACCTAGCTCCTTGAACCCTGTACTATTGGGATTTTTATGGAGGCTTCATCACGTAGGCACAATCGATCATTAGCTCCATTTCTAGTGCTTCTCCTCTCTCAAGAGAAAAGGGATGGGCTGAAAATTCCAAGTTTCTAATCATGGCTTGGTCTTTCTGGCCATCAGTTCCCTTCTGGAGCCGTCCAGGAGCTCACCCGGAAGAACTTTATTAGAACCAGAGCTACACCTATCACCTAGGAGATCACAAGGGTTTCAGAGCCCTGTGTCAGGAACCTGGGGTTCAAAGACCAAATGGTAAAACAAAAGATGCTCCTGGTGCTCTTATAACTCAGGAATTATATGCATAAGGGTTTTGGTGGCTCTCTGTGCAGGAACTGGGGGCAGAGGCCAATATATGTATTTTCTAGTATCTCACATGTTCCAAGCCCAGAGAAAGTTGAATAAGTTGACAGGCAGCTGGGGTTTGTTGCCACAAGACAGTACCTCAATTTTTCCCCCCATTTCCTTTACTGATGGAGTAAATCTTGCTGCACCTGTTATTTCACATTAAGGCAAATAGCTATAGTTCAAATCCATGATGAGGCCTCAAAACCCAGATGTGTCATGGGATAGAGAACTGCAAAGTCCAAGGTCAGGACCAATCCAGAAAAGTGGGAAGAAAGCAGGATTGGCCTCAACTTTTCACTATTCAAGAGATTGCCCAGTAAAGTAGTGAACCTCCCATGGAAGGGAGTATTTAAGAGCAGGTCAAATGCCTATTTCTCTGGGTTTTGTAGAAGGGACTCCTACACACAAAGGCATGGGATTCTGTGTCTCCTAGAACATATTCACATCAGAAAACCTATTCTAACAGACTGAAGCCCTGCTTCTACTCTCCTCCTGTGTTCTGGGTTCTTGTCTGTTATGAAACATGCCTGGGCTGGCAACGTTATTCTAGATGTGCCCCCCACCCTCACCCTGAGGCAGAAAGATCTTTACCCCAGAGGGGTTGTGGAAGACATCAAGTTACTCAAACGTGGTGACGTCGTGTCCAGATTCACTTGGCAGAAATAAGACACTGTCCTGAGTATAGAGACAGGGTGCTTTGAGAGTCACATGTGGTCCCTGCAGCCAGACTCAGCAAGGCCGGCGGGATGGGTTTCCCTTGGAGACGCTGATCCTGTATATTAAGTGAGGACCCATCTCCAGTTAAGCCAGGGCAGACACCCAAGATTGGACTGGATCCTAGGTCAGGTCCAGAGCCCTTGCAGACGAGCACACACTGAGCTGAGACTGGGGGGGGGGGGGGACCCGATCATGGCACATATCTAATTAGTGCCAAAGCCCTTAGTAGGGCTCCAGGGACCCTGTGGATCTGGCCCTGTCGCCCTCTCCTGCTTCACAGAGGCTTTCAGCCACAGGCCTCCTTTCTGTCCCTAAAAGGACCATGCTTACTCAGCCCCCAGAGCCTTTGCAATGTTGTCTCGTCCACAAGGAACTGCCAAAAGGGAAAATGACTTACCAAAGGTCACAGAACTCATCAGGGGCCAACCTAGGATGTGACTCAAGCGTCTAACCCACTGCACAGGCCTGCAAGGGGGCAGCGTTCAATAAGGTTTTGGGGGATGGATGAATGCTGAGAACAAGCTTGGCCCCAGCTCTGATTGGTTGCTGCCTCTGCTAGAGCAGCCGCTGTGCTTGGCGGTAGTGAAGAGTGTCAGCACCTGCTCATTCATTAAAGAGCTTCTCCTGTTCTCCCAAGAGCCAAGTGCTGCGATGGGTCCCAGGGACCCCAGGCCAGAGCAGAGAGGTGCAAAGTGCATGCGGAGCTGTGCACAAAGCCATGCACATGGGCGCAAGGCACCAGGTGCTCATGGACAGGGACCCAGTTTCCAATACAGGAGGCGCGAGTGCAGGCTCTGAGGTGTCTCTCCTCATGGGGCACTCCTTTGTTCCAGGTTCCCTGGAGCTAGCCCTGTTACCTGAATCACAAGGCCTCACTAAAATGGCCCCACAATCCCTCTACTTCCTACCAGACAGATTTCCAGGCAGGGCCACTGCATATAATTGGCTACAGTTGAACAAAAGGGGCTTCGAGGTCTGATCACTGCAAACGTCCTGCAGTCCTCCAGCAGGACCTCTGCAGGCCCCGGATGGTGCCCAGAGGAGCCAACAACTCTCATGCGAACCAAAAATAAAGTTTACTTACAAGATACACAAGAAGTCACCTCCTTGCACACCCGAGGCTTCAGACTTTAAATACATCCTGGTCACACAGGCTCAGACTGATTGCTGACAAGGAGGGATAAGGCAGGTGGAGAGAAGGATATAAGAGCAAAGGCATGGAAAGGACAGACATGGACGGATGACGGGCTGGGACACGGATTTAGCACTGGGGCGGGAGGGAGAGAATATGCAAAGCCAGCAGCCCTGCCTGCCAGTGAGGGGTCGGACCTCTGCCCGGCAGACAAGGATCCTCAGCTGTGACTGCCTTCCTGCTCCGGTTGTCTCCATGGCCACCATGCTTTTTCAAATCACCAGCTGTTCTTTGGCCAAAATTCCATTCACATTTCTAGGCAGCCCCATCTCTGCCCCAGACTCAGGAGGCAAAGCCATTGCTGCACCTACCAGAGTCCCCACTGAGCTCCCACACCTACGAGAGACAGGGTTAGCCAGAGGTGAGACCCTGGCTGACGCAAGGGAAAGAGAAACCAGGAACTCCACCCCGAATGTCTGAGCCCCAGGGGACTGACCCTTGGGTCCTCCGTACCGTCCTGGGCAGGGGCTTCGTCAAGGTTAAGTCTTTCTCTTGTCCTTCATCTTTTAGAGTTGACAACGGTTTGCATGTCATGGTGTCATCCAGTTGTGCTGACTCTCCTGTGAGGTAGGTGTGGTTAACTTCTCCACTTTGGACTTGAACCAGGTGAGACCCAAGGTCACATCACAGATCTGTGGTCACAGCTAATTTGAACTGCAGACCTCCATGTTCTTCTTTTACTACTGCCACTGAGTGGATTACACATCCTATTCCCGTCTTGCTTCTGCCCCCATCACCCAACAAAATCAACTCTTTCTGAAGTCATGGCCGACATCTGTGGTGCTGAATACAACATACTAACATTCTCCTCTTTGGCTTCCAGGATACACTTGGGTTGGTTTTTCTCCACCTCCTCCTCCCTGGTCCATGTTCTACCCTTTCCTGTCCTGCTCTGTCCGCCTGGTCTGTGTCACCCTGGCTTCCTTTTTCTCTGACTCTGGCTGCGTTTGGCCAATGAGAGAGGCACCAGCAGACTGGAGAGTGAGAAGAGGAGACGGCAGGCACTTGTTGCTCCAACCCCCTCCCATCCATCTGCAGGGCCGCGTCCCTTCGGCCATAGCCCCACCGTGCACTGTATCCCTGCTGCCTCAGGCCCAGGGTTGCTAGTTCCTGGGTATACTGCCATCCTGGGGTTTCCTCAATGCTGCCTGTACCTCTATACAAAATCCCCTCCTTAAAGTCTCTTCCTTTAAACCTACTGAGTATGTTACTGTCTCCTGCGGGGACCCTGAATGGTACAAGGCTCTCCCACTTTTCCTTCTAGTTCTCTGGCCATTCCTGTTTTGCCTTCTTGTAAGGCTCAATATCTTTTATCTGTCTATCAAACACTGATGGTCCTGCAGGATTGGTCCAAGATGCTCTTTTTTTGTCATTTCAGTACCATCACGCTGGGTGATCTCCTATGACCCCAGAGCTGCAATTGCCACCCACCCAGATGACTCATCAAGGTCTCTTTCCACTCCAGCCTTGTCTACTTGTCTATGTCTTCCAGAGCCTTTCCTTTCCTTCTTGCTTCCTTCCTTCCTCCCTCCCTTCCTCCCTTCCTTCCTTCTTCCCTCCCTCCCTCCTTTCCTTCCTTCTTTCCTTCCTTCCTTCCTTCCTTCCTTCCTTCCTTCCTCCTTCCTTCCTTCATTTCCTAAATGTTTATTTATTTTTGAGAGAGAGAGAGAAACAGAGTGTGACTGGGGAAAGGGCAGAGAGAGAGGGAGACACAGAATCCAAAGCAGGCTCCAGGCTCTGAGCCATCAGCACAGAGCCTGACGCAAGGCTCGAACCCATGAATCATGAGATCATGACCTGAGCTGAAGTTGGATGCTTAAACCAACTGAGCCACCCAGGTGCCCCAAGAGCCTTCCCTTTCTTAAGGAATGATGCTGCCATCAACCTACATATGCAAGGCGGCAGCCCAGAGGTCATCCTCGACCCTCCTTAATGCTCCCCTCCCACACCCAATCTATCGCCATGTTCTGCGATTTCTCTTTGCACCTCCACACACACCTGGCCCTGGCTACCCTCAAATTTCATCTTGGCGCTTGGCCTGCCCCCACTCTTGTTGCCCCTCCCAGCTCTCTGCAGCTGCTCTTTCCTATGTAGTCAGAGTGATCTTTTCACAATACACAATTGGTCACACCAGCCCGAGGCTTAAAACCTCCAGTGGCCCCTGGTTGTCATTGGTACTTGCCTCTCTGCCAGCCTCTCCATGTGCCATGGCTCACTTGTTTTTCACACGGTGGTTCCCGAGGGTCTCTCCTTCCAGATGGCAAGCTGGCCTCTCAGCTCCAGCCTCACTGGCCCTCAGGCCTGGGTCCCACAGGAAAGAGCCAGAGGACCCATTGCTCCTGATCACCAGGTAGCTTTCCTCTGAGCTGGTGTCTTCACATGCTATTCCTACTTCTTACTGCGGCAGCCCTCAGTGTGTGTATGTCTTCTCTCCCCCATTTCTGTTGGCCGGGGTGGCCGCATGGCCCAGGCCCAAAGCCAGTTGTGGGTCTCATTTCCCCGGCCTCAGTAATGAGTTCAGGGCCGGACATGCGACATAAGCTATTCGATCGGCAAGCATGCCAGGAGGTTTTCAGGAGCCACAGCCAAAGACTCTGGCTCTTTCCTGTGGGACCCAGGCCTGAGGGCCAGTGAGGCTGGAGCTGGGAGGCCAGCTTGCCACCTGGAAGGAGAGACCCTCGGGAACCACCGTGTGAAAAAGAAGCCCACACAGAAAAGCAGGGCCAAGAAATGGAGGGAAACCAGTCCTGTTCACACCCCAGGACTCAGCAGCGCCTGAACTCCTCCTACCCCTGAACTTGTCAATTATGTGAACCATGAAACCTCTACATTGCTTATGCCAGTTTGGGCTGCGGTTTTTGCCACTTAAACAAGACAGAGTCCTCACTGAGACAATCTCTCTCTGTCCTCTCCACATCCTGATGCCCCCAGGACCTTCCCAAGGTCTCAGTGGAAAGTGTCAGGCAAGGCTCTCACCTGGAATCTATTTGCTTTGGCTCCACTTTGACTCTAACTTGCTGTGTGAGCAGGAACGTCTTTTTCCTTAAGGCCCTCAGTTTTCTGATCTGTGAGATAACACCCTCTGCTCTGGGATCCAAGGCACCCCATGCTTTTTCTGCCATGGCCTTATCATAATTTTCTGTTTAATTATCTGAGTCCCCCTTGCATCCTGTGGGTGGCCTGGCAAAGCCCTGGAAAACAAGGATGGACCACTCCTTTGGGCTCCTGAGTCTTCTAAGGTCTGTAGGCCCATCTACTCTCAGGAGGTCCTAAGCTGTCTGCCCCCAGTGAGCAAAATGGCCACACACATGCCATCCCATGACCGATGGGATGGGGGTGGGGGCCGATAAGGCCTGGGGAAGGAATGTCTCCAGTGTCTTAAAGGCTCACCAGACCCCAAACTGCTGTCTCAGCCTGGAAATAGTGAGGTGGAAGCTTCCCCAGGCTAAACCTTCTTAACCAAGAAACTCAGAAGGGCCCTGCAAAGTGCGGGAACCCCGCCCACCCCTCTCCTTCCCTGAGCAAGCATCAAGTCTTCTTACTGAGACGCAGTGGAAAGCAACAGGGGGACAGATGCCAAGATCGCCCCCCTCCCTCCCATCATGCTCGGCTCTCCTGACACATTTCAGGAACGAGCTGCAGCGGCAGGTGGCGGGGGGGACTTCCTGGAAGGCAGCCCGGGGCCCTGGCACTCGGCCGAGCCTGCATGCTTACTCCTCACCTGTGCCTGACTGCCAGTTAGCCTGACGAGCTTTAGAAGTGCTGTAATCTGTGGAATTAAAATTTTCTTCCTATTTTCATCTGGCAGCATGGTGGCTGGGAGCAGAGGAAGGCGTAGGTGGGGCTAAAGGCTTCTGGTTTTTTCCTGGGCCTATAGTGGAGGTGTTAAATGACAGGGACCCCCTCCTGCCCGCCCACCTGTAGGGACAGGGAGCATCCATGGTCCAGGAGGCTCCTCCAAGGGACAGAGGCAGGGGATGGACACGGGTGAGAGAAGGGAGCTAAGGGGCACAGGCTGCAGTGGCTGGGGTGCCAGCGGGAAGAGGCCCAGCATGACAGAATGACTGCGAGCCCCTCCTCATTGCTTCCAGGCTGGTTTCCCCATCATCCTCACAGGGCAGGCCAGAGGCAGATCCTGCCACGACACCGCCTTTGTCCTAGGTCAGGTTCCTGGAAGCGGACCCTGAGACCAGAAGTCGCGTGCATGAGATTGATCAAGGAATTGCTTTCAGGAGAAACCAGTGAGGGTGGGGAAGAAGAAACTAAGGAAGGCAAGATGCCAAGGAAGGAGGTGATCTCAGATGTGATCCTGTGGGACCTCAGGAAGTCCACCTGCATTCGGAGTCTGTCCTGCCTCCAGGCAAGGGGGAAGGGCTTTCCCACTCCCAACTTCGGCCAAGGTCCTGTGTGAGACATAAACTCCCAGGCCCTTCAGGCTCTGGGCAACTGAAAAAGCAACTGGAGCAGCCTGGGGACAGATTTCAGAATGGGGTGGCAGTCATGGGCTTGACGGGACTTGTGCTCACCCAGAATGGCAGGAGGGCAGCCTTGGTTTCCTGCCATAAAGTAGACCCAGAATGTGAACACAGGGATCTTGACCCCTGTGACCAAAGGGTCTGGAGGACAAAGTTGAACACTGCTGAGGGAGGAAGTGAGGGAGTGGCGGGTCGGGGGGGGGGGTAGCTAAAGGTCGGAGCAGCTGGCCAGCCTAGGGCTGGCGGGGAGCTGAAGGGCCTGAGCAACACCCAGAGGAGTCAGGAGAGTCACATGCCTCTGGAGTGTCCCTTGAGCCCGCTGGGGACCTGTTGGTGGAGCCAGCACCCCAAATGTTGAGTCCCCCTGAGTTTCTGGAAACAGTAAGGCTGGTGCCAAGAAGGACAGCAGAGACCTCATGGAAGGACCACGAATGGCCAGGAATGAAAAATGTATGAAGCCAGGACATCAGCCTCAGAGCAAACTCTGGGAAAAGGCTTCTTTCAGTGGCCCAAGCTTGGCTTGGTCATGCGCTGACAGCACAGGCTTGAGGGACCAGGAAACCCACTGCAGTGTGGTTCTGAAGACTGTGAAGGCCCAGGGTTGAGGAACAGCTTGAAGGTTTTTAGATCTTCCCATAGTTCCATCTAAGAGTGTGAAGAGGTAAGAAGAGAGATGATGTGGCAGTGGTGGGGGGACTGCCTTCCTGCCGCGGGCCCTACCCAGAGTGGCGGCTCAGAATCTGGGGACGGGGATGGAGCCCAGCTTTGAAGGAGAGATTCTGGTTCTACCTGTTCCTTGGTGAGCTCTCTGTGCCCTTGCTAATACACTCGCCCTGTGACGGGCTCCAAGTGTCCTTCCTGGGCCAGATGCCCTGGTTTGAATCTTGGCTCACTTCCTTGGGCAGTTTGTTTCATCTCTCTGAGGCGGGCACGTGTGGGTTTGTAGGTTTGTTTTGAGGACTGGCTGGCATACAGACAGCACATAAGTACTTAGTAACCAGCCTAGGAGGGCTGCTGCAGACAAATGCCTGGACAGGGTTTGTGGATCCTAAGGGGCTGGGTCGCAGTTGCTGTTTCTGTTCTTGTCTTGTTCTCTGTGGCTGAGAACGGGGTCTACAAGCTGGTTCCCAACCAGGAGTCTGAGCTGAAACACCGCAGAAAACAAAAAACAGGAGAAAACACCCACCCACCCACCCACACACACACCCCTGGGAATTGATCAGAAATGCAAATTTTCAGGCCCCAATCCAGACCTCCTGAATCAAAAGCTGGGAGTGGGCCCAGCCCCCTGGGTTTCACTGAGCCACCCTGCCCCTCCCCAGGGTGAGCCTGGTATGTCCTCAAAAAATTTTTTTTTAAATATAATTTATTGTCAAATTGGTCTCCATGGTATGTCCTCAAATTGAGAACCGCTGAGCGGGGACAGGCCCACCTTACCGGTTCTGGCCTCTGGCCCAGCGGCTGTTCCCTGTCACCCAGCATGCAGCCTGTCCCCCTCTGATGTGGTTGCTGAGACCTTTCTGTTCATCAAACAGAGCAGGAATTGGCCCTATGGGGAGCAACCTGACTCAGCCTATATTTCAGGCTCTCTTTACCTGGATCCACATTCTCTCCCAGAAATGAATAGGCTTGAAGGGCTGCATATTTGCATAATGGTTCTCTTGTCCCTGTCTCTTGCCTTAATTGTTTTGGTTACTGCTTCCCTAGTCTGGTTGCCTAGAGCAGTGGTATTTTGACCTTGCAGGCCTCAAAGTCACCTGGGCAGCCTGTGAAATGGCAGATACCCACCCCCACCCCTTCCTCATTCCAGAAGGAGGTGTAGCTGCAGTGTAGCTGGAAGCTGCATTGACACTGGACGTAAAATCGAGATGAGGCCATGGTCTTGGCCAGTGAAGGGGTGTGAGAATGTTGGTCTCATTGAGATCCCCGCGGCTGCCCTCCAGAAGCCTTCCAGGAGCCTGAGGGCTCTGGGGCCCCTCAGGTGGTGGTAGGCTCCCTGGAGGTGGGACAGGAAGGTGATGGGAGGAAGGGAAAGACATGGGGTACCGGTCCTTGAAGGAGCATCCTCCTGGTGGGCTCCGAAGGGTGTGCCCTAAGGAGCAGTGGTGTTGCTCCCTAAGCACGGTGCCGGGCACTGGGCATGTGGTTTCTCATTTAATGCTCCTGCAACCCCACAGGGTAGGGGTTTTATCTCCAACTTCACAGAGGTTAAGTGGCTCGTCCAGAATCACATCACTGGTCAGGAGCAACCATAGTCCTGCCCTGTTTTGGAGCCCGTGCCTTCAGCACCGTCTTGTACTTCCTCCTCCTGGGAGAGAAAGTCAAGGACATAGCTCAGTGTCTGGCGCAGAGTGAGCTTACAACAAAGACAGCTCCACAAACAGCCCCTTCCAACCCTACTTTATAGATGAGGAAGCTGAAACCCTAAGGGCTGCCTGGACCTGCAGATGCTGGGACGCTCGACTCTGGAGCAAGAATGTAAGGGCTTATTCCCTGTTTGCAGTGAAACTTCTAAGCAGCCTAAGAGATTCCGGAAGACCTCCTACTTGGGGTGAATGGGAGAAGAGAGGCAGGTGCCTCCAGCCTTTGGGAAAGAGGAGGGAGACACTGAACCCAGGAGAAGACTGGGCTTGGTAGTAAAACCTTGCTAGAAAAAAGCTGGGCTGGGGAGCAGGAGCAGGCCAGCCTGTGGCCTGTGCCGCCCTCTGCTGGTCATGGGTGGTACTGGTCACAGCCGGCAGGGGCCAGCTCTTGGGACTTTATGGGACTCAGGCCAGGTCACCAGGGGAAATTGTCTGAGACCTGACTCTGGCCACTTTCACTTCAGCTCAGACAGTTTCACATCAGCGTCATCCAAGACCATGTGTTGGCAGCTGGTTGGAGCCACGCACTCCCTTCTATTATGTTCTTGGAGAAGGTATGACAGTCACAATATCCTCTCGGTCAACCCAGGTCCCTGGTGCTGTTCTTCTGGTTCACAGGGATCGGCCAAAGTAACAGTTTCCTGCTAGAGCTTCCATGGTGCCTATCCTGCCTGAGCCAGAATTCCTGGCTCTCCTAAAATTGTCCATTCTGGCTTCCAAGGAGGGGCTTGATAGGATGCCCCCTGATTTGGGGGTTGTTGGAAAGTAAGAGTCTCAGGGTCCCTCTCACTCCAGCTCCTGGAATAATATGAACAGTGTCTGACATTAACTGAACACCGACTATATTCCAGTGGCTTTTCTTTTTATGTATTTTATTTTATTTTGTCTTATTTTATTTTTGAGAGAGAGAGAGTCAGAGTGAGAGTGGGGAGGTGCAGAGAGAGAGGGAGACACAGAATCTGAAGCAGGCTTCAGGTTCTGAGCTGTCAGCAGAGAACCCAATCAGGGCTTGAACTCACGTATGGTGAGATCACAACCTGAGCCGAAGTCGGATGCCCAACTGACTGAGCTAACCAGGTGCCCCCATCACTTTTCTAAATATAATGAATACGTAGTAAGTATATGCATACAGAGTTGTCACAACAAACTTAGGAGGGAGGTACTGATACTATCCCTGTACTGTAGAAGACAAAAACTGAGATTCAAAGAAACCTCACCAACAGTTTGAGATCCCACAGCCATTAAACAGCAGAGCAGGATTTGAACCCAGGATTTGGTTCCTCCGCCCTTGCTTTCTAGCCATGACACTGTCCTGCTGAAGGCGGGCATAATCCACAGACCTCCCTCTGTGGCCAGCCCAAAGCAGTGGCATCCAGGCCGGGAAATGGTGCTGAGGCAAGCAGGAGGCACCTCTGGATGGATGGAGATACAGAAGTCAGGGGAAGGAATTCAGTCTCTCAGCCAGGTGGGCCTGGGACAGGATCTCAGGACTGCCCCTGGTGAGCTGGCGGACTCTGGCAAATTGTACCCTGCTCTGAGCCTCAGTGTCCTTATCTGTGAAATCATACTAATAATAACATTCCTTTCTCTGAGGGTTTTGGTAAATGTTAAATGGGACAAGTAATGTGACACTCAGTAAGCCCTCAACAGAGGTGGGTTTCTTTCCTTCCTTTGAAATTGGGCTTAAGCCACCAAGCCATCTGGGGAGGCAGAGGTAGTGATGATGATGGAGATGTTGAACATCCCAGCTGCTTATAATTATTGAACATCTACTATGTTTAACAGGATAGCTATGAATGTTTATTGTCTGCGAGTGCATTAGCTTCGGACTTACTTTTTGTTCCATTTCAGTGGTTCATCCATGAAGCTTTTAAAGACATTGGTACCCAGGTCCTACTGATTTAATTGGACTGGACAATACAGGATCATGGCTTCCCAAGGGGTTCATATGGTGCAGCTGGGATTGAGAGCCACTGAGAATATTCCCATTTAATATTTACTTATCATTCAGATCTCAGCTCAGATGTCACCGCTTTAAAGAAACGTTCCCTGACCACCTAGACCAGGCCCATTGTCCTTGTTTCATACCACTGTATATTCCTTTCCCTCAGAGAGAATTTATCCCGTTTACATTTATTTGTGTGGCCATTTCAATGTCTGTCTCTTTCACTAGACAGTTTTCTCATCTGTAAAGTGGGGAGATAAGTTCCTACCTCACAGAGCTCTTGTGAGGATCTAATAACAGACTGCAGATAAAGAGTTTGGTGATCTTCTAGGTGGTCCCTGTGAGTGGTGACTCACTGCCTGTCACCCAGGGGGCCTTTGGACTAACTCACTGCTGTCTTCTAATTTCTTAATTAGCAATGTCACTCATGGACCTGGCATTAGTCTCTGTGGATTTAGGCTGTGAGGCAATCCTCAGGTCATCTGAACTTCCCTGTTAGTGTGACCTCATATCATAGCCCCTAAGCTATGGAATCTGAGCCCTCAAGTGCCAGCTCTGAGCTAGTATTCTTATTCTGTGTGCCCAGCTGGTCTGTCCTTTTAATAATCAGATTACTCACTCAAAAAATATGTAACTAAGGTCCAGTTAGGTGCCAGGCCTCGCCCCAAATGCTGTATACATATTATCTCATTTAAGAACTTTTGCTGTTTCAATAAAGCCTGTCCTCTTATTTCTAGTTAAAACCTAGGGATGAGGGTTGATATAAATGAGTTCCGGGAGAGTTTGAATTGGGGGGGGTGGTGGTGGGAGAAGTGGTCCCTTACCTGCTGGGATCTCAGGACTCATGGAAAGACTCTGCTCTTTAGCATCATCTAATTGTTTCTGCACAAGCCCAGGCCTGCCAGATTGCCCTACTTTTAAAGAGAAATCAGCAGCCTACATTTCTATATGGAAATCTTGGCTTTTAGAAAATGGCTCAATTTGGGGGAAAAAAAAAAAAGAGACATAACACCATGTCTAACCCAAACTCAACTATGTGATGGGATCTACTCTTGAACAGACTTAAGCCTTTGAGGAGAGAGGGTGGGATGTCCTCGAGCCAGGCAAGGACAGGACCAGGAGGAAGCTTGGGGAGAAAGATGGAAAAAAGAGAGACTCATCTCCTTAAACAGAAAGAGGCTGAGAATGTGCGTGGGTGGTAGAGCCTTGGTGGGAGTGATGGTTAATTCCATGTGCCAGCTTGTCTGGGCTAAGGGATGCCTAGATTGCTGATAAACATTATTTCTGTGTGTGTGTGTGTGTGTGTGTGTGTGTGTGTGTGTTTGTGTGTGTGTGTGAGGGTGTTCCCAGAAGAGTTTAGACTGAGTACTTTGCCAGTGCAAGTGGGTATCATCCAATCCCCTGATGTCCTGAATTGAACAAAAGCCAGAGGACTGGCAGATTTCCTCTCTTTTCTTGGACCAGGATGTCCATCTTCTTCTGCCCTCCTCTGACCTCATATTGGGCGCCCCTGGTTCATGGGCCTTCAGACTCCAACTAAGACTAATACCACTAGCCCCTGATTCTCAGACTTTCAGAGACAGCCTGGGTTTCCCGGTTGTCCAGGCTGCAGATGGCACACTGTGGGACGTCTTGACCTTCACAAGCACATAAGCCAGTTCCTATAATGAATGTCCTCTTATGTACATCTACACGGATCCTATTGGCTCTTTTTCTCTGGAGCACCCCGAGGAATCCAGTGGTGTGCCTGGCTCCCTATGTACCAGTCTGGAAAGCCCAGTTTCAGCAGAGACTTGGTGCCCCACAGACCCCAAATAGCAGAGCCTTGGATTTGTAGGACCCTGGGGGCTTGGATATATATATATATATATATATATATATAATCTAAACTCTCCCAGATTCTTGCATGAAGCTAGAGAGGGGGGAGTGCAAATCATGAGACAGGAGACGCCACCCCCGGCCCAGGGTCCCATACTTGGTTTCAAGAACAAATGACAGACAAATGGATGGACATTCCTTCCACTGCTGGACACAGGGAGCATGACTCCAGAACACCCCTCATGCCCTCCACAGACAGCTGTCCAGTCTGTGGAGGAGAAGCCTGCACTGTGACAGGCAGCAGGTCAGCCTGGGAAGGCCACCTGTCGGGCCGACTGGTTTCTGTGGAGCCTGTAAACTTTAGCGCTCGAGTCGATTCACAGCCCAATTGTCTGTAAAATGAGGCACTTTCGGCAGGTCCCTTAATTAGAATCCGTTTCTCTAACTCAGAGGCAAGAGGCTGAGGCTGCTCTGCCAGCATCTATTGATGGAAGGAGATGGGTGAATCTTCCCTGCAGGAGCAGAGGGGCCGGGAGGGACAGGGTGGCAGGGGAGCCTGCTTGGGGTGTCCAGCTGTGTGAGGGAGACAGTGAGCAAATTTTGGGATCTGGGAAGCAGTTGCTCTTATTCCTTTTGGAACTAGTGAAGATGTCAGTTAAAGAACGGAGATCCAATAATAACACCTGCAGGGGCAAATAGTGACAGCCGCGGCTACCACTTCTGGGTCACTTCTTATGAACCAGGAAAGTGCACGCCGTCTCACATAGTCCCCATGGCAATTCTTTTCCAGTTCCATCCTTCCTTGGTTTTGAACAGGGGGCCAGGGGCCCCAAGGTGAGCCTCCGGTTTAGGCAAGCATTTACTGAGTGCTTTCTTTGAGCACAGGGCTACAAAGGTTCCTGATAGGACTTTCCAGTCCTTAGGTAGAAATGAGTATTTAGGAAAGTCACCAAGTACCAAAAAATACTAAGTTCTGCATTAACCATACAGGGTATGATAGAGTCAAGAAAACAACAATGTGATCTCCTTCGGGTGGAATAGTTGCCTAAGCAGGGTTGGGGGTATGAATGATGGGCTTTGAAGGGTGTGTAGGAGTTTGCCAACTGGAGAAGGTAGAAGGAAATGCCAGGCAAATAGAACACCTTGCACAGAAGCATGGGAGTACTGGGGGGAGTAACACACACTGCAGTGTGCTATTACCCTGGGGTATAAGAATATATGTGTTGGAGGGATAATAATAAGGAGACACCAGGCTGGAGTTGGTGACAAGTGTGACAAGTCTCATGCCATGCCATGAAGCTAGATTTTATTCCCTAGACACTGGAGACTCACGGAGGGGTTTTAGCAAGGAGAACGATTTATCTAGTCTAGCTCTGTGGTGTAAGATGTCCCCTCTGGCGGCTGATTGGACATGGGCGCTGAAGGAAGATGCATGTGGTGGGACCAGGGCAAAGGAAAATTCCTGGAAAGTCACCTTGGGCTCATGGAAGGAACTACCTGACACATCAAGCTGTCATGTGATAGGAAAGGGTGGTGCCCAGAAGTAACAAGTCCCCCGTCAGTGGAGGAATCCAAGCGGAGGGGAGGCCTCCTTCGGTTCGTTTTCAGCTTGAGACTTGGAAACTGAGTGGATGCGAGAAGGACATTTGTAGCTGGGGCACAGTAGAGAAGGCCTCTCCAAGCTCACTCCCCCCACCCCTGCCAGCTGAGCAGGGGTGCCCAAGCCCCCTTGGGCCCCTCTGCTGCAGCTTGCTAACTCAACTGCCACCTCTGCCCCCTCGGTGGCAGGGTACAGCTCTCACGACAGAACTGGTAAACCCCAGATCCTTTGCCACACTCCCAGCAGAGGAGCAGGGGCATTGGGTCAAAGTCGGATCTAGGGGGCATTAGGAAGAGGAATATTTTCTTCCCACATAAAGGCCGGAAGTGAAAGACATACACACCTTTCTTCCTGTCTGACACTGGATGGGGTAGGTCATACAAGACTGTGGTGCCTGTGACCTACTGACAGGACAGCAGAGAGTCACAGAAGCCACCCCAAGGCTTGGCTGAATCACGACCCTAAAATTGTCTACACCCTGACTGTTGATCTGTAAGGCAATAAATAGCAGGGTTTAAGCTATTTCGAAGTCAGATATTATGTCTCTTGCTGCTAAATTCAGTCAGGAATATTGCCATAATAAAAAAACAAGATAAAATTAAACACAGGTCCAGCTCCCAAAACACTGGTAAGCAGTGTAGACTTTGACTTAAGTTGTGGGGAGACTGCAGGAGGCATTATGTCCGACATTCTGCCTTTTGGAAAACCCCCTTCACCCTTTCTGCCCTTTCTGTCAAGTTCAGGTGCTTGCCACATCATTTTCCCCAGCCTCCTCCCATCTCTCAATCCCCTTTCCATCCTTTTTTCTTATGTGGAATGAGTTAGGTTTTCCTCAACTTCTTTGCTAAGGAAAACAGAGGTTCTCTCTAGGACACATTCACACCAGAAGGCGGGCATGGGAGGAACAGGGGGGAGGGGAAACTTGAGCATGGCTTTGAAGCACTAAGAAGAGTTCACCGAGTCGGAGAGGGAAGAAGGAAATAGGGAACTGCACTTGTAAATCTAGCAAAACTGTTTTATTTCTATCATGCACTGAAAATGCTACCTTTGAGGCTAACCCTCTCATCTAGGAGGCTCTGGGAAGCTCGCTGACTCTGGGGTTGGGGATCGGACCCAGACACTGTAGGGAGTGTGAGCAGAAGAGGTGTCCCTGGGTCTTGGCAGCCTGGCCTGCACACTGTCCCTTGGGAGGGAGGAGAGGGGTGGGGAGCCGACTCTCAGGAGCAAGATGAAAGTGTCAGACCCCTGTGGTCTGAGAATAGCCCTGGTGCCTTCTGCAGGCTGGCACACGGGGTGTGGCTCACATCCCTGCCTGCACTGGCTGGGGACTCGGGAGCTTGGGTGCAAAGGCTCCCGGGGAGGAGGTCCCTTCCATGGCCCTCGTGCTAAGCTGTGCTGGTCGGGGCCGGGTCGTACTATTCACTGACTGTGTGAGCCTGGGAAGTCACTTCCCCTCTCTGCCTTTCCCTGAAGGGGAAATAAGAACGCCCGCAAAGGCAGGATGAAATGAAGTGGTTGTAGCCAGAGTATTCTTGGCCACACTGGAGAAGAGTGGCCATGAAGGATGCAGGCCTGGCTCAGAGTCTCATACCCTGTACAGTGTCTTTGTGTTGGCACCTAGCAGGAGGCACAGCAAGAGAAGACCAGGCTTCCAAATTGAGCTGGGAAATGAAACACATAGGACATGTGGGCTAGTAACAGGTTATCAACATGTGCGTTATTATTAACAGCTGCTTCATTGAGCTAATGGGCCTGATAATGTTGAAATAGGGTGTGTATGTGTCCATGCGTGTCTGTAAAGCCCTTTCAATCACAAACACCTAAACGAGCACCTCCCCAGGTGTGACAGGCCCTGAGGATACAGAGACCAGAGGTGGACAAGAATGGTCCCTTCCCTGGAAGGGCTCTGCATCAGAGTCAGTGCAAAAAAGAGGGACCACCTGGATGCTGTAATGAGGAAGGGACTTACTGAGGGAAATGGGGGGGCCTACGAAGTCACTGGAAGGGCCAGAGAAGTAGCCTCCAGAGGTGACCCTGGAGCACTGCCTCTGGGGTGGCTGCTGGCATTGCTGAGCTCAGGGCACGCTGCTGGGGCTGCAGTTCGGGAAACAGGAAGCTGCCTCTACTGTGCCGGCACAGCAACTTCCTCTAGTTGCCAGGAAGCTGTAGGACGGATCACGGAACAGGGCCACAGACAACCTGTTCCCCGACTTGGCCTGCCAGCAGAGAGCTGCCCCAGGAGCGGGGAGATGGCTTCCGCCTTCCAAATCTCACTCAGGCATGTGTGACTGGTGTCCAGGGTCTGGGCTTCAAGAGGTCTGGGGTTAGCTATCTGGCCTCCATTGCAGAGCAAGGGACACTTGTAGGAGGGAGGCTGGGGTTGGAGCCAAGTCAGGGACAGTGGCTGAGTCTCTGGCAGTCACCACCGGCTGTCTAAAGCCTGGCCAGAACCAGCAACCTGCCCCCCATTCTATTTCCTCCTTAGACTCAACTTTGCAGAGATGGGGACACTGGTTGGCCCTCCTTCCTGTGGATACAGGAAACCTCAGAGGGTCTCCTGGATTTCCTTCACCAGCTCTCTGCCTTACGCCATGACTGACATCACCTACAAGGCTGGGATACATACAGGAAGCTTGGGCCTGGAAGTGACAAATGGTTTCCAGATTCAAATTCTCTCTTTCTGGGGGCCAGGCTAGGTTTACCCTCATGTGGGTGTGGGGGAAATGGATGTGGCAAGTTAATTCATTTATTCAACTAATATTTACCAGATACCTTCTATGTTTCAGACATTACCCTAGGGCTGGGGAAATAGAGGCGAACAGCTCAAACACCTCTTGTGGAGCCTACTTTCTAGTGAGCCAGAATATAATAACAAAGTCAAGAACTGAGAAAAAAATAAGCCCTTCAAAGTAAATGACACAGAGCTATGTAATGAAGAGAGCCCAGGGGAGGGCAGCTTTTAATGGAGGGTGCAGCTGAGGGCCTTTTTGGGGAGGTGACTTTGAACTGAGGTTTGATTGATAGGTTGGAGTCAGCCATGGGAAGATCTGGAGCATGAGCAAAGAGTTCAGCATGTGCAAAGGCCCTGAGGCACGCTTGCTCTTAGTGCATCAGAGGACGAGAAAGAAGCCAGGATGTCTGGACACAGGAGAGTGGTAAGGAAGAACAAGCAAATGTCAGCATATGTCATTTCACTCAAGACCTTGAGGGTCATGGCGGGAGGTTGGAATTTATTCTGAGAGTGGTGGGAAGCCATTGGAGGCTTCTAAATAGGAGAATGGCATGGTCTCATTTACATTTTAAGGAAATGACTGAGGCAAATGGGTGAATGATGGATTGAGGTGGGCAAGAACAAGGGCAGGGAGGCTGGCAGGAGGCTGGCATGGTGAACAGGTGAGAGATGGCAGAAATTTGGACTAGGGTGCTGGCTCAGGAAATGGCGTTCAGATCAGAACTGTTCCGCTCCCAACCCCCCAGGCCCAGCTCAAAGGAGTCCCTAGATCTTTGAGCCCTGCTCTGGCCTTTGTCAATCTCATCATTGCCAAAAGGCATAAGGTGTGTGGAGTCTGGTGGGTGGGGTGATGTGCCCTTTGTTCTCAGACACACTGTGTCGAGGCCCGGGCAGACCTGGGTTCAAATACAGGCCCTATTACTTACTGTGGGACCTTGAGCAGGTTATTTCATTGCCATAGGCCTCACTCAGTGTCCACATCTATAAAACAGGAACAATAATGCCTCCTTTTGGTGAGGACGAATCGTGAGAAAGCCAGCCCAATGGTACACACCCAGCACAGGGTCTCTGTAAATGGCCACTTCACTCCTGTCTCACAGTCCACATCCTTTTACTCACACTCCTGCTACCCAGCATGCGGGTAGGGAGGAGGGGGGCCCAGATGGTCTGTCTAAAAAGTCCCCCAGTAATGAAAATGTCAGCAGCAGAAGAAAAGGAGCCAGGCTCTGCTCTGACGGTGGTGATGGCAATGAATGATTTATGTCCAGCATAATGGTTACATAAGCAGCTGTTACATTTTAAAAGCATCATGCAAACAATATGAAACATTTATTTAAGTGGTTCTGCACTATGGGGAATTTGATTTAATCAGGCTTTATTTCTGTTCTCATTAGAATGAAGTCTGGCAACTCTAGTAGACAGCCCTACCTCCATTTGGTAGCTTCCAGCTACTGAAAGCAAATATTTTTACTGTGCCACAATTAAACATTTATACAGCACCCGGCTCCCCATCTGGCCTGTGGATGGGAGGGGAGGTGCAGTGAATTCGTGCCACGAAAGTCTCACATACAATGAAGGAAGAAGCACCCCCACATCTAGCAGAATTAATAAAGCATACAAAAAGCCCATTTGAGAATTAAAAAGTTCACTGATTCATAACATTTTGGATACGCTGGGAGGTATAGGTAGGTAATCTGAGGATCCTTTAGGTGGGCTTTTTATCTTTGCTATTGTGGCCTGAGTGAGATATTTTGTTTTTGTTTTTAAATTCTAAGACCCATCACAATTTATAAATCGTGGACGATGCTAAGAGGAGCCTGTGAAGATGATGGGATTTACTTGAAATTCCACCAAGATTTTCATGAATTATGTTACCAAATTCAGGATAGGGGTTCCCTTGTGGAGAGTCTTGGGGGGGGGGTTGTTACACAAGGGGTTTTTACTGACTTAGCAATGCTTTATTTACTTTTTAATTTTATTTATTTTAATTTTTTTAATGTTTATTTTTGAGAAAGAAGGAGAGACAGTGTGAGCGGGGGAGAGGCAGAGAGAGAGGGAGACACAGAATCAGAAGCAGCTCCAGGCTCTGAGCTGTCAGCACAGAGCCCGACGTGGGACTTGAACTCATGAACCGTGAGATCATGACCTGAGCCAAAGTCGGACGCTTAACCAACTGAGTCACCCAGGCTCTTATTTATTTTTTTTAAAGTTTTTATTTATTTATTTTGAGAGAGAGAGAGAGCAACTGCAAGCAGGGGAGGGGCAGAGGGTGAGATAGTCCCAAGAGGCTCCATGCTCCGTGAGGAGCCCGACGTGGGGCTCTGTCTCATGAACCGTGAGATCATGACCTGAGCCAGTATGAGGAGTTGGACCTTTAATCGACTGAGCTCCCTGGGTGCCTTGGCAATGTTTTATTTCTTAAGAGGGTGGTGGCAACATGGATAACTCTGTAGATCTTTTGCATGTGTCAAATAGTGTGTTCTATTGGTAATAGAAAAAAAGGGGAGAGAATTTACTGGGTATTGGGGTAAAAAAACTGAAATTCCAGTCTTGTCTCTGCCACTGTCTCTGTGAATCTTAGACTCCCCTCCTGCCTTTTCTGGGCCTCAGTTTCCTTATGTATGAAAAGGCAGAATTGGGCTAGAGCAGTGTTTCTCAAAGTTTGTTCCCTGAATCACTTCTCAAGTGATGGCCCTTAAAAAAAAAATTCCATAGTTAAATAAGTCTGGGAAATACTGTGTACTGTCTGCCCCCTGGGAAGATCATAGAATGTCAGAGGTTCTGAGAAGTCCTGTGGCAAAGAGGTGTCTTTTGTTAAATACCTATTTAACCATCATGAGGTACCAGCATTCTGTAAAATAGCCTTTGAGATTTGTTATTCTGGATTAGTTCAAAGATCCTTTTAAGTCTACACTCTTTAATAATTTAAGCCAGCTTCCTGCCCCTGAATAGGATAATCGCTAACTATCCCTGGAATAGAGAATGAGGACATCCCAGCCCATCACTTTTCTCTAGGTGAGCCAGCTGATATCCTTCCTTCCTGCAGTCCTTCCTCTTTCGGCACCTGGGCTCATGCCCTCCCAATGCTGGGAACCTCTTCCTCAGCCAGTCATTGAAATTCCTAGGTGTCTATCTTTCCTTTCTCCTTGGCTCCCCACCCTGTAAGTATAAATTTTCCAGATTGTCTATGGCTTAGTATGAGATGATAAAACTGAGGATCAGAGAGGTTGTGCGGCTGAGACATGGCCACATGGCCAGGGAGTGTCAGGGCTGAGACCAGAACCAAGTTCCCTTCTCATTCTCTTCAAATGCTCAAATGCTTGCTTTACATCCAGTTTACAGCCTGCCCCGTGCTGCGATTGAAGGACAGTTTAAGTCCTTGCATACTAACCTGATGCTGTCTTTTCTTGTTATTGTTTTTCTATGATGTTTGTTTGCTTTTTGTTTTGGTATGTCTCCCCTGGGAAGATTAATAGTCTCCTTAAAGGTGAATGTCATGTCTGTGTCTGTATGAAACCCAGCACTGTCCCAAGGATAGCAAGGTGCTGATGACCCTGTCAATGCCCAGTCAGTGAATGTCCCACCTGCTTCTTAATCTGCCTGCCAAGCCATCTTGGTGCCAAGTACTCCTCTCTTGAGTGATGCAGTGACATGATTTTCTTCACACAAAGTCACGGTTAAGGCTCCCCCTCCACTGTGGGGTACTTCAGAAGGCGAGAATCACGTCAGCTCTCCTCATAGGTTCTTAGTCAATTATTCACGTTGGAAAAAACCTTGATTAACTGGAATCCTTGAGCAACCACACCCCATTTGAGTGAGAAAGAGACAACTTGGGGGAAATCAGGTTTTTACCGTGGATTAAAAGAGAGCTATGTCATTTCTAGGGAGAAGCCCTTTATACAATCATACAGTGAAATTAGGTGTGAAAGTGAAAAAAAGGAAGTCTGCCTTTTTGAAGGATGGTTTTAAACACATCCTGAAAAACAGTATCATTTTCTGCGAAATCCTTATGTGACTGGGAAACAGAAATGAACCATGGCTGAGGGTCCCTGATAGCGTGTTGATTTGAATTTGCTCCGTGGCTGCCTATCTGCCCTGGGGGCCAACTCAGAAATGACACTCCCCCTTCAAATTCTTTTGGGGGAGCTACTCCTGAGGTGGGTTGTTCTGGATACAGTTTTTCGTTGGAGATGGTTTTCCAGGAGAGGAGCACACCCACTAGATGGCAGTGTGCCTGCGGCCGGATCTCACAGGGCCTGTCACACTGGGCTGCACCCACGGACCCCCACCACATGTGTCTATTGAGCCCTGGAAAGGTGGCTGGTCTGAGTTGAGCTATGCTCTATGTGGGGGGGCGGGGGAGGGGTAATGTACAACATTTTATGAATAATTGTTTTCTATTGATTGCATCGATATATGGAGTTAAAGAAAACACAATATTAAAACTGATTTCACCTGTTTTCACTCGCTTTTTAATGTGGCTACTAGAAAATGTAAAATTACATATATGGACTCATTATATTTTCATTGGCAGAGAAGAGAGAAGAGAGCGGGTGGGGAAGGTGGTGTTAGGACAACTGGGCAGAGCCAGCATAAGGTCCTGTGCAAAATGGAAGCCTGTGGGGTTTGGCAAACGATCAGCTGGGCTTGGGTTGTGGCTCCTCGTCTGTTCTGGACTCATGGCTCAATCATTTTAGGCATTGTTTCCTCCATCTGTAAATGGGCAACAAGTGTTACTTCGTCATATGTATGTTGAAAGGCTTAGCTGTAGGATAGCCATGAGCTGTGGTCCTCTCAAGCTTGCATCCCAATGTGATAGTAACAGCACCTACTTCAGTCCCAGAATCGTCTCAGTTAAAACAATAAATTACATGGTCTCCCTCGTTAAGTGAGATTACGAATATTGAGCACCAGGCACATTATAAGCACACGGCTTTATATACAATAGATCCCACAACTCAGATATGAAAGATGCTGACTTCTGTAACTCCGTGCAATTCTAACTTTGAGCCCTGTTTCTGCTTGAAGCACAAAACTCAGCCTTGGCATTTTCAGGTAAATTCAGTTATTTCAGAATTACATTCAAATCCAGAGCTCCGTCTGTTTCCTTTCTTCCAATGTTGCATCTAAGTTGCATCTAAGCACCTAAGTTGAGGGGTGGTCATGCAGGTGGATGGCATTGGGCAGGGAGGGGATTTTGGCCATTTACTTGTTTTCTCCAATGGACTGTGTTCCTCCACCTCTCTGGTCACTGTCCCCATGTCTGATGAAGTCACAGCCCATAGCACCTCATCTGCTGTGGCACCCTCAGCCCCTCCTCAGGTCTCTGCACCCTCCTGGAGACTGGCTGTGGTTTGCAGAGGTCGGCACCAGAGGCTGACTCTGTAGTCCCCTCTTGGGGAAGCTCCCTCCTTCCTCACTCAGACGATGGCTTTACACTGTAAAGCAAGAAGGTCCATTCGTTCAGTAACCACAGAGACTTTGCACCTACTTAGACCAAGACCTTTGGCTGAGCCCATGGGATACAGAGACAAATAATAAGTGTCACCAGCCTCACCAACCATCTTAACCAAGACACTCACCCAAATACCAAGTGGAAAATAACCACTTCCTAGAAAGAAGTGCAACTAAATTAGGACTTTGGCATGGGTTACTCATGGGAAAGAAAACCAGGGTTGGGACTGTGTGCATAAGCTTTGTTGAATAGCTTCTGAGGACACTTGGAAAGGTGGAGGGATGGTGATCCAGCAGAAGACCCAGCATGGGCAAAGGCTTGGGGATGTAAAGACCCAGAGTTTCAGTGTGTTTGAAGGTCTTTAGGTGGAAGGTTGAGGTGTTTAGGTTTGGCTGAGTTGGCCTTGGGTTTTTGAGTGGAGTAGGGAGGACCAGAACTGTGTTTCAAGGACCCTTTGCCAGAAGTCACACATAACACAGACTCAAGAGAGGAGGTGTGGAGAGACTGGAGGCAAGGGGAGCCCACCAGGAGACCTGGATGAGGGAGGGAACTGGAGAAATGGCATGAATGGGGCTGTTTGAAAAAGACATTGCTGAGCTAGACTTCACAGGCTTTGGGCACTGAAAGGATATGACAAATTAAAGAGGTGCAGATAACGATGATTCGAGGTTTGGAGTGGGTGGGGGGGTAAAAGGGAAAAGAAGAGAGAATTCGGTTTGGGAATCCAAGTCAAAGTCCTGCTATGGGCATGGGTGTTATGAGTTTCCCGGTTGTCCAAATGAAGATGTCTTGTGGGCAAGACCAGATGTCCGGAGAGAAAGTCAACTTTGACAAGTCAACAGGAGAGTCATTTTATTTTAGGGATTAGGACCGAGGAAAAGAAGAAAAAGCAGATAGGATAAGTGTATCGGTCAGAGTCTGAACCGGAAACAGATGCCGTACTCAATTCTGGTGATGTGAGGAGAGTTTTTTTTAAAAAAGGACTAGTGGCAAAGTTGTCAGTGGAGTACAGAGACAGCACTGGGAGAGCTGGGGAACCTTGCTTTCTCTCTCTCCTCTCCTGGACGGGAAGGTCACCAGAACCCAGCAAACAGGAGAGTGTATAGACTCAGACACCTTGAAAGTGGCCATCTCTCCACGTGATCTCACAGAGAGGGAGCCCAGTGAATGCACATCCTGGCCTCATGCTCCCTCTCCTCCCCTGATCACCTGCATCGTCTCCCCGTTGGCTGAGAGCAGATCCTGAGAGATAAATGGAAGGTTCCAGCAAAGCAACTGTAGCCCTTGTCGTCAGACAAGATGCTAATTCCTCAGGAGAGAATGATTTCCAGCTGTTTATTCTTTTATCCAATAAATTTTATTGGGTTTCTTGCTTATTACAAAGGTAGTACATGTTCGTTGTAGGAGAACTAGAGACTATAGGCCAGCCAAAAGAAGAAATTAAAAATCATTAGCAATCTCATTGTTCAAACCAAATCGCTGTTTATAAAAATGCAATTTCTTGGACTTTTCTATTAAAAATGTAGTGTAGATGTCTTTCCATGTTGGTACATATGGATGATGTCATTCTGAACAGCTCTTTTTATACGGAGGAACCACAATTTATTTAAATAACCCCTCTTCATGGAGATGCCAGTTGTGTTCTACATTTTAAATAATAATGCATCTCTGCCACTGAATGCTTATACCTCCTTAGGCTCAGTTCCTAGGAGTGGAATTGCTGAAGCAAATGGCTTATTCATTTTAAAAGATAATGTGACATATTCTGGCATTGGTTTAAAAAAGAGAATATAATGTAAGGGTTAGAGTGTGGACTTCTTGACCAAACCTGATTTAGAATCCTTAGTGAATCTAGGGAAATTAATTTACCTCTCTGGGCCTCAGTTTCCTAATCTGTAAAATGGGGATAGTCATAGCATGGTCCTTACAGGTTTGCTGTGAGGATTCAGTGAACTATTATACATGATATGCTTAGAACAGAGCCTAGAACATGGTAAATATTCAATACAAAGTGTGCTATCTCTCTTTCTCTCTACCCCTCCCCTGCTCTCGCTCTTTCTCTCTCAAAAATAAACATTAAAAACAATTAAAACAAAAACAAAACCAAAAACAAAACAAAGTAGCTGTTATCATTACCCAAAGTCTTCTTATGCCAGAGATACTGAATAGACTATAAAGTTCTTCATATCAAATGCAAAAACTCAGCTTTATTCTTCAAGACCTTCAATACCAGCCCAGCCATAGCACTGCAGCCCAGAATGAGGAAAGCGGCTCTGATAGGGTGGAGTTAACCTGACCCAAGGGCTCCCAGATGGTTTCACTGCGCATAATGAGTCTCTTTGATACTCTTTCCTACGTATCACTTCTTTAAGCTGATTTCTGTGAGGAGCTGCAAGCAGAAAGTCCAGGCCTTCCTTACCAGGGCTTGGATTTGTGGTTTCCTGTGTAGCGTAAGGGCAGGTCCATGCCGGTGCAAAAAGTGGCTAGCTTTTGCTGAGAGAGGAAACACCTGGGCAGCTTTGCCTCCTGGATGCAAGGACCCTCTCCCACCCCGAGATGTGGCTCGGGGGCCGCATCAGCTCTTGCTTTAGACTCAAGAGTTCAGACCAGATTTAGAAATCCTCCCCACCTGCCCATGGTGAGGCTGGAGACCAGGGAGAGAGAAGAAAGAGACCGGAGGCCAGGAACAGAATTTGTAGGCATCTAGGGGGTCTCCAAAGGGCTTTCTGTCACTCTTAGAACAGGGTCTGCACTCCTCAGCTTGGCCTTCCGGACTTCCCAGTCAGGCTACTTTTTGGCTCTTGGCCCTGCTCCTCCTATCTTCCCCTTGCCCCCTGACAGCAACCTTCACATGCCAAGCCCATCCCTGCCTACGGGCTTTGCAATGGCTGTATCCTCTTCCTGGAATGCTCTTCCTCAAACTTCCCATGGCTGGCAACTTCATATCCTGGAGATATCACCTCCAGAGAGAGCCTTCCCTGAACACTTCCTCCTTGCCTTCATCCATTCAACTGCATTTATTGAGAAGCTACTAGGTGTTGGGCACTTCTAGGACCTAGGATAGAAAGATAATCAAGATAGAAAGGCCCCTCATGGAACTCACATTCCAGCATAGAGAGGCAGACAACACACAACAAATTATCAGAGAAAGACAGGTGCTCTGCAGGGAAAAAAAGCACCATGACAGGATGGTGAGTTCTGAGACTGGCTTGAACCTAGTGGTCACAAGGCTCTCTCAGGAGGTGCCTTAATGCTGAAATCTCTCAGAAGGAAGAAACCAGCCATGTTCCCAGGGAAGGTGGTGGCTAGGTCGCAGCACCATAGCAGTAGTCCTCAGTCTGGGAATTTTGCTCCCTGGGGGTCATTCAGCAAAGTCTGGGGACATTTTTGGTTGTCACGACTTGGGGTAGTGGGTTGCTATGGGTATCTAGAGAGTAGAGGTGAGCGATACTCCCAAATGTCACACAAATGCACAGGAAAAGTCCTCTGTGACAAAGAATTATCCTATACCAAATGCCAGTAGAGCTGAGGTTGGGGAGCCAGAGCTTTGGGTTAGGGGTCCAAGGATGGGGAACATATGAGGGGAAATATGAGGGACAGACAGACAGCAAACAAACAAATACAGAAGTGAGAATAATTGGCAGGAAAATCCCTCCCTCTTTCTTCCATCCAGCTCATCCCCTCACTGAGAAAAACAACCAATGTCCACATGACTTATCCCAATTAACAACCATAATGTTTGCTCACAGGGAGAACAATTTGACAGGAGATGGCATATTACATTCAAATTCAGCTTACGTGACAATATTCATGAGTCACTAAAAAATACACAGAAACTGAGCTCATCCTTCAAAATTCATTCCATGAATATTTGCCAAGTACCTACTATGTGTCAGACATTAGAAACCTTACCAAGTACATCGAAGAAACTCTGCCCTGCTTCTACCTCTTTTCTTGCTACGCACAGAAACAAGAAGCAGCCGGAGTGGGAAAACCTGAGTAGATTTTAAACATTTAGTTATACTCCAAAGAATACTCTTCAGATTTTTGGTTGAAGAGCTCAAGCAGGTTTTGATAGAGAAAGGATAGCAAATAATGATTTCCTTCTTACACACACACACACACACACACACACACACACACACACACACACATTTTATGAGTTTGAAACCTGGATCCATACGAAAATCAACATCGACATTTAATCATTTAATATTTAATATAGACCTTTTCCAGAAAAGTTGTCATTAGGTTGATTGCATGTCTCAAAATAGATTTGGCTAGATATAAGAAGGGATTATTATATATGACATTTACACGTCAGTTCCCCCTCCTTTGCCCGGGGCAGACATTGCTAACTGATGGCAGCACTCTTGACTGGATATACAGAGCTATGGACCCAGCTCTTCTTAATGTAGCATGCCAGGCACTCAGTGCTGGTAAATCTAAGTTACCACAAGGACGGAACATTTTTGCCTTCTATGCTGACTGTTTTTTTGCATTATGTCATTTCTTCCCCATACTCAACTTGTGCAGCTGTTTTGTTTTGTTTTGTTTTGTTTTGTTTTGTTTTGTTTTTTAACCTTAGCTCAGGAATGGTCACAGATACAGTTAGACAAGATTAGGGAAACATTCAGGATGCATAAATGGCTGGGGTTTGTTGATTTCTCTACAGGAAAGAAAGATGATGGGTTCTGAGTTAGTTGATGGCTTTTGTTCCTCCTCACCATGACGGCAGGTCCCAGGGGCATGCGGGACCAGTGAACGGGGGAGCAGAGTCCATGATGAAACAGAGATCATTTTTATATTTTTATATACACGTCAGGAGATCATTTTTATATTTTTATATACACGTCACGTCCAAAGTGCTGGGCAAGGCAGAACTGGGAGTCCCCGAGCTGAGGGCAGATTAGACGTGAGTTATGAGTTGAACACTGTCAGTAGACACAGAATGGTATGGAGTCACCCCCTTCCCCGATTCAGGGCCAGCTCCTGGCTCCTGCACAGGATGGTTCTGTTCTGGCAGCCTAAAGCCATCAAGTAGGGCTGGAAACTCTCTTTCACAAACCAGTCCTCTGCCCCTTCCCCATCCCTTGCCAATCACAAATTGTCACTGTCCTTGAGCTTCATAGAAATTACTCCCTTTAATGGAGTGCAGGACCTGAGCCAAATCTCCTCCCTTCTGCCTCTTTCCTCACCATTTCCCAGGCACAAGCACAGAACAAAATAAATGCAAACCGAAAACACGGAGTAGGTTTTACTCCCCCAGGAAATTCTGGAACAGTTCAGATCTCTGCTTGCACTCAGACCCGGCGGACAAAGAAAATGAGCTCCAAGTACCACCATGTGGCACTTACGTTAGGATTCTGGGCTGGGAAGAACTCAGAAGGTGTTCCTCTCTTTCTGTGCCCGTGCACCACCTTCCCTTCCTTTTCCCTGGTGCCAAATATGCCTTCATTCATAAATGAAGCATGGGAACACCTGCCCTCGTTCATTCGAGAATCACATAATGTTGGGTTATCTTTGTGATGCTTTTCAATTGATAAAAATCAACTACAAAAATGGTTTGATCTTCACAACACCCTGTGACATAGCTACTGTTACTATTCCCATCTCACAGACAAGGAAACTGAGGCTCAGAGAAGCGAAGGGTCTTTCCCAAGAGAGAGAAATGGGTAGATACTTGGGATGTGAGTCCACGTCTTCTGACTCACGGCCCGGAGTCCTTCCCGGTACAACACAGCTGCTGTGTAAGCGCTGTGACCTTTTAATCGAGTGCGGCTATGCTGAGAAGGGTTTCATTATGATAGGAAATGAGCCCACCGAGGGCCAAGGCCAGGCGTAATTAATTTGAGAGTGTCCACTGCACTTTGGACACCTGTCGGTAGGGCACCGAGGAGCTCAGGCCAGCATCCATCTGCCGAGACCCTGAGGGCCTGAAGCAGCAAGGCACCCCCCTGGCCTGTTCCCTAGTGCTCAAGCTGAGGTCGCGCGTGAGCCACACACTTAGAGATCCACCTACCCATCATTCATTCATTCATTCATTCACGCACTCGTTCGACAAGTCTTCACTGGGGGCTCCCTGTGTGCCAGGTGCTGCCCTAGCCCTGGGGATCCAACAGCGTGCGGAACGGACAACGATCCCTGCCTGTGTGCGGTTCGTGTGCCAGTGTGCATGTGGTTAGGGGACAGTGGAGACAGGTACACAAGACAGGTAGACTGTGGAGTACGTCAGGTGGTACCAGGTGATAAAAGTAAAACGGGGGGCATGGGGCGGCAGGGGTTTGGTTAACTGGGGGAAGGAAGGAAATTTCATAGGGTGGTCAGGGAAGGTGTCGCGGAGAAGGGGGCATTTAAGCAGAGCTGGGAAGGAGTGAGTCATATAACTGGGCAGAGGAAAAGCACTCCAGGCAGAGGGAACAGCTGGTGCACAGACCCTGAGGTGAGGGGCAGGAGGGGAAAAACGGGGAGCCGGGCTGCTGGAGCAGCTGGCCTGCTCTACGCTGTACCCCCAGAGGCAGCTGTGTCCCAGTGCTCTCTGTCTTAGACTACACTGCAAGGATCTCCAGAGATTGTTCTTTTCTGTGTGTGTCCAGTGATCTCCTTGGGCAAATGTCCAGAAATCAAATTTCTGGATCAAAGAGTTTGCACATTTTCAACGGTAGGAGCCACTTCTGGAAGCTTTCTCCAAAGACATTTTTCTTCTTTCCTCCTGCATCCGCGCCCCCCCGCCCCCCGCCCCATGCTCAGTACATTTTTCTTAGAGACCCACATTAATCTTCCCCCAAACTGTTTACCTCCTGCTATTTGAATGTTCAGAGATCCCAATGGCCACCACTTGCCCAGAGGACAAGGCTAAGCTTTTTGGCCTGGAACTCAAGGCTTCCTCCGTCTGCTCCTAGCAGATTTCTCCCACGTTTCCTCCGGCTGCTCCCTTACACCATCTACTCACTGCTCCAGCAGATGTTTCCCAGGATGTGTTTGGTCCTGGAAAAAAGGGAAAGCTGAAAACTGAAGAGTGTCAGTCTGGTTGGTGGGGTCACAGTCAACTGAACTGCACTTGGTGGGATGTTAGAGGTTCAGTGGCCAGCCACCCCCATACTCCACAGTCCCTCAGCCACACCTTGCCTCTCAGCCATGTGTCCTCTATTTTCATTGGATCCAACATTTATTCACTCCGCAAGCACATATCATCCCCTGCTAGAGGCAGGCTCTCTGCTAAGCATGGGGACCCCTAAATGGGTATGATTAGGGCCCAGCTCTAGTGCCTTTCCCATTTCTCTCTCTGAAATCTTCCAACCCTACTGGGATTCCACCTACCCTAGGAATCTCCTTGACCACCTGGGAACCCAGTCAGCTCCCTCCTCCCACTTCCCACAGCACCTGCCTTCCATTTGGCACTTGGCATGAGTTTATCCACAGTCACTAATATTTTTATTTTTTTAATGTTTATTTTTGAGAGAGAGAGAGAGCGAGAGACAGAGTGCAAGTGGGGGAGGGGCAGAGAGAGAAGGAGACACAGAATCCGAAGCAGGCTCCAGGCTCTGAGCTGTTGGCACAGAGTCTGATGTGGGGCTCGAACTCATGAACTGTGAGATCACGTCCTGAGCCTGAGTCAGATGCTTAACCGACTGAGCCACCCAGGTGCCCCAACACTAATTATTTTTTGGTAGTTGTGTGTTTCATTGCTCCAACTAGACCGGAGCTAGGAGAGGACAGGGACTACAGCTTATTTTACATCTTTGTAATGGTCTTTGTGCCTAATAGATTATCTGGCACATTGTGCTTTCTTACCAAATATTGGTTTGTTGAAGATCTGGTTATGCTTCATCTCTGCTCAAAAAACACTTGATAAAATCCAAATTCCTTAGCCTGTCACTTAAGACCTTCTCTTTAGGACTTGACTGAATATCGCCTCCTCCAGGAAGTCTTCCAGGAAGGATTATCTTAGGTTAAAGCTCACCTATGCCCCACCCCCCCCACACACACATGCGCACACACACACACACACACACTCCTCTGTTGTCCTCTATTACAACAGCTGTCTGCCACGTGGATGAGAACTTGGTCTTCAAACTCACAAGCCCCTGAGTTCTTTCTTTTTTCTTTTTTAATGTTTATTATTATTTTTTTTTTTTCGAGAGAGGCAGACTGCAACTGGGGGAGGGGCAGAGAGAGAGGGAGACAGAATCTGAAGCAGGCTCCAGGCTCTGGGCTGTCAGCACAGAGTCCAACGTGGGGCTTAAACCCACGAACTGTGAGATCATGAGCTGAGCTGAAGTCAGACGCTTAACCGACTGAGCCACCCAGGTGCCCCACAAGCCCCCAGAGTTCTAACCTTGGCTCTGCCACATAATGGCCACATGGCAGTTCCTTCAGCTCTTAGACTTTCAGCTTCCTCGTCTGTCGAATAGGCATCATAATCACATTTGCCTCCTGGCAGGGATAGAGGGCCATGCTGTGAGAAATAGTAAGCAAAGGTGGCCACAGGCTCCAGCACCACGTGTGGAAAGCCACAGTAAATTAGCATCATCTTCTTACTGGCCACGTCAGGTGTCTGTGTGCTCCTTTAGGACCGTCCAGAGCCGGCTTAGCTCCCCTCTGAATGGCTGGTGCCTGTTGGGGTCTGGGACAGGGAAGATGCTTAACCAATGCTTGTTGGGTGAGCGACCAGACACATTTACCTGTCATCCCAGGAAAACAGAGCTAAAAGCCCACTGATAAGGCATTGGGAACAGAGCTAAGGCCTAACGGGATTGAACTCGCCTCTCCTTGGGCACGTTCTCCTATTTCATGACCCTGCCAGGCTTCCTTGGCCAGCTGTGCTGAGCCAACCTCAATATCTTTCTGACAGTTTCACTCAGATTCATCTAGACTCCACTGAGTTCTTCCTTTTTTATCTTGATTCGAATGTATATTTTCCCATTATAATTTAATTTTCTCCCTTCCTCCCAAACCAGAGCACTTTGCCCATAGAGATATGGGCCACTGTTTGCATTTATAGCATCCTTATTAATCCTGCCCTGACCTCTGGGCTCAGCGCTCAGCCTGGGGAACAAATTTAGTTCCCTTTCCACAGGGCCTATTAAAATGCCTTTCTTTTAATTGGTCCAAAATGGAAGATGAGCTAAAAAAAATATGCCAGCTTTCCTTTTCCATTTCAGGGTGCAGGAAGGACACACGATGTGCCTGTGTTGTGTCGCAATGCCCTGTGTGAAGGACTCAGGGGAGCCGAGTGAGGCAGGCTGATGAGGCAGGGTGGCTGGTGAGGGCTCAGGGATCCTCTGAGGGCTTTTCTGGGTTTCTGGCGGTGACCCTGGGGCTTAGAACGAAAAAGATGTAAAATTGCATAATACTGCGAATTCAAATTTGGCCATCAGCAAAATTGTCTTTTAAAAATGCTGGCCAGATACTATGGATAATATAGATACTTTTACATGGTTTGAGCACTTACTATGCTTTAGGCTCTGCTCTAAATGCTTTCTGGGTGTTCATCCCTCAAACCCTCATACATTGGAGAAATATTTTTTTTTTCCATTTTCGGGTGAAGACATTGAGGCACAATGAAGGTATAAACTCAACCAAACAACCTAGCTCTAAACAGCAGGGAGCTATGGCTAGCTCACATGGATCCTTTCTAGAAATGGTGTAGGACATCCTGTTCTCTTGGTGGTGGCTCAGCCTCCACAGCTTGATGATAGGAGCACCGGGTACCAGCCCTCCTTGCCATCTTGGACAGAAGCCCTTGCACAAGGTATAAACTACCCAACGTCCCATGGTGGCCCTGGTGGCAGAAGTAGGATCTGAACCCATACTGGCTCTGGAGCCTGTATGCAAAAGTCCTGTGCACCCCAGCCCTTGCTGAGCTGGCTCACTGGGGGGGGGGGGGGCTCTTCTGTGCCTGAGTTACCAGAGCTGAGAGCAGAGCTGGGGACGGAAAAGTAGCTCAGGCTTGTTGGTTTGCTAAGATCAATGGGTCAGGAGGGTTCATGAACATGTTGAGACCCAAGGATTTAGCCCCGAGGGCAAAACTTTAGGGTCTGAAGATCCTGAAGGCAGGTCCCAGGCAAGTCTCTGGATGGATTTGTGTAGGTTAGGAACCCACGCTCAGATAAGGGGGAGTACAAAATGACACTGTCAAGTTTGAGATTTTGATTTCAGGAGATGACATGGTGGAGAAGGAGAGGCACAGCGTTGAGCATCAGACAGAGCAGGGTTTCTGTCGCAGACCCACCTCTCACCGCCTGCATGACTTTGGGTGCATTAGTAGGCAGCCACGCTCAGTCTGAAGAGGAACAAAGTTGTCCTTGTTGGGTGCCTAAAACAGAGTCTCCCCGCTCTGCTCCTCATCTCTTCAGCTGTGAGGGTATCTCACGCCCCCAAACCTCCCCTGCCACATCAGCCCCCCCTCCTGCCCACCCCCCGCCCCTCAGCTGGAGAAATGAACAGAGTTCCTGCTTGTGTGGGCCCAGGGGAGTTGGTGCCATCAGTGAGGAGAGGCTCATGGCCTTTAGAAGCCCAGATGCTCCTGGGGTAAAATGTCTTCAGAACCCTCCCCTATCACCTTCGTTTTTATGCAACACACTCACTCAGAGACCCACAGGCTGAATCTTCATTCTGTTTCTCTTTTTCTGTGCTTATTTTTCTTTTCCACTGAGACTTTTGATCAGGGCTATGGCAACAGCCAAGAAAACATTCTTCAAGAAGCCAGAGAATATTTAAAATACAATTTTAAATATTTGCCCTCATAAGAATGACCAAAAATAAACCGAAACACTGGCCTGGACCATTTCCTCCTGGTCTGGCACACACATTTCAGGGTCCAGGGGGAGCAGCTAGGGACAAATGTGGTTCTAACAGGGTGTTCTCAACCCTCCAAGTTCAGGATGCAGGATAATTCCACTCACATCCTCACTCCTATTGAGTTACATCACAAAGAACTCACTCACTCAGCACTTGGCCGAGCAGATTATGGACCAGCAGATCTCCTGGCCAAGCCCAGGAGATGATTCGAGGAATAACAAATGCGCTCACGCCCAAGTAGCGCATCTCCCTCTGGTGGGCCTGGCCTGTTTCGTGAAGGCCCCGACAGGCCAAGGACTCTTCTGCAAGCACTTCTGCTCCAGCCAACAGTCATAATCTCCTTCCATCATCCAGTGTCCTCCTCCAGTTAATCCTGTGCACCATTGACTACTGGCCGGATTTCGAGATGACAGTAAGGACAAAATGAGAGCAGCTGGCATTTGCTTTCTCAGGAATTGTTCTACGTGCTCTACTCATATGATCTTCCTTCATCTACCTCAGAAGCTAGGAGCTGTAATTCTCCCAGTTTACAGATGGGAAAATGGAGGCTCAGAATGATTAAGCAACTTGCCGTAGGTCACACAGCTGAACAAGTTGTGGTTCAACAGAACTCACACCTTTGAAGGGCTGCCAACCTAGACAAGATGCCACCGGTGGGGGTCACTGGGCTCACTCACGGGGAGTGCTTTCCAAGTAAATTTTGTAGGCATGTATTTCCCTAAAGCGTTAATACATCTTCTAAAAAAGATTCAGGGGTCAGATTTCATTTGTGAAGCAGTGGGCTAAGCATTGCCAGTTTTGTTTCCCTACCTCAGGATGTCTTAGGACTTTTACTCTCCTAATCTGCAGGAGGCTCCCCACGCTGCATTTCCTTAATCACAAAGGTGTCATCAATTCTAAGGTGCATCATTTATGCAACAACTACTTTCCTAGGAAATAAACATGTTCGCATAGGCCGTATATCAAGTGTAAGACACGTGCTGATTTCCGAAGCGTTCATATGTGGCAATCAAAGAAATGTGTTATTAGGCAGGGTTTTCCCAGGACTTTGGGCCATGGAACTCATCTTATTCAGGACTGGTGCTCCTCAGAAAAGTCTTTGGCCACCACGGGATGCAGGAGAGAGCTGTCTCAGAGCTGGGTGGCCGGGGAGACATCAGGGAGGCAGCCTGGAAATACGTCTTGAGATCTGGGCAAGAGGGGAAAAGAGAGGCTGAAGTGGGCTGGGTGCTGGAGCACATACAAGGAAGGGCTGCCTCCTTCCCTCAGGACTGTGTCCTGCCTGGCACCCCATTACTAAGGGGGACTGCAGGGAAGAGGAGGAGGATGTTCTCGGGACATGTTTCCCCACCACCACTCAGCCAAACGCTAAATACACAGAACAAGCAGCCATGCCTCCTGCCCTTGGGACCTCATGGTCTATTATGGAGACCTTGAAACCAGCAGTTTCGGTACCAGCCAGGCATTGCTATGGAAGGGGAAATGTGCGTGCTATGAGAGCTTAGCGGGTACTCTTCATACCTGGGAAGTGGTCAGGGAATGCTTCCTGGAGAAAGTAGATTTTAAGCCAAGGCCTGATGCATAGGGGGTTGCTGAACAAAATTAATAATAGTTAGGGTAGCTGAGATGTTGGGGTAGAGAAATGGGACACTGAAAAGGCCCGGGTCATGCAGGGTTTTGATGACCATGGGAGGACATACGGATCTCACCTTGCAGACCGTGGAGATCTGGTGTGGGGGTTAAGACCAAGGGACTTAAACACACTAAGTCGGAATCCCTGCTACAATCTTGTCTAGCCTAGGGCAAGTTTGTCTGCAGAGCTAAACCTCAGCTCTGTCATCTGTATAATGGGGATAACGACAGTACCTACTGCAGAGTTGTTGTGAAGGTTGTATAGGAAAGTGTGTGCAAAGTGCCCGGCATGGAGCAAAGTATTATTATGGAAGAGCCCTGGCCCCAGATTTGGACAGCACAGATTCAGGTCTGGCTCTGTCACATGTTAGCTGCAGGCCTTATCAACGCACTGGACCTCTCTTTCCCACCTGTTCAAAGGAGATGGTACCTGTCCAAACTTCTAATGTGGCATTTTTTTTTTTAAATAAGTTTTTGGTTACACTCATTAGTAAAAGAAAAATAGAGGTATCGGTCAATGCAAGCATTCTCCTTTCTCTTTCTTTCTAAAGTCCTGCCCTTTTTTAGATTTATAAATGTTCCTCCCATTCACATTGACTGACTGTCAGACATGTCTTGAGACCCCAGGCTGCCCCCCAGCTTCAGCCCCTCAGATTAATCTCCAGTCTCCATATTTCTCTGAGAATTGCATCAACTGATTCTTTCTTAGGCCAGATATCTCCTGAGCAAAAGGAGAGCCACAAGGGCTGTTTTGTCTTGGAAAGTTAACGAATTATTTAAAACTGTGCTGGGCTCAGGTGAGTGAGCTAATGGCCCCACAGCACTTGGAGGTTTTACTTGGCGTCTCCAGCTCTGAGACCTTCTTCTGTCACTTTCTTTAGAGAATCATGGCACCGACTTAGGCACATGGCTTTCCCTCCTTTCTGGCTTTGGGTCTCACCAGTGCAGAAGGTCTGGTGTTATCAAGCTCTAGGCAGGGAGGAGGGTCATTTCTGTGTCAGGATGCTTCTGGCTACAGGGTTGCCCAGTCTTCAAAAGGAGGAAGGAGCCTAAAGGGGAGAGTGGATGAATGAACCCTCTGTCTTTCCCAAGCTGGGGCTTGGGAACAGGAAATAGGGAAAGATACTGTGGAGGAGACAGAGGAGGCTTCTTTGGATAGGAGGCCACCTTGCTGGTTCTGGTCCCTCTGAACAAGTCCCAGGCAAGGCTGCTTTGGACAAGCCACTTTCCTCTTTGTGTCCGAGTCACTTTTTAAAAACTCAAGAGGTGCAATTATTACTACCTGCTGTTTATTGCCCAGATCCTCGCACTCACTCCTATGGATGATTACGTCTATTTTACAGATGGGAAAACTGTGGCACAGAGAGGTGAAAAAACTTGGCCATATTCCCAGGACTAGTAATGGGTAGAGTGGAGATTGGAACTGGGGTGTGTGAACTCTAACTCTGTGAGCTCACACACAGTACACACAGCCCCTCTCCAATCTACCCCTCCTAGGGCCAGTCCCTTCAAGCTCCAGAGAGCTCTTTCAACATCTAGACCCATGTATCTGTGATTTCCCATGAAAACACCCCAGATATCTCTTCCACCAACTCACTAATCATGCTATCCACTATTCCCCCCAGATTATGCCATGTGTTTCAGAGGGTTTCCACACAGCTGCAAGTCTGTTATCTTAGAGGAAAGCATAGTAACTACAAACACAAGCATTTATCTGATCAATTGGTGTTTTAAAATCACAGGAACTGAGGAAATAGCAGAAGAAGCAAATAAGTTTTGAGGAAGTGGAAGAAGGTGTCCCCACTGGGAGGTTGAGCCCAGGGGAAATATGGATGAGCCCTGAGTCTCCATCCGGAGGTGGGAGCAACCTCAGTGTTGCCAGTCTCGTGGGTTTCCAGGAGGATCACCTGGAATCATGGCTGAGCAGGGGCTCTATACACAGCCATGGGAGGGGTTGCCACACCCAGCCCAACACCAGAGCTTGTCTGGGGTCCCATCTGCTCCCCAGCTTGGATGCAGGTGGTACAGGTGGTTAGAATCACTGGTCCAGGAGTTATATTATCTATGCTTTGACAGACAGGAGATAGGAGATTGCAGAGACCTCAGTCAGTTGCTGTCCACCACAAAACTGACCTGTAGGCATGGACCCCAGATGCTAACGTGGCCCAAGGAAGGGTCTGCCCAGCCTGGGCTTTATTCCAGTTTCCTGACCTGGTGTACCAGCAAGCAAGAGGATCCCAGGGAAGCCAGGTGGCCCACAGGGAGACTTGCATACAGGCTGGTGTTGAGAATCTCTCTTCTTCTTGGGGTTGGAGAAAAAGCAGCACATATTTGCAATGCAGCTGGACAGCATGTATCAAGGACATTAAAACAATTTATCCTGGGGCACCTGGGTGGCTCAGTCAGTTAAGCGTCCGACTTCAGCTCAGGTCACGATCTCGCGGTCCGTGAGTTTGAGCCCGCGTCGAGCTCTGGGCTGATGGCTCAGAGCCTGGAGCCTGCTTCCGATTCTGTGTCTCCCTCTCTCTCTGCCCCTCCCCCATTCATGCTCTGTCTCTCTCTGTCCCAAAAATAAATAAACGTTAAAAAAAAAAAGATTAAAAAAAAAATTAAAAAAACAAAACAAAACAAAAAAACCAATTCATCCTTTTTGACTCTATCTGGGAGCCTATTCCAAGGCAACAATCAAAATGACCGAAATACCTACCTGCATAAAGATGTTCTGTGCAGCCTTATTTATAACTGGAAGTAATCCTTATGTCCAACACTTAGGAGACAATTGAGTAAACCGTAGTCTATCTACCTTCTCACCCTTATGCAGGCAGTAAAAATAATGTCATGAAGACTTTGTATTAACAAGAGAAAATGATGATAATACAATAATAAATGAAAAGGCAGAAGAATAAAAACCTTGCAGTGGTAGATTGCAAAAATGGCCACAGTGTTTTGTAGATTTCCCTATCAGGAGGCCATCTTTCTTTCCCCTCTCGAATCTGGGCCAGCCTTGGGACGAGCTGGGACTAATAGGATGTGGTGTGATACGGCACGAGGGCCAAGCCTGGACCTTGAGAGGATTTGCAGCTTCCAGTTCGCTTTCTGCTCTTGGAACCAGCACCATAAGAGCAGGCTCATCTAGTCTGCTAGGAAACCCCTTGTCACCTGGTCACTCCAGCTGATAGCCAGCCACCCGTGGGACGTGAGTGAGACCTTCCAGAGCCAAGTGAGTACATGAGTGGGCCCAGCTGAGGTCAGCCAAGCTCGGATCAGACGAGAAGGACCACACAGCAGAATTATGAGCCTCTGTTGCTCAATTTGGGGGTAGTTTGTTACACAGGAGTGGATAACTGACACACAAGCCTATGAGTATAACCAGGCACAGAAAAACTACTTACAAGGGGGGAAAATAAAATCCTGGAGGACAAGATTCCAAAATGCAAGGACTAGGTTTATTAAATGGTGGTGGGATTACAGATCATTTTTAAAAGATCATTTGTTTCAAAATGTTAAGACTGTGTTTAAGCTATTTGCAAAGAAAAATAAATGCACATTTTAAAAAGCGAAAATGGGAGCCGAATTTTCTTCTCTGTAGAGTTCTAATTCAAATCCCTCTGACACGGTTGCTTTTTGAGTTGGGACCTCATCAGTCTGCCTACCATGGATACAGGGGGAGACTTGAGCTCTGCCCTCCAGGCAGGGCCAGGACGATGGGCTCTGGAGGGCTATCCCTGGGACACTTGGCCTCTTTCCCACAGGCTCTGAAGCAGGAAGCTTGGGAACTGTTTTCTGGTGTTTTCAGCCGCCATCTGTAGCTCCCGCCACCCCCCAACCCCTATGGCATTCACAGTCCACACAGGGCAGGCAGTCCCACACCCTTGTTACTTTTTAATTATTCCACTGTGTTTAGAGAGCTCCAGAACCAAAGTTGACACAGGAGGAGGAGCCTGAAATTTGGCGTGTAAAAGCCTGGACTCAAATCGCAGCTCGGCCCTTCCTGGCTCCTGCACTCCACCCTTGGCACAGACTGTGCTTCAGGGCCTGAGCTAGGCCTGGACATTAAAAACATTTTTTTTAATGTTTATTTAATTTTGAGAGAGACAGACAGAGTGCAAGCAAGGAAGGGGCAGAGAGAGAGGGAGACACAGAATCCGAGGCAGGCTCCAGGCTCTGAGCTGTCAGCACAGAGCCCGACGCAGGGCTCGAACCCACAGACCACGAGACCATGACCTGAGCCGAAGTCGGATGCTCAACCGACTGAGCCACCCAGGTGCCCCAGGCCTGGACATTTAGAGATGAATTGTGGGGGGACCTACACACTCAAACACCAAATTTACTGTTTGAGTAATTTACTCATAGTTTACACATAATTTACTGTTGAAGCTGGGTTGGTTTTGAGAGTGAAGAGGGCTGACTGGAGTAAGCAGGGGCTGTGCAAGCTGCTGGGGCCCTCCGGTCATGCTGCCCGGAACCCATTCTCTCCAAACAGAGCTGCAGTCTAGAAGAGCAGTCCCGCAAACAAAGGGAATTTAAACAAATTACAAAGAAAATCACCGCTTTCCTTTAAATGCATGAAAGTAGGTAATACTCATAGTTCACAGTTACACTGTTCCTATTTTTCCTTTGTTCCTGAATTTTTCCTAACTGAAGCTGTTCCAAAACCCCTCACATGTCAAACCAGAGAAGATTTTCTAGGACACTTGGCCCACGTGGGTTTTCTCTCTTTCAGCCACCCCCTCCCTTTCCAGCTCTCAGCTCTATGTTACCTCTCTGCCTTCTGCCTCTCTAAAGCCAGCTCTCTCCCCCCATTCTCCAGAGGGACCGGAAGGGGGAGGGAAGGAGAATCGGACAGAAGAGGACAAAGAACTGACTGCTTGGAGTGGGGAACCAACAGGGAGGCCCATGTAGAGAAATCTGATCAATGTTATTCTTGGTACACACACAGATAACACAGTGTGCAAAGTTCAAAGATAGAGCGGGCCTACCTGAGGGAGGGGCACCTAATTCAGATGACCCTTAATAAACATTGATTGAATTTTGATTTAAATGCTCTGTGACTTTAGTCAAATCAGTTAACCCTTCTTTTTATTATTTTTTAACTTTTTTTAATGTTTATTTATTTTTGAGAGAGAGGGAAAAACAGAATGTGACTGGGGGAGGAGCAGAAAGAGAGGGAGACACAGAATCCGAAGCAGGCTCCAGGCTCTGAGCTGTCAGCACAAAGCCCAACACAGAGTGGGAAGTCACAGACAGCGAGATTGTGACCTGAGCCGAAGCCGAACACTTAACCGACTGAGCCACCCAGGCACCCCAAATCACTTAAGCCCCAAATTCCTCTTGTGGGTGAAAGAGTGAATTATATGAATGAGAAGTACATGAATGAATGATACTATGACAATCACAGCCAGCTGACCAGGAAATTTTGATATCCTACCCAACTCCAATAATGTGATATTCATACTAAGAAGTGGCATTTTATCCAGGACTACATTTCCCAGGCTCCCTTGCACCTGGGTGACACCATGTGACTAGTCCTCACAAATGGAAGGTGAAGATAAGCGGTGCATGTCACTTGTAGGCCAGGTGGTTAAGTACCAATCACCCTCATTTTCTCTCTGCACCCATTCCCTCCTTCTAGTCTATTGGCTAGATAATTCTGGGGTCACCTCAAGGCCACAAAACAGTGGAGCCATAAGATGAAGGAGCCTGATTCCACGAACAACCACCTAGAGGGGAGCCGCCCAACCAGAAGCATACATTCTGGACTCCCCGCAAATGGAAATGCACTGTTGTTGGGAAAAACCAATAAAATCTTGGGATTGCCACAGCTGTTAATCCATCCTTGATAATTCTCCTGCCTCTCAGGGTTGTTACCCAGATTAAAGAAGATGGGCGTAGTGGCTTCAATGGTGCCCCAACACCCACCCCCCTCCTGCCAGCCCTGGAAAAAAGATTTGTCCGTGTCCAAATCCTTGGACCATGTGAATGTGGTCTTATTAGAAGAAAAAGGTCTTTGCAGACATAATTAAGGATTTTGAGATCATCCTGGATTACCTGGGTGTGCTCAAAAACCAACGACGACTGTCTTTGTAAGACAGAAGAGGAGAAGATCCAGTGAAGATAGTTGCAGAGATTGGAGTGACACGACCACAAGCCAAGGAATGCCCGGGACCTCCAAAAGCTGTGAGAGGCAAGGAAGGACCCTCCCCTAGAGCTGTGTAGGCAGCCTCTTGATTTCAGACTTGTGGCCTCCAGAAGTATGAGACAATACATTTCTATTGCTTGAAGCCGCCCAGTGTGTGGCAATTCGTTACAGCAACACTAGGAAACCAACATAATGAGGTATGTACAGAGCCTAGCAAGAAGGCACTCAGTAACTTGTGAATTGTAAAAAAGTAGCCCCAGAGGCCGTTACAGTTTGCTCTTTGGAGACAGGGTCTTCTGGGAGGTAGTGTCCCCTGAGAGCAGGCGCACTTCAAATCTATCTGGTTAACCCCTTGAGCTTTGTGCGAGCAATCTTATTGTTTGTGGATGACAAACATACATATTTATTAACGTGCCACAAGGGAAATTAAAAAGCCCTTTTCTGCAGTGTCTCTTTTCAAATGTCTGCAGATGGGGCGCCTGAGTGGCTCGGTCGGTGATGCGTCCGACTTCAGCTCAGGTGATGATCTCATGGTTCATGGGTTCGAACCCCGTGTCGGGCTCTGTGCTGCCAGCTCAGAGCCTGGAGCCTGCTTCGGATTCTGTGTCTCCCTCTCTCTCCACCCTTCCCCTGCTCGGCTCTGTCTCTCAAAAATAAATAAATCTTTAAAAAAATTTTTTTTTTTAATTTTAAAGGAAGCAGCTGCTGCGGCCAGCGCCCTGGGCTGGCAGACCAAGAGCCAGCCTCAAGAGCAAGCGGTGGCTTCCTCCCAGGGTCCTGGCTCAGACTGAGTCACTGGCTGAGGCGTGGCCAGGAGCTTCAAGAAGGCAATGCCCGGCCCCTCCCCAGGCGGAGGAGAGGCCATAGGGAGAGACTTCCCGGGGGGCCCCTGAAGGAGGCTGTGGAGTAGCGAAAAGAAAGTCGGGGGAGTGGCCAGCAGGCCAGCACCTGCTCTGCTTTAGTGTGCCCATCTATAAAATGAGGGCAATCATAGTACTTACTTCATAGATCACAGGATCAAATGAGATGCTGTGTTCCAAGTACTTAGCACAGTGCCTGTCACATGTTAGTGCATAGGAATTGAGAACCCTAGTTATGGGTAGAGAAATAATCTTCAGAAGGAGTATGGTAAGAACACTGCCTGGGAGTCAGTGGACATGGGCTCCAGACTACATTCTGATACTCATGAGAGGCTGTAGAGAAATGTCTGACTTCCAATCCCTGCACCATCAAAGCTGTGTGGCTTTGGGTAAGTCACTTCACCTCTCTGAGCTCAGACAGCTCACCGGCAGAAGGGAAGTTCACATGTTATTGGATCCTATACTTCTGGGCAAAGTGAATCCTATGATTCCAGGAAAAGAGAAGGGGTTAAAGCCTTTAAAAGGCTCATAATCTTTGACTGTGATCCCTGCTTTTAGAAATCTATTGGAAGAAAAGAATCGGAGAGGTGAACAAAGACTGATGTTCGAAGTTTGTCACTGGAGGAGAGCTAATAATAACAAAACCTTGAAAATAGTCTAAATGTCTCCTAATTGGAAAGTACACATGTTACGGCACATCAGTAAAATGAACTATCACAGACATGAAGCATTATGTTGCAAAATAATATCACCTTAATGGGAATGTGTTTCTATTTAAAATAAGAAGGACATACTTAAAATCATACAGAACATTCCTAAATTTATTTTTAAAAAGCATTTGCATTTGTCTTTAGAATATAATCTAAGCATCAATACTTTGACAGTGGTTTCCTTGGGATGTTGGACTTAATTTCTTCTTTTCTGTGCTTCTCAGATTCTCTACCACTTCCCTCTGTTAATTTGTGAATAGAAAGCCTTACACACAGGAAGCTGTTGACCTACATGATCTCTACGGGCCCTTGGAGGGACGTTCTATGACTCAGCAAAACGGTGGGAATATTCTCTTTGTAGCTTCGAAGCCCCCACCATGCAGGGAGTCGGAAGGGGACGGGAGAGGGAATATCGTTCAGTCCTTGGATCCCATTCTGACAAGCACCACTAAGAATAGTTAATGCATTTGGGGCCCTGAATCTTGCCAGAGTCAAACATGTCCAGGGTGGGGACTTCTTGTTCACTCCTGATCACATGCCGTTGACTTGCCACGAACACGCACTTAGGAGGGGGCTACTGCCCAGGACCACAGCATCACTGGGAGCCCTTGGTTCTCATCACCCCAGAGTCCGAGTCCCATGGACTATGGTATGAAAAGAGCTCCATCAGCCTGCATCTACTTCCCCTATCTTGTCTCTCCCCACCACCCCCAGTGCTCAAATCAGGTCTGTCCTGGGCTAGGAAATTGAAACCTGCTGCCATCTTCCACTTCTATGGCTCTCTCACCTTTATCCCCAGGTTCTGGTCCCCATATTGTGTTCTAATAGATCCAAACTCTCCCAGACCTGTCAGTTCCAGAACAATGACGGGTGCAAGTGAGGGTAGGGGTGGGTGGAGCAGGTCCACCTGCCAGCAGAGTGTGACCTGAGCTCCACTAAACTAACAAGCCAACAAGCACCATTCCTCTATATCCAACAACATGGCGTCCATGGAATATACTATGGCTCACCCATATAAAATGTGTACTGCCGCGTCGGGCTCTGGGCTGATGGCTCGGAGCCTGGAGCCTGTTTCCGATTCTGTGTCTCCCTCTCTCTCTGTCCCTCCCCCGTTCATGCTCTGTCTCTCTCTGTCCCAAAAATAAAATAAACGTTGAAAAAAAAAAAATTTAAAAAAAAAAAAAAAAATGTGTACTGTACAAGCTTTTAAAAAATGTTTTTTGGAATGGGAAAACAAGTACAATATTCTGTTACGTTAAGGAGCAAGAGTTTCTTTTCTGGTCAAATGCTACAACACGGATGAACCTTGAGTACATTATGTGAAGTGAAATAGCCTGACACAACGGGGCAACTTTGGTACGATTCTATTTATACGAGGAATCTAAAGTAGTTAGAGGAACACAAAGTAGATAACAGTTGCCAAGGAGGAGGGAGAAATGAGGAGTCGTTGTGTAATGGGTTATAGAGTTTCAGTTTTGCAAGACGACCAAGTTCTGGAGACCTGGGGCACAACAATGTCAATATCGTTAGCACTTCCAAATTGTACACTTAAACTGGTTAAGATGGTGAACGTTTTTTGAAAATGCAAAAGATTTTCTTCTGACGAAACCACAAACAGCAGCAAAACCCCGATTGTCTGTTTATCTAGCCATGCGACAGTGGTAAGAACAGCTCTGGCCCCGGATCTCAGGGAGCTTATACACTCCAGTGGGAAGACCAGTGAATGGGGAATAGGCACACGAAGAAACAGAGCATCACAAGGACAGGGAGGGAAGGAGCTGCATACATGTGTTCCGAGCATGTTAAACCACAGCCCCGACCTGGCCCAGGAGTCGAGGAGAGTGGCTAAGGGAACAGAAGTGAGGGGAGGACCCCAGGACTGAATCCCAGGGAAGGGGAAGAGCTCACTAGCAGGTGGGGACCCAGGAATGTACCCTCTGGAGGCAGAGAATTGCATGAATCCTTTTAGGAGTGTCTGGAAGGACACACATGCGCCCTGACCAACAAATTCTCTCCAGGTGGTGGGGTCATCATTGTGCTCTATCCTCCTCCTGCACTTCTCTATCCTACAGCTTTTCCACGGTGAGCTTCGATAATGTTGCAGTAAGGAAAAAGCATGAGGAAACGACCTTACTGCGCAGATGGATAGCAGTGCTTTTTATTTATTTATGCTCTTCCTTGTTTCAAAGAGGATTTCAAGCTGCTTACAATTATGTTAACAATATAGCAGGCTAAAATACCTTGTCACTAAGTAAGAAACATGAGGGGAAGGAAAAGTGCGGCTGAAAGAGTGAAACGAGAAAGGTGGGAGGCTTCCCTTCACTCGGACGGAGCAGCCCTGTCCTGCTCCTCCTCAGGTCCAGTCTTGCCATTTAATTCAAATATGGACATTTAATTGTCCTGTTTTTATCCATTGTCTTCTCAACTCCAGTGAAAAATCGTTCACCGTGATTTTCTCTGTCTTTTATTACTCTCTCCCCGAAAATATGTCATTTTATTTTTCCATTGTGCCTTTTTGCAGTTTTAAAAATCCATCTTCCCTTCCCCACGGGGACCCACGGCAGTAGAGTGACATATTCAGAGTCTCTGCACGGTAGGTCCTCAAGTGTGTGAGCGAATGGCTCAGCGAGGACTGAGGGCCACTCATTCTCACTGCCAGCGGCACGGGCTCAGCACGGGCTCAGGACATGGTTGCCAATTTGATTTATGGGACTTATTATCCCAAGTGGTGGCAGAGAATAGATATTGATTCAAAAGGGTTTAAATAAATAAATGGATGCACAATCCAGAAAGGGCTATAGACTGAAGAGGGGGGCTTGTAAAGCAGCTGAGGCAGACGTTGTAAAGGAACATTGGTCCTCTTGAAAACTATGCTTAAGGGAGTCACGGAGGAGCAGGCATGAGCTGTGGGGTCAGCAAGCACAGGTTCACGTCAGGCTCCATCACATCATGTGACAGGGGAGTGACCTTGGGCAAAGCATAGAAACGAGGCCTTTTGTGAGGACTGCTGAGAGGAATGTATATATATTTGTGTATGCATATGCATATGCATGTATATGTGTATGTATATGCATGTGTGTGTATGTATAGGTTTATGGACATGTGCGTATGTGTATATGTGTATGCGTGTGCATATGTACATTGTGTGCACATGCACATGTACATTTTGTACACGTGCATATGCATATACATCTGTAAACATGTGCATGCATGTATATGCATATGTGTGCATATATGTGTATATGTATGTGAAAGTGTGTACACCTGTATATGCATACACATGTATATGTGTGTGTGCAAATATGTACATGCATGTGCGCAGTGTGTGTCTACACATATGTATACATGCATCTGTATATGTATATGTATTTGCATTGGGATGTGGCTCATGCCCTGGCCCATAGTAACTGCTCAATAAATGAAAATCCCACTTATAACTCTACTTCTATTCCATTTGTGCACTGGTGAGCAACCTGATATAAGAATATAGAGGGCATTTCTAAAGCTCCCCTATACCACTCCATATAGTCATTTCAGGCTTTTTCATCCCCACTGGTTCAGTTCTACCACAATCACTAGCAACAGTAAGTTTCCCTTTTAAATCACTTACAATATATTCTAGTTACTGGGACTGCATAACAAATTCCCTCAAAATATAGTGGCATAAAACAACCATTTAATTTGCTCGTGGGTTTTGTGGATGGGGAATTCAGAGAGTGCACAGAGTGGGTGGCTGGTCTCTGCTCCATGATGTCTGTGGCCGCAGCTGGGGGACTTGAAGGCTGGGGCTGGCGTCATCGGTAGGCTCCTTCACTCATGTCAGTGGGGGATGCTGGTTGTTGGCTGAGAAGCGAACTGGGGCTGTCAGCTGGAACACCTCCATGTGACCTCATGGCTTCCCCATGATACAGTGGCTGGCTCCAAGGGAGGTGTCCTGGGAGAGGGTGCCCAGTGAAAGCTGTATCGCTGTTTATGACTTAGCTTTGGAAATCACACAGTGTCACTTCTACCACATTCTATTAGCAAGGTGGTTACAGACCTCTGCCAGTGTTGAAGGACACAGATGCCCCTCTTGATGGAGGAGCGTTGATGTCACATTGTAGGAAGAGCATGTGGGATGGGATGCATATTTGTGTGGCCATCTTTGGAAAACACACTCTGCCGGCCAGAAAGCTTAGGTGATCTCTTATTTTTCAAGAGGCACCGAAGGTTTAGGTATAATTATCTCCATTCTAGAAATGGACAAACTGAGACAAAGATGCAAAGCAATTTGCCTTGGGCACTCTATTTAACCTCTCTGAGCCTCAGTTACCTCATTTATAAAATGCGTAGAAAAACCTCTACCTGAATAGATTGGTATGAGCCCGCAGTGCTTGTTACATTAGAGTGTTGGAGGTTTGAAGTTGGGAAGGCGTTTTGTGATTTCTAACAGCCCAGGTGAATGCAGAGCACTAATCTTTATTGCTGTAGTATCGTTATTTCCTTGCCCTTCACCTACAGCCCCACAGCCAGCTAAGGACCTGAGTCTTTCTCCACATACCTTCGAGAGCAGAGCTTGTCCCAGCATTTCGGAGGGGGGCTCACTTTCGTGCAGCAGAAGAGCTCACGGGCCCCATTTCTTGTCTCTTTCCCTCTTCCAAAAGGACAAGTACCTTGGGAAGAGGCTACCTGGCTGAGCAGGCTGCCCCTGGACCTGGCTGGCTGGCACAGCAGTGGGACTGTCACTGCTTTCAGCTTCTGCTTGGCTGGGCTTTAAAAGGTGGATTTCTCTTCCTCTGCCTCAAATCTCCATTATTCCTAACCTTCCTCATTACTCTGAATGAAGTAAGTTTTAAAAAAATCCCAATAATGTAGTTGAGAAAACTGAAGCTCAGAGAGGTGCGGTGACCTGCACAGGGTCACACAGCATGCAAGTGTCAGAAGGCTCTGGAGGGTTTGGACGCTCCTGTGGAGAAATGCCAGCCCCCTAGTGGCTGATAAGCCCAACCCTTTGGAGCTCTAACTCCTCCTCCTTCCCTCATGTCAACAAAAGGAAAATCATTTCCCGTTCCTGACTTCTGTGCCAGACCAGAGAGACTGAATGACGAAGAAATGTCTCTAAATGCACCGGGATGGTCTTTCCTGGCTTCTCAGTTTTGCTGTCTTTTGTTGTTCAAAATCTGTTTTCTACAGACCCTGGAAATTGCAGGTGTGGGGGCCTGGTAACGGCTGCTGTTGTCTCCTGGGTTGGTACCTACTCTCTTGAGTTTGTGTCCCGGGGCTGTGTGCTCAGACTTGACCATGTTTGGGCATGGAGGCTTGTCCCAGATGGGGACCAAAGCCCGCTTTCCCAGAGATGGGCTGGGAGCCCAAGCTTCTCGCTGCAGCTCAGGCAGCCTCTTTTGGGGTGGGGGCAGGGGCCAGGCAAGAAGTATCTGCCTGCTGAAGACTCCAGGGCACAGGAGACTGTGAGTAGTGTGTCCAGAGCCCTTGGGGAGTGGTTTCTCCAACGATTGACGACTGACCGGGGGTTAGTGGGGAGATCGTGGGGGAGGGAGGCTGGCCGCGCAACTTCCTTCCTTAAGGGAGGTCCATCAGGATTCTGGGCTCCAGAGGGGCTGACAGTGGTGTCAGCAGAGAGATGAGAACTGCTGGTGTCTGGGCCCGTGGTCTGGTGGCCTACTGGGGGATCACTCCATGGCTGGATCACTCTAGTACCTCAGTGTCCTAGCACTCAGGTCCCAGCTCCCAGAGCACCAGAGGGTAGCCACCCGGAGAGCAGGGCTGGTCCTGGCATTTGTCCCGGGGGAGGAGTGGGACAAAAAATAGGCTCAGCAAGAGCACTGGGGGCTTCTGCTCCAAACCTTCAGGATTCCCTTTGTTATACTAGTAACTAATGTTTAGTACAGCCTGCATCGGGCCAGACCCTGTGATCAATATGTGATATTTGGCATGTGACTTGATCTTTGTCAGAACTCTCTGAAGCAGGTACTATTATTCTTGTTTTATAGTCATATGGTTGCTAAGTGGCAAAGTCAGGATTTGATCCCGGGTCTGCTGACCTCAGAGTCCTCCCTGCCCCACCCCCCACCAAACCCTTAAACACCATACTCTACAATCTGTCCTTAAGGAAGAGAATGTCAACCAAAATACCAGGTCTAGAGGACCCTCCAAAATCCTACCTTCTCCTTCATTCTCTGTCTTTCTGAAATTCACCCCAGACTTTGAGTGACTTTTCCAAATGAAAGATATATCCAAAAAGTCCAGATATTTAGCAACTCTCAAAAGTGAGAAATTCTTCTTGGAGTCTAACTGAAATCCCTCCTCTTATAGTGGCAATCCATTTCTTCCTATCCAGGCCTCAGGGGATATCAGCAGCTCCTACTCTTCTTCCTGTCTGAAGGCCCTCCCTGCGGTTGTTAAATCCCATCCATACCGATAACCATATCCATATCCATATCCTCACCCCATTCTTTTGTCCTGCGTGGTTTTATCACCACCCTGCAAACCTACTATCTCAGTGTAGGTAAACAGTATCACCAGAGCATTACAGACAGGTGAGACCTGAATAGATAGCAGGTTCCAAACTTCTCTGTTATGGGGGGAGCCTCTCCCCTCCCCTCTCCTTCCCTCCCCTCCCCTCCCCTGTCCTCTCTCTTCTCCTCTCCTCTCCTCTCCTCTCCTCTCCTCTCCTCTCCTCTCCTCCTGAGTTCCCAGACGTGGTCACCCAACACCCCTGCCTTCCCAGTGTCAGGAGTGCCCAGGGGCTGGGAGGACACAAGAAGGCATGCAGCAGAGGGGGCAGTGCCCCTGGGAGGACTGAGTAGCCTGGAAGGTAGGGGACTCACCAATGGCAGCTTCTGGAGTGCACCCCCACTCTTCAGTAAAGAGCCCGTTGTGTTCGGGGTAGTCAGCCTACCCGGCTGCCTGCTTGGGGGCCCTGCTGCCCCTACTCTGCTTGCTGCCCCCAGCCCGGCCAACCTTGCCTGGGGATTGTTTGGTAAACTGTGAAGTGTCCTAGGAGAAAGTGCTTGGGTGTTCCACACCTGCTGCCTACTGTTTTCCATTTATGTCACTGTATTACTTTTCTATTGCTGCCACAACAATTACTACATACTTGGTGGCCCCAAACAACAGAAATCTCCTCTCACATAGTTCTGAAAGCCAGAAGTCCAAAGTCTCCTCTGGCTTCTTACCTTCTCCTCTTGTCAAAGGACCCTTGTGATTACATTTGGGGTCTGCATGGATAATCCAGGATAATCTCCCCATCTCAGCATCCCTAAAGTCTTTGCCATGTAAAGTACCAGTCGCAGATTCCAGGGCTGAGAATATGGACCTCCTCTTAGGAGCCATTATTGAGCCTATCATACATGCGACCTTGGACTAGTCACTCTACCTCTCTGGGCCCCGGATCCTTCAACGGTGGAAAGGGGATGATACTTGCCTCTCAGAGCTGATGGGAGGCTTCAATTGGGGTCAAAAAAGCCCTCTGAAGTTGCAACACTCCACATAAAACTAGAGGTGGTGTTGATCTTTGAGTACCCTCCCCTCTTGCCTGTCCCCCTTGTGGGGATTACCTGTTGCCTGTGCTCATCCCGTGTCTGTTTGCCTCTGTGGCTCCAGAAATGACCGCTGCCTGCAGTGGACATGGGGAAGAAGCTGGTGATGGCCCAGAAGCGGGGAGAGACTCGAGCCCTTTGCCTGGGTGTGGCCATGGTGGTGTGTGCTGTCATTGCCTACTATATCCTGGGCACGACCATGCTGCCCCTCTACCAGAAAAGGTACTGCACTCTCCTGGCTGCCCCACCCTCCAGCCATTCTCCCAAGGGTCTGTTCTGCCAGGAACCCCAGCCTCTTCCTAACCCTCCCCTTGACTTCACATCAGGCAGGAAGGTCTGGACAATCCTCAGTCTTAGGGTTCACGGTTCAAGTGCAGGGAGGGTAGGCCTGACCGGACCCTGCTCATCCGGGGTTCTGGGACCTGGGGGTGGCAGACATAGGAGGCCCTTCTCACAAGAAACAGTGAAGGATCAGAGCAAATGCTCCAGCGTGAGTTTACCCCCGGAGAAATCAGAGTTCTAGATTTTCATAGCTCATTTGCACAGTTTGACTCCCCTTCGGAAACCTCCTAGTCAGGTGGGCGTCTAGCCTCCTGTTGAATACCTCAAGTGACAGGGAGCTCAGTACTTCATTGTACATACCATTTCATTTTGGGGCTTTTCTGAGTAGGAAATGTCACACTGAGCCAAAGCCTGTTCCCCTGGAGCTCTGTTCTGGAATCTCACAGATGTTCCATGCCCTTGCTCCCCGACATGTCAACCACTCGAGCTTTTAAAGGAAAAGGTGTGAAGTTCCTGACCCATTCTCTCCACTTGAGTTTTGAGGATGAGTCTCAGACCCTCGCCTCTGGACATTTCCCGCTGCTGATAGTCCCCCTCCATCTGGCAATGTGTGTCCTGCCTGATAAACGGGAGATGAGTCACAGTTGATCCCCTGATGAGTGGATGAGCCTGTTAGCCTCTCCTGGGCCTGCTTCTTCCCCATGTTTTATAACCCTGGAGCGATTCCAGGTTGGAATCTTACCCGAGAGAGGCATTGTACAGGACTGCTGTGTGCCTATGACACGTTATCTCCAGGTTGACCGCCATCCCCACCAACCTCCCTACCCTGGCACAAATCAAGTCCCTTCTACATCCACTCATTTTAGGGGAAAAGGCACAGGTCCGGTGTGGCCTCAGAAAAGTCATTCGACTTTTCTGAGCCCTCCTTCCCACCGCCTGCAAGATGAGGATGGTGTGGCTCAGGGCTAAGGGGTCTCAGGTCTGGCTGCTCAGCGGAATCAAGGCAGGGGGCTTTTAAAAACATACCAGGGCCTGGGCCCCGCCCACCTTAGAAATTCTGATACCCTTGTTCTGGGACATGGCTTGGACTTGGAAATCTTTTCAAAAGCTCCCCAGGGCTTTGGGTCAGCAACCCCAGGGGAGAATCATTTATCTAGATGATCTCTAAGAGGCTTAAAAGCATTGATATTCCGATTCTATGGTTCTTGTGAGTGGGGTCACACTCCTTTAGTGCTAGATGATTATGGCAAGATGGAAGTCCCAGGCCTAGTCTCTCCAAAGGGGTTTAAACCTGGTGCTCTGTGCCACCCAGGTTCTGAGATATGTATGTATGTGTACATGGTCTCCCCAGCGTGTGGACCCAGGAATCCACGTGCCACCTGATTGAGACCAACATCAGGGACCAAGAGGAGCTGGAGGGCAAAAAGGTGCCCCAGTACCCATGCCTGTGGGTCAATGTGTCAGCTGTGGGCCGGTGGGCTGTGCTGTACCACACGGAGGACACTCGTGACCAGAACCAGCAGGTACTGACTGGGGGGTGGGGTGGGGAGGGGATGGGCACATATCCCCCTTGCCCCTGGCAGGTGCATGGGCCTCTTCCTAACTGGATCCACATCTCCACTCTAGAGCATGGAGCCTGAGCCTACGTGATGAGGGTCCACAGCTGATATGAGGTCCAGCCAGACTTAGCTCTTCTGGGTTGGAGTTAGACAGACCTGGGTTGGAATCCCCACTCTGCCACTAAGTGCTGTATGACTTGGGGCAGGCAGTGAGCCCCTCTAAGCTCAGCTGCCACCTTTGCTGCAGTGCTGCTAATGAAGACAGAGGCTGCGTAGTGTGCTGAGTTCAATGTCAGGTGGATAGCCGGCACTTGTATAAGGTGAGTCAAATGAGAGACCAGACCCAGAGCTGACCCCACGGGAGGGAACTCCTGAGATCCCCCTCGCTTCCCCCAGGAAAGCAGAGGCTGGAGAAATCTCTGGAAACCAGTGCTTGGGAGATTTTTCCCATCACTACCTCCTGCACCCCCAACCCGCCATCCTAGTCTTTCCTATAGAAAATACAAGTTGGCCCTATCCATTCACTCATTCATTCCATAGTCACTGAGCACTTCCTGTGGCAGGAGCTTTGGACTCAGGAGGAGAAAGCTTACATGGGAAATAATATCTAATGGGGAGGGATCAGTGCCATAGAGAGGAAAAGAGAAAATTATGGGGTCAAGGGCAGGAGTGACTTTTTCTAGCCAACAGCGAGGTGAGGGTGTCAGGAAAGTATTTGTGTTAGGCTTTAAAAATCAGCAGGGGTGAGATACACAGAAACATGGAGGGCAGCATGCATGGCAAATGGAGGGCATAGAATAGAAGGCACTGGAAGGCGTGCTGCAGAAACCAACGCAGAGTTCAGTGGGACAGGAAGATGTTGCAGAGATGGGCTCCACATGACCCACCTATGGAATCAGAAAGTTTTTTGTTTGTGGAAGGTTTTTATATGTTTTTTTTTTTTTTTGAGAGAAGCAAAACTTTAGTGAAAGCACTACAAGTTATGGATAATAATTAGCTCCCATATTTAAAAAAAAAGATGATAGAAAACACTTTACTGATTTTTTTTTTTGATAAAAAGATCATCTTTAAGTATATCCGGGTGAAACAGCGAACACAGCACAGTAGGAAAGGAGAAGTAAGTGTTGAATTCCACTGCAAGACACAACACAGCACCATTAGCAAAGTGGGTAGAAGAAGCTATCCTACAACGCATGGAGTTAGACTTTTATATCCAGTAGAGATTTTTTTCAAGCTTTAGAAGTCCAGCATAAGGAAGCGAATTGGGGGAAGGGCTAAGCTTATCTACCATCACCATTTTACCAAAAAACACAATGATTCAACCTCATGAGAAATAGAGGCTGATCTGCCTGAATAGCAAATAGAGCAAATGCCAAGGCGGTCCGATCTCTCTGATTCCATTGGGACAGATAGAGAGACCTGTCTCATCAACCTGGGCCCGGGACAGGTCAAGTTCTTTTGCATTTGTACCAGAAAGCCAGAGCTTTATCTGGAACAAGTTCACTCCAAATAATGCTCCATGGTGCTGATTTTAGCAGGAGGTGGGGTCATAAATGCCTACCATTTCCTAGGGGATGGCTCTACTGGTTACCGGGAACTTAAATCCAAGTAGACCATAAAGAAGGGAAATGCTAATGATATTCTGGCACAGTACAAGCTGTGTGCCTGTCATCTCTGCCAAGGACTATGCAAGTATGGAATTGAAATGTGATCAGGCATTCTGGCACTGGTCAACTCTGGCCATGCATTGGAACCACCTGGGGACTTAACAAAACTGGATTCCTACACCAGACCAATTGATGCAGAATTTTAGGGCTCTCCAGGTGATTCTAAGGCTTAGAATTACCTCTGGGAGCAAACAGGAGTCTTTAAATGGTCTGTGGTCCTGGGGGCATGACCAGAGTGGTACAGAGGAGTGTGAAGTTCAACGACTGGGCAGAGAGCCTGGGGCCATGACAAGCAGCCAGGATGGAGGTAGGGCCTGCAGTAAGGATAGATGCTGACAGTCAGAGTTTGGTAGCTGCTGGGATGGGATGGGAAGGGCAGAGTGTTGATGGTGCACAGTGGGATTACTGACAGTGTTGGAGGGGTCATAGAGAAATGGGTCTGGACAGTGCAAGGTGACCAGACCTGTTTTGTCAGCACTAACACGACTCAGCCCCACCCGATGGGGATAGAGCCCCTACGTCCTCCTGAATCAGCACCTACCTGACTCCTGCCTCTTCTTTGGCATTCAGTGGCTGCTGATTTATCCCAAGGAGCAAGAAGCAAATTCCCAAAGACAACCAGAAGGGATCACTGGTGTGATAGGAACTGTGAGCAGGCCGGCTTGCCTGAGCAGGCCTGCCTGACTCTGAGGTTGCCAGTTCAGAGGAGCAAGGGGCCAGATCTGCCCCTGTAGTGAGCTGTCTGCAGCATGTGAGACATGTGAGAGCATGTGAGCATGCTCTGCCTGCACCTGTAAGGACAGTGCAGGCTGGTAGACACAGACTCTTCGTCTTCTTTCTCCTAGCACCCAGGCATCACCAGGAGAGTTGCTAAAGAGGCTGCTGCTCTGGTGGGACAGTGGAAGCACCCTTTGTGGTTTTGTCAAGCAGCTGGGTTGGTGCGCCAGCTACCCCATCTACTTTCATTCAGCTCTGGAGTACAGGGAGCCAGTGCTCTGGGCCAGCTGAGCGTGTTCCGGATTCACGTGTGAAAGGCCGTCAAGGCTACCACCCCCCAGCCTCACTCTGAGGAAGGAGGCTACCGGTCAGCTACTGGTTCTCCCATGAGCCTTAGTGCAGGAGATTCTAAGCCCCTTCCCATGCTCTGTGCTGAGAATGTGCTGTCACAGGACTTGGGGAAAGGTTGGACCATTTCAGATCCTTCATATAACTCAGAGGTAGCTGGATCCCGGACAGGGGACAGAGGATGCAGATAGGCCCCAGGCCTCTGAGGTCGGTCCTGCAAAGTGAACTCCTGTCCAGTGTCTTGTCAAAAAGTCCCACCAAAGGATCCAGCATGACCACATGCTGGCAAAAGACACAGAGGGGCCCAGGATGGGCACAAGGCCTCACCTGAGAACTTATCCACCAGTCCCTCTTTAAGAATGGAAAGAAAGAGCTGTTGTTGCAATTTCATAGTTAAGTCACATTATTTTTGTTATTACTTTTGATAGCATCTTCCATTTACTGAGAACTTAGCATGTTCTGGGCTCTGTGCTTGGGCTTTACATGTATCATCTCTTCTAATGTCCTCACAAACCCATTTTGCAAGACTCAGAGAGGTTGTACAACTTGGAACTGGTGGCTGAATCCAGGTCTGTCTGGTTCCACAGCCACACCATTGCTCAATGGGGTAGGTTACCAAGGTCATAGTGAGAGGCACTGGGGAGACAGGCTAGGTCCTCTCAGCTCAGAATTCTGAATTCACCTGCTATGGGACCCTGCAGTGCCCAACAACTTAGACTGGCAGATTCCCTGGAGGCAGTGTTTCCCAGCCTTAGTTGCTCCCTGGCTGGCTGGGAACCTACTTGGGTGGCAGTTCCCCCACATCCCAGGCTGTCAGAACGTGAATGCAACCATCCTCTTTACTGCTGGATGAGTGCTGTGTGGGCCAGCAGCTTTGGGGACGGGGTCTCATTCACATTCAGGAAGTGACCAAGGCCTGGGTAGAGGCTGGCTCAACATTACACATGTTGATCTTGGACATGATTATACTAGGCCAGTGGTCTCCAATCACTGTAGGAAGGGATCACTTGTTTTCTGGACCCTGCCCTCAGTAATTCAGAGTGAGTGGGAAGCTGTGCTCTGGCCAGGTGGTCTGCTGCAGATTCTGTGACGGGGGAACCACCTTTGCAGAATATCTCCCAGAGCCTCACATACATAACATTCAGACCTCCCGGCACAGAACGGAGATAAAACCAGGGTCTCCATTCTGTGCCTCCTCTGCAGAACTTTCCAGATGGACCTCACCTGACCAGGCCAGAGGCTCCTAACAACCAGTGTCAGAATTAAGTGTGTGCCACGCTTTGCCTGCACAAGCTCTTTCAAATGTAATGTCTTTTTCCTTTGAATCCCAGTATCAAATACTGGCTTGCCCATATCTTTTTTTTGGCTCACAAAGGGCTAGAACCACGGAGGGTTTTTGATTCAAATTTTTGCCAATGTTTTAAAACTGCGGGAGTTCACATTAAAATTTGGGGTTCTGGCCTTTCTTGAAATTTTGGAGGCCTGGCTACAACAGGTCTTCTGGATCGCATGGCATGCATCGTCCGGATGGTGTGAGGACTGACAGTCTGGAAGCTTCTGGTTCTCTTCATTTCATCAGGCCCCACCCCCCCCCCCCCCCCCCGACAATTGTCCCTGGCACCAGGGGAAGTGTCAGGTGGCACCCGTCATCTCTTCCCTCCCCCACTTCACATGTGGATGCTGCAGTGTGAGCCCCGTGGGCGACTGAGCGTATGACCTCTGCCCTGGATCCAAATGCAGAGCCTACTCAGTCTGTGTCACTCATTGGCCAGTTAAGTTTGAAGCCCATCTTTAATAACATCCTTTGAAGGAGATATTGCTATTAACCCATTTAAGAGATAAGATATCAAGGTTGAGAAAGGCGAGCAATTTGCCTAAGGTTCTACAGCCAGTGGAGGCAGAACTAGGACTCCAGTTGGGCCCCCCCCTCCAGGTGTGGGCATGTACCCTGAGCAGCTCCTGGGTCACTGTCCTCACAAATGACACTGTGAAGGTGCCCTCTGGAACCAAGCAGTGCACAGCCTTCCAAGCTTCAACCAGTCCCAACTCCCAGCCGGGGGCCCAACGCCAAAGCCAACACTTTCCCTTACTTCATGCCAGCCCCTCATCTTGCCCAAAGCAACGGGGATTTCTGACTTCATGGGTGCTCTTGCTTCCCCTCACAGTGCTCCTACATCCCACGCAGCCTGGAAAACTACCAGGTGGCCCGGGCCGATGTGGAGAAGGTCAGAACGAACTTCCACGAGCATCGGATTTTCTACTGCTTCTCAACGACTCGGGAGAATGAGACCACTGTCCTGTACCGGCGCCTCTATGGACCCCAGACCCTGCTCTTCTCTCTCTTCTGGCCCACCTTCCTGCTGACCGGTGGCCTCCTCATTATCGCCATGGTGAAGATCAACCAGTCCCTTTCCATCCTGGCGGCTCAGAAGTAGACCTATCCATGCCACAGCATGCTCGGCCGGAGGGGACTGGGTGGGCCCCCAGGCCTCTCCCTACTCTTGTATCCATGTCTTCTCCCCCTGCCTTCTCACTATTAGGGCTCTTATCCATCCCACCTTCCGCTACGTGGGTGGGCCTTGGGAAATCCCTTTGTTAACTCATTCCTGATAAGATGGGAATGTGCAACAGCCCCCTGGTGCTTCAGAGAGCTCCAGGCCAGCTGGTAACAGCTTCCCATAGCCTGTCCCCACTCAACTGGCTCAAACCCACTTTCTACTGCACCACGGACCCCGCCCCACAGACAACAATGATGCTTATCTCTGTGCCTGTGTTTTCTCGGTTGGCTCAAAGGCCCACCTTTGCCGTCCCTGGCAAACCTCAGTTCCTTCTTTGAATTCCATAATGAAAACAATAGCAGGTCCCACGTATACAGAACATTTAGAATATTGCTTTTAGGACACTCAGTGCTATATGCATTTTTATTCCAAAATTAACAAATATAGGCACAAACTTCTGGTTCTAAAATACTTAAGTCATGGGGATGTCATGTACAGCATGGTGACTATAGTTAACAATTCTGTGTTACATATTGGAAAGTTGCTAAGAGAGTAAATCTTAAAAGTGCTCGTCACAAGAAAACAAATTTGTAGCTATGTATGGTGACAGATGTTAACTAGATTTAGTGCGGTGATCATTTTGCAATATACACAATATTATGTTGTACACCTGAAACGGATGTAATGTTATATGTCAATTATACCTCAATAAAATATACATATATACATCAAGAGGCTATAAGGAAATATACTAAAATACATCAAAATATTAACAGAGGGATTGGGATGGTGGTTAATTTTCATTTTCTTCCTCATCCCTCTTTTTATTTTTCATACTTTTCTAAGTTTTCAGCAGTAGGAAGGTGTGGCTTCATTGGTTTTGTTTTTAATGAGAAAAGCAATAGTAGGTATTATTTTAAAAAGATTTGGAAGGGTGAGCCTCACATCCCCAAACAGGTGGAAGTAGGCTGGGGAGGGGTTGGGCTCCAATCAGAGGCAGGCTTTTGAGAACATACAATTTTAAGAGCCCTCTATGGAAGGAAGGTAACCACATAGATGGGGATGCATAATTTACAATGCAGGTAAGTATAAGGCACTGGCCCTGCAAGGGAAGCCTGTCTCACACGTGAAAAGGGCATAAGTGGAGGATGCCATCGTCTCTACTGTTACTACTCCAAGAAGTTTCCCTAGAGCAGTGGTTCTCAAAGTACAGTCCCTGGTCCAGCGACATCAGCATTCTGGGGAGCCTTGGGAGAAATGCACGTTCTCAGGCCCCGGCTCCAGCCCAAGGGAGTGTGGTGGAGTGGGGTGGGGTGGCGGATGGAGGAGGGGGACAGCATTCTGTATGTTAACAATGGCTGCAGGGGCTTCCGTGGTACCCCCAAGCGTGAGAACCACTGGTGTAGGGAACAAGTGCCCTGTCACTGGGCTTTTCGGAATGGATGGATGACTGTTTGACAGTGCAGTTCCTGAGCTGGATGTGAAGTTAGGCTGGCATCTCTGAAGTTCCTTCTGGAGCTGTGATTCTAGATGCAGCCCCGGGGTATAAATCTTGTCTCTGCCTCTGCCAGATTTCATCTCTCAGATTCACAGTTGTTTCATCTTGAAAAAGTGACTCCTCCTTTTGGGTGGTTGGGAGGGCTGAATGAAGGTTTGGCATATGGTAGGTGGCCAGAACGGAAGCAATTATTAATTACCATAATAAGAAATAAATACTCAGAAGCTCCCAGAAGCAATTATACCAAAGATAATGTTAGCTAGCATTTATTGGTGCTTATGTATTATATGCTGGGCACTGTGCTAAGCAGTTTGCCTTGTAGAAATTCAGCAAGGTACTACTCAGCCTACCTCAGAGAGGAGAGAACAGCACAGGACAGTGGTTAAGTATGTGAACTTGTGATGTGGACTGCCTGGCTTCAAATAACCAACCCTGCCATTCACTAGCTGGGTGACCTTGGACAAATACCTCAATTTCCTCATTTGCAAAATAGGAACTAATAATATCTCCCTTTTAGGACTGTTGGTATTAAATTAGTTATTCTACAAGCTTCTTAGACTAGTGACTGGCATATGGCAAGTGCTCTATAAGATACTATGAAAAACTGAAGCTCTAAGATGTCATTGGCCAAGGTCATTCATATAGCAGGTGAGGAGCTAGGAATCAAGCCCTGGGCTGTGTGTGTCATTCCAGAGCGGACTGTCAACCACAGTACTTGAGCAGACGCAGATGAAAGGCTGAGGGCCCCAGTCCCCCAAAGCCCCAGGGACCAGGTAAGGACTAGTGCTACGTCCCTGGAACCCAATGGTGCTCTCATACAAGTCAGGGATGTGAGGGGAGAGCATCTGTAATCTGCATGAACATCTCTTACTTCCAACCAGAGAGCCCTGATATACCCCATACCCTCCAGGTTCTTATCTGGGGACATTCCTTCTAAGGGGACTGCACCATTCCCCAGAGGTTCTCCCTTCTGGGGTCAGGGAAGTCTCAAGTCCTCTGAGTCTTTTAAGAAAGCCTCAGAGGTGACACTGTACTATGGTAATGGTACTAATGGTAAGACATTACCATTGGAGGAAATTAGACAAAGCATACAATGGGATGTCTCTGTATTATGTCTTCTAACGGTATGGGAATCTGCAAGTATCTCAAAAATTTAAGTTTGATATAAATAATAATAAGAAAAAGTCCCCACCATAAGTCTCGCTTAAAGGGACTCCTTCACACATGGTTTTCATGCATCTGCATTTGGGGCTAAGATACATAGAAACTCAAACAGCCCCTGCAAGGGGAAAGGCCATGTACCTCTAGAAAAATGCCCAGCCCCCAGTGCCCCATGCATCATTAATGGTGACCTTCATTGGCTTGGGACACATGCCCTCCTCCTGTCGATAAGACTGGATTATATCTGCCTGCTGCTCACAGAACTCCATGTACAGGATGAGCGTGAAATAGTGGGCATTTGGGCATGATAAGTTAGACACTGAGGAAAAATGTTTTTTGGGATAATAGCTGCCTAGGAGCAGAAAGCCCTCATCAGTTCTTAATAAATCACTGCTAATGAGCATCTTGTGTTTCCACCGTTTTTTGCTTTTCATCTCATGGGCCAGTGACTCACACCTGGAGAGGTGCACCTGGCTTGCTCCCCTATGTCCCTCCCCTGGGAATCAGCCCATGTGGTAGGGATCAGAGACAGGGGATGGGGAGGGCAGAGATCAATCAGACCCAGTGCCTGCCTTCCAGGAGCTTTTCCATCCTTGCCAGTCTTCCCCACCATTACTGAGGTCTTCCTTTTTCACAGCGAAGAAAAAGGAAGGAATCTAACTTATGCAAATTTAAAACAGTGCAATCTCAAATATTGATAAAATCTTTCTGTGAATTATTGAAATGATTCCAGACCCACTCCATCAACAGTGTATCCGGAATTTCTCCTAATTTTAAAGCTCGTTTTTCAAGTGAGTGGATTGTAAACTGCAGTCATTCTATTGCTAATTGACAGTACAGGCTGGTGCGTAAACGTTATCTCCTGTCTTTTGGGGTAGAGTTGCATTTAGGGAATTTTGAATTATATGAAATGTTTGGGAGTATACTGTTTGAACAAAGTGTAACTATCCTGTACCTCACCAGTGGCTGCCTTTTCACATGGAGGGACAAGAGGAAGATCAAAGCAAGATCAGAAAGACAGGGAGAAATTCACCCCAGTGTAGTGTAGTGTTTCTCACAGAGGAGGCTTGCAAGGTCAAAAATGTTCGCAATATTAAGATGTTCAGCTGCTTCCTAGATTTCCATGACTCTCCCTTCCCACTCACATAAAACAGTTGATCCTCAGCCAACTTCCTTAAAGGATTTGGGAGATGGGGAAGGGATGGATATGGATGCAAAGCCAACAACTTCCAGCTGACGGGTGGACAGAGTTGGGGATTTATCCAAAGGCTGCATCTTCTCCCTCAGTTGCAGTCTTTAATCTCTTATAATCTCCATCACCCCTTACCAAGCTCCCTCTTTCCTGATACACACAAACTAAAAACAGGGTCTTGTTACCTAGCTTTCACATGTATAGCTCATATAATCCTAGCAATATTCTTTAGTTTACTATTGCTATCTTCACATCCTAAATGAGGCAACCGAGGCACAGAGGAGGAATTTAGCCTGTCACAGATCAGAAGTTAGCAAAATGCAGAGCTGGGATTCAAACCTGGACAGTATGGCTTCAGACCTTACTCTCAAAGCTCTGTGATTCCTGCCCTGCAGCCTGTGCTCCATATAACAAACGGAGAATGCCGAGCAGAGCACAGTCAGTACTGGGAATCTGTTGGATGCTTCCATATGCCTTCTCACAGAGCCCAGGCTTTCAGCTGGCTCCCTGGAGTCACATCCCTCAAGGGTGAACAGATGTAGGCTGAGTATGTGTCCAAAAAGGCCCTGCAAAGCTTCTGATGTGGGCATTACTGAGACAGACAGGGGCCATGCGGTCAGCTACAATCTGTCTGACTCCACCGCCACCAGCCCGCAGCCCATTAAACACTAGATGGGAACCCAGGGACACTGGGGCTACGACAATCCCACGGCTCACTCTATTAAGCAGAATGGGGGGCACCGGGGTGGGTCAGTCGGTTAAGCATCTGACTCTTGGTTTCGGCTCAGGTCATGATCTCACAGTTTCATGGGTTCAAGCCCGGTTTTGGGCTCCATGCTGACAGTGCAGAACCCGCTTGGGATACTCTCCCCCCAACCCCCACCCTGTCTCTGCATCTCCCCCCACTAGCACAGTCTCTGTCTCTCTCAAAAATAAACAAATAAACTTTAAAAAAAAAAGCAGAATGGAAGAGAGGCTGGTCTCACATGACTTTCTCAAGACCCCACACTTCTCTCAGTGATCCTTGTTTTCTTTCCCAATTGTTCCCAAACCATTGGCTTAATAGTCCACTCAGCCACTCTAGAATTTGTCCAGGAGTTGACAGCATGCTTATTTATACAGAGCTTTGGAGTCCTCTCTTGCTATTAGTAATAAAAATCAGGCCATACCAAGAATCATGTGACTCTTCTTGGTATTTAAGTAATTTTTCCTGTGACTCTATTGACAACTCAAGTAGTCATATTCTTAGAAACCTCTTATACATACGTGTCTTTAAACACTGTTTTATACACCCTCCATTGAAATTCCCTGAGCCACAAGTCAGAACTTCATTGATTTTGAGTAGCCAGAGCTTTCTGAGCTCCTGACCTTGTGTGAGCCTCTTCAGCATCTTGGATCATCACTCCCAGTTCTCAGACCTCACTCCTTGTGGGGAAGACGGGAATAAACCCAAACAGAGGTGGGTGTTGTTTGGCTCTCCATCAGATTATTTCCCCAAGTAGACTCAGCTATCAGTAATTTGTACTCTTTCTCTAGGGCCACGTTCGAAAAGCTTTTTTCTCATTTTTACATTTTTGGGAGGTAAGTTTCAGCTGAGTGTGACCTTCTCCTTATGGCTCTGAATTATGTGTTTTATTTGTCTTTGGAGAGGGAACCTGTAGGGAAGAAAGTTCACAAAAGTGAGAGTTTGAATCTGGATTGCCCGGGACCCTGGGCAGTTTATTGAATCTTGCTGGGTCTCAATGTTCTCAATTGGAAAACGAGCATAACATAGTTTGTTTTATAGATGGCTCGTGATGATTCGGTGCAGTATTGAATGGGGAGCGCTCAGCACTGTCCCCGGCGCAGAGAAAATGCTCCTCAAATGTTCATTCTCTCTTGGAACAAACATGTCTCTTTCCTCTGATTATACAGGTTCTTCTCTGTTTGAGCCCAGAGAGCTTCCTACTGCCCCCTTTCCTTACTAGCAAATTCCCACTTCTCTTTCTTGCGAGTACCACTGAGGACCAACTTGCCTGTCTGTCCCTCTCAACCCATTTCTATCTGTACTCCATCTTAAAAATTTCTGCCACAAACAGACTGCCAGTCTTTACGTTGAACTTTCTTGAATCTACTTGCATAAACTTAGCTCCTGAGGAAAAGTGTTACCTGCACACAGGGGCCACATCCCTGACTGGTTGAACCACTCAATGGCTGATGGGCCAGTGTCCATGAAAACCTACTTCCTGGGAGTACTATCACCATCGACAACAATAGATCTGGCTGGAATAATCCTCCAAGTGTGAGGCAGGCAAATACTTTGGCCTAGAAATCAGGCTTAATTGGAAACGAAATTGTATTTCCATGCCAACTGCAGGACGCCTATATCCACAGCTAATTTATCAAGGTAATGCCTCATCTCCTGGAAGGCTCCTGGGAGTAGAATGGCTGCATCAGCAAAATTACCAGCTTGTATATGATGAGAAGAACTTTCTTGAAAACACAACCTGAGCCCTTCAAGTCCCTCATTTGGGGTTTTGTGCACTTCTTGGCTTCCTCCTCTGGGCCAGACACTGTGCCAAGACCTGGAGGTATGGATGCCAGTGGGAACCGTACTGCTCTCCGGCTGGTCCAGGCCAGAAGCAGGAAGAAAATCATGCTAGCAAAAGATTTCTGAGCCACAGAACTTCCCTTCGTTATCCGAGGGTTGAGTTGCTCAGGGAGGTAGACAGTATCATGGGTCACATTGTCGTTCAAAATCTGATTTCTATATTTAACACTGGTACTAATAGGTCACGATGCTTGAGGGTGTGTCAGACTCTTCACCCAGCCCTTTGCACACACTTATTCCATCCTCCAGGCAATTGTAGGGCATAAATACACTATGATATTTGTTACCCTCATTTTACCGACAAAAGAACCCGAGGCCTAGGAAGTAAGTAACTCGCTTCAGGTCACTGCTGCCCACTTAGCTTATTTCATAGCAAAGCCTATACCTTGAAGCACATTATAATGCTCCTTCATGTCCCCCCCCACTTTTAATTTTAAAAATCTCCAACTATAAAAGAGTTGCAAAATTAGTACTAAGAGCATGTACTTGGTTCACAAATTGTTTTCAATATTTTGCTATGTTTGCATTCCTTCTCTTTGTTTGTCTGTGTGTGTGTGTGTGTGTGTGTGTGTTTCTGAATCATTTGAGAGTAGGTTCAGGGGCAGGGCGTAAAGCACAAGTCTGGTTTGGAAACCATGAGGGGACCAGTCTGGCTGGAGGAGAATGTGCTAGTAGACGGGGAGCCATGATCAAAAGTGGGCTGAGGCCAGGGGCTGTGGTATCCAGGCCTAGAAGTTCAGGGCGTGCTCCAGCGTGGACAGGAAGGCCGTGGTGTAGTGCCAGGGAAGGCACAACTTTCATTGAAGGTCTTGAGAAGAATTAAAAACCTGAAGATGTTTATTCAGCAAATGATTTCTTTATGGTCTGATTAAATATACATGTTTATTGAAGACAACGTAGGTGATACAGATAAGTATCAGGAGGAACTTCAAAAAATAACCCTTAAGTCCAACTAAAACCCATGCCAAGATTTCAGTTTATTTCTTTTCTATTTCCCTTTTCTGTGCACATATCTATTCACAGATTGGAACCTCATTGTACATACAGTTTTGTACCCCCATTTTTTTTTACCTAGTACAATATCTGCTTGTTTTTAAGTAGTCCTCAAAATACTTTTTCAAAGATGTAATATTACTCCATCAGGTAGATGAACCAAAATGTTGGTAATCCACTCTTTTTTAAACTGAAGTTTAGATTATCTCCAATTGTTCACTATTAAAATGTAATACCATGATGAACACTCTTACGTGATGGTCTCTGTGCACATGTCTGATGATCTGCTTAGAACGGATTTCTAGATGTAGGGCTCCAGGGTCAAAGAGTTGGGTGGACTATCTCTCTGTCTGGTTTGGAGAGGACAGGAGAGGGAGAAATGGGAAGAAATGCAGTTGGCAGGCAGCTGCAGCTAAGACATGAAGAGGGTTTAGACTTCAGGGACTGTGCTGAGGATGGAAAGAGAATGACAGGAGAAACACTGGAAAGAAATGATAATAGGATTTAGTTGGCAAGATAACTTCAGGGTGCAAGACTGGGGACATACTGAGGGAAACAGAGAGAAATCAGGAGACAGAGGTCCGCTTTGTTTTTACAAGGGTTGAGTAGAGGCCACAGGAAGAAGGCATTTAAATAGAAGGGTTTATGATCTATCCTCCCTCCCTCCCTCCCTTCCTCTTTCCTTCCTTTCTTCATTCACCCATCTTTTGAGCCCCTACTCTGTACCAGGCCTTGGGGTGAGTGTTGAGCATTCTTAAATAACTAAGATATGGCCCCTGTCTCCCATGAGCTCACAATTCAGCTGGGGAGTCTCCTACAGGCCTGGAACTTAAGAGACAAGACAGAGCAAGGAAGAGAGATTTGGGAGGCCCTGCTAGAGAAGTGGGCACAAGGTCAAGAGTGCAGAGTCACAGCTAAAGAGACAAGGGCCCTTGCCCTGTCTCAGCCTAAGTCACTGTGTGGACTTGTAGAGCCCATCTGCTGGGTGGCCACACCTCTTCATCCCTGTGTCCCTGGCTGCCAGCACCCAGACTCTGCCTCAAGGTACCTAGGTCAAGGGTGTTCCTTGCTCTGGCCTCAGTTTTCCCACCTGTACACCAAAGAGGTTGAGGGGTGGAGTGTTAGGAGAGCCTCATGCTGGTCACTTGCCTGAGTGGCCTCATCTTCCCTTCACATGCTGGCCACCACCAGGCTCTTGGCAGCTTGCTGAGGAGGACCTCAGAGTCCAAAGTACAAAGCACAGGCACTGGTTAGTGCTGGGGAGCCACATGCCAGCTTCCCTTCTACATCACAGGGCCCAGTGAGACAGGCCGGCAAGCAGTGGCAGGTCCTGTTTAGTTTCCGGCCTTCAGTTCACCACATTTGCTAAATGTCCTGCCAGAGCCCTTGAAGCTTTGAGATTTGGGGCCCAATTTCCTGCCTCCAGGGTGGAGGTGTCCTTAGGGGAGTCTGACCCAGGCCATAAGAGATGAACATTGAACATTCCGGTTTTAGGCTTCTGAAGCATATAGGGCTCGGGTTTCACTGCCGCCCGTCTATCTTTCACCAGGGGGAGAGTGCTCACTCGTGAATGGGCAGGGCCAGGGGAGGGACTGGACTGAATGAGTTTTGAAGACTCTGCATGTTAAGCTCATTCTCTGAATGGAGTGCTGGCCCTCCTGTCCCAACTGCCTAGAGTAAAACTCTGCCACTGGCTATCAGATTCTAGATAGGGAAAGGGAAGGCGAAGAGAATGTTGGAGAAGTCTCTGACTCTCTTCTGGCCCACATGGGTGATTTCAGTCAACCAGCCATTTTCTGAGACCCAAGAGGTTTTGACTAGGCAACTGATGAGAGGAGACATAACCTCAGTCCTTATAAACAGCAATAACACATAAAAGCAAAAACAGGTGATCATTTGTGAGCTCTTTATCTGACACAGCACTGCATGAAACACTTATGTGCATGACCTCAATAAACCTGCAAGACTGATATTGTGTCCACTTTCCAGCAGAAAGCAAGACTCAAAGAGGTATGGAACTTCCGAAGGTCAAATGGCTTCCAAAGGGTAATAGTTGGCTTTAGAGTCCGATGAACCCCAAAAATCATGTTCCCAGAAAATCCTGGATACCCAAGGGCTAGAGCACTGGGGCAGCGGGAGCCAGCCCTGTCTGTAGCCTCCAGTGGCCTTTGCGGGTGACTGGTCACTTCACATACCCACAGAGGAGCCTCTTAGCCGAATGGAGCAGAGGGCAGACTGGAAAATAAAAATAGTGCCAGTCCTTTCCCTGTGGCAACACTACCTTCTTTCCGTGGGAAGAATAAATCAAAGATTAGCTAAATGGCCCATAGCTGCAGTGACAGGAAAGGACAGTTTTCAGGATGGGGGTGCTAAGGAGTCACACAAATGGCTCAAACCCTCATGCCCTATTGCAGGATTACTGGTGGGCTTACCAAAGGGTAAGTGTGGATGGACAGACAGACATGGGAAGGTGGAATACAGAACCAGGCTCTTTAACAGGAAGGCAGGGCAGAGCCTCTGGGGAAAAAAAAGATTCAGAGGCTCAGATTCAAGACCAGTTTTGCTGCCTGCTTTCTGGGTGGTTTTCTCCTGGGCCTTGGGCTTCTCACCTGCCTTGTCAACCCCTCAGCTTCCAGTGAGTCCTGCTATGTGTCAGGCCCTGCCTCAACTGCTGGGAAAGCGGTGATGGCCAGAACAGTCCCTGCCCTCACGTTCCCACTCTTAGTGGGCAAGCCAGACCGGAAGCAGGTGAATCAATGTGTAATGTCATTGCATGAGCAGTGAATGTTATGCGGAAAAACAAGGTGGTGTCAGCAGACAGAAAGTGCCTGGTGTGTGTGTGTGTGTGTGTGTGTGTGTGTGTGTGTGTTGGTGGGGAAGATGAGGAAGGAGTGCTGCACAGGAGGGGATGTGCTAGACAGAGCCAGGTGAGCTCCAGTGTCCAGTGGAGGTGACAGGAGCTGTGTGGGTCCAGAGGCTGACAACGCTGGTGTGACTGGGGTGCAATGCAGGGAGAAGATCAGAAGTGGAGGACGGAAATGCAGAGAGAAGACCAAGCAAAGCCTGTCAGCCCCAGAGAAAAGTCTGCACTTGACCCCAGATGTGTCAAGAAACCACTGGAGGCAGAGTTGTGAGCAAGAGGATAATGGGATCTCTTTTGTATTTTAAAAATATGGGAGTGGATGAATAGCAATGACGAATGGATAAAAGAAATTATGGTATATCCATACACAGAACATTATTCAGCCTGTAAAAGGAATGGAATTCTGATGCTACATGGGTGAACCTTAAAAACATTGTTAAATGAAATAAGACAGACACAAAAGGACAAATATGCAGTACCTAGAATAGGTTGATTTATACAGAAAGAAAGTGGCATGGTGGTTGCCAGCCCTGGGGGAGGGGGAACGCAGAGTTGGTGTTTAATGAGGACACAGTTTCAGTTTGGGATGCTGAAAAGTTCTGGAGATGGATGGCGATGATGGTTGCACAACAGTGTGAATGTACTTAATGACACTGAATTGTACACCTAAAAATGGTAAAAATGGTAAATGTTATGTTGTGTATATTTACTACAAGAAAAAATATGGGAAAGGGTGCTATGCAGAGAATTGTCTCTGAGCGTAGATTACTTTTTTTTCTAGGGTTGCCATAACATGATACTACAGACTGGGTGACTTCATAGAAATTTTTTTCTCATAGTTCTGGAGGCTGGAAGTCCAAGATCAAAGTCCTGACGGGGTTGAGACCTCTCTGGTGAGAACTCTGTCCTTTGTTTGCAGAAAACCACTGTGTTTTTGCTGAGTCCTCAGGTGGCCTTTGCTCTATGTATGCTTTTCTTTCTTTTTTTTTTCTATTTACACACGTATTTAATGAGGATGATTTTCTAATTCAATACATTTTTTAACTTTTTTTTTTTAATTTACATGCAAGTTAGTTAGAAGATAGTATAATAATGATTTCAAGAGTAGATTTCAGTGATTCATCCCCTACATATAGCACCCAGTGCTCATCCCAGCAAGTGTCCTCCTTAATGCTCCTTGTCTATTTAGCCCATCCCCCCACCCACAACCCCTCTGGCAACCCCGAGTTTATTCTCTGTATTTAAGAGTCTCTTATGTTTTGCCCCCTCCCTGTTTTTATATTATTTTTGCTTCCCTTCCCTTAAGTTCATCTGTTTTGTATCTTAAATTCCACATATGAGTGAAACCATATATTTGTCTTTCTCTGACTGATTTCACTTAACATAACACCATCTAGTTCCAGCCACATTGTTGCAAATGGCAAGATTTTATTCTTTTTGGTTGCCGAGTAATACTCCATTGTGTGTGTGTGTGTGTGTGTGTGTGTGTGTGTGTACCACTGCTTCTTTATCCATTCGTCAGTCGATGGACATTTGGGCTCTTTCCATACTTGGGCCGTTGTCAATAGCGCTGCTAATAAAAATTGGGGTGCATGTGCCCCTTCGAAATGGTACACCTGTATCCTTTGGATAAAAACCTAGTAGTGCAATTGTTGGGTCGTAGGGTAGTTCTATTTTAAATTTTTTGAGGAACCTCCATACTGTTTTCCAAAGTGGCTGCACCAGTTTGCATTCTCACCAGCAGTACAAAAGGGGTCCTCTTTCTCTGCATCCTCGCCAACATCTGTCGTTGCCGGAGTTGTTAGCCGTTCTGACAGCGATGTCTCATTGCGGTTTAGATCTGTATTTCCTTGATGGTGAGTGCTGTTGAGCATTTTTTCATGTGTTTGTTGGCTGTCTGGATGTCTTCTTTGGAAAAATGTCTATTCACGTCTTTTGCTCATTTCTTCACTGGGTTATTTGTTTTTTGCGTGTTGAGTTTGATAAGTTCTTTATAGATTTTGGATACTAACCCTTTATCTGATATGTCATTTTCAAATATCTTCTCCCATTCCATCGGCAGCCTTTTAGTTTTGCTGATTGTTCTTTTCACCATGCTAAAGTTTTTATCTTGATGGGGTCCCAATAGGTCATTTTTGCTTTTGTTTCCCTTGCCTCAGATGTGTTGAGTAAGACGTGTTGAGTAAGAAGTTGCTGTGGCCGAGGTCAAAGAGGTTTTTGCCTGCTTTCTCCTCTAGGGTTTTGATGGCTTCCTGCCTTACATTTAAGTCTTTCATCTATTTTGACTTTAATTTTGTGTCTGGTGTAAGAAAGTGGTTCAGGTTCATTCTTCTGCATGTTGCTGTCCAGTTTTCCCAACACCATTTGCTAAAGAGACTGTCTTTTTTCCATTGGATATTCTTTCCTGCCTTTTCAAAGGCTAGTTGGCCATATATTTGTGGGTCCATTTCTGGGTTCTCTATTCTGTTCCATTGATCTGTGTGTCTGTTTTTGTGCCAATACCATACTGTCTTGATGATTACAGCTTTGTAATACATCTTGAAGTCTGGAATTGTCTGGAACTTTCTAATACATTTTGAAGTCCAGAATTTTCCTAGTTCTGTACAAATTTTAGGATTGTTTTTTCTAGCTCCGTGAAGAATGTTGGTTTTATTTTGATAGGGATTGCACTGAATATGTAGACTGGTTTGGGTAATATTGACATTTTAACAATATTTGTTCTTCCAATTCATGAGCATGGAATATTTTCCATTTTTTTGTGTCTTCAATTTGTTTCATGAGCTTTCTATAGCTTTCATTGTATAGGTTCTCACCTCTTTGGTTAGGTTTATTCTTAGGTATTTTATGGGTTTTGGTGTAATTGTAAATGGAATTGATTCCTTGATTTTTCTTTCTGCTGATTCATTATTTGTGTATAGAAATGCAACCGATTTCTGCACATTGATTTTATAACCCTGCAACTTTGCTGTATTCGTGGATGAGTTCTAGCAGTTTTTGGTGGAATCTTTTGGGTTTTCCATATAGAGTATCATGTTGTCTGCTAAGAGTGAAAGTTTGACTTCTTCCTTGCCAATTTGGATGCCTTTTGTTTCTTTGTGTTGTCTGATTGCTAAGCCTAAGACTTCCAATACTATGTTGAATAACAGTGGCAAGAGTGGACATCTCTGTGGTGTTCCTGACCTTAGGGGGAAAAGTCTCAGTTTTTCCCCATTGAGGATGATATTAGTGGTGGGTCTTTTGTATGTGGTTTTTATGACCTTGGGGTATGATCCTTCTATCCTTCCTTTCTTGAGGGTTTTTATCAAGAAAGGATGCTGTATTTTGTAAAATGCTTTATCTACATCTATTGAGAGTATCATATGGTTCTCATTCTTTCTTTTATTAATGTGATGTATCACATTGATTGTTTTGCAGATATTGGACCAACCCTGCATCCCAGGTATAAATCCCACTTGTTTGTGGTAAATAATTCTTTCAGTGTATTGTTGGATCCAGTTGGCTAGTATCTTGTTGAGAATTTTTGCCTCCATGTTTGTCAGGGAAATTAGTCTGATGTTCTCCTTTTTAGTGGGGTCTTTGGTTTGGAATCAAGGTAATGCTGGCCTTGTAGAATGAGTTTGGAAGTTTTCCTTCCATTTCTATATTTTGGAACAGTTTCAAAAGAATAGGTGTTAACTCTTCCTTAAATGTTTGGTAGAATTCCCCTGGAAAGCCATCTGGCCCTGGACTCTTGTTTTTTGGGAGATTTCTGATTACTAATTCAATTTCTTTACTGGTTATGGGTCTGTTCAAATTTTCTATTTCTTCCTCTTTCAGTTTTAGTAGTTTATATGTTTCTAGGAATTTGTCCATTTCTTCTAGATTGCCTAATTTATTGGCATATAATTGCTCAGAATATTCTCTTATTATTGCTTGTATTTCTGCAGTGTTGGTTGTAATCTGTCCTCTTTCATTTTGTGTGTGCCTTTCTTCTTAAAGGACACCAGTCCTATCTGATCAGGACCCCACCCTGTGACCTCATTTAATCTTAATTACCTCTTTTAAGGTGTTACCTCCAAGTACAGTTACATTGGGGGTTAGGGCTCCAACAAATAAATTGGGGGAGGTGGCACAGTTCAGTCCACAACAGGGGGTGACAGTGCTGAGAGATTTGACCTAGAGAGTGTTCCTTTAGCACTGCTTGGAATCTTCAGTCACAGTCTTGGCTCTGTGACCTTGGGAAGTGATTCAACCTCTCCCATCCTCTCCTATCCTGGGAACAGTGAGCATAGGTAACTTACAGCTAAGATTGGACTGAAGGTAGGGATCCTCAGAAAGCCCCAGCAAATAAATAGCCCTCAAGGGATTATGGAAATTATTATTTTTTACATGATTCCTGTTGAGTGTGGAATGACAGGCTGCTGTTTCTGGGCTTGCAATGATGCATGGGCAGGGTTAACCAGCACAAGGATGTCAGTGTGTCCTGTGGCCCAGCGTGTCTCCTGTTGTCTCAGGCTCTGAATGACAGCTGGTTCCAAGCTGATGTTTGCAGATAGTGAGCAGCAAGCCTGGGCTTGGCTCTGCCTGCCAAGCAAAGATGTTTGAATGATGCCACCCAAACTGGTCCAGGGTTAATCAAAAGATTACGGAAAGAAAATTAGGGCAGGCTAACCCTGGCCTTCCAGACACAAGCATCAGAATCACATCTCTCTCCCTGACTCCTGCCCAGTTCTCTGCCTCTGCTTCCAACCAACCTCTTTCCAGCAAGAAGTGGAAATTGGCCAGACTGGCATTAGAACAGGAAGGCTTGCAGGGTGATGCTATTTTGTTGTGTTTTGTTTTGTTTTTTTCCTTCCTGTGCTTGTAGTGTGAGCTGTCTGTCCAGGTCTCCCATAGTTTCTGTTGTTTTCCTGGAAAAGATGGCCCCCAATGTTGGTTTGCAGTATAGATGGGGGACTAGGGTGTCAGGGGAATTGTCCAGAATTGTGTTGCTTCAGTCAGAACAGAAGTCTTAACACCTTGATTTCTGAAAGAAATCTTGACCGAACTGGGAAGGCATCAGCTTTGTCTTCATTGCTTTCCTATCCCGGATCTGAGTTTTAGAAATGGAGGGCATGAAATGAGGGGGGCAAAGCCGGAACTTGGAGACAGACAGCCTGACTTCCACTTACAGCTCTGTCCCATGCTGGGTGTGTGCCTCAGTGCCTGGCCTTCCCTTTCTGGGGCTCCAAATTTCTCATCTGTAAATGGGCCTAACTGGGGCTCCCGCCTTCACACATTCTGGTGCATGCACAGTGCTTAGAGCGGTGTCAGGCCCAGAGCGGGAGCCGTGATGGGAATTGTGATTATTGGTATCGAATCTTAAAACTTTAAAACTGGATGGGAACTTCAAAGTCAGAAACTCCCTCGTTTTAGAGATGAAGAAACTGAGGCCCAGAGAAGGAAGCCACCTGTTCAGTAAGCAAATGTGAAGATTTGAATTTGAACTCAGGCTTGGCTCCAAAGCTGTTATTCACTGCAGGTCCAAGAACGTGGACTGGACATATGGTGGCTTTAACCAGAGACAACCAGGGTTGGCTTTGTGTTCATGGCCTTCCTGCCCTCACCCCAACAGGAGGCAGGCTTTCTTCTGCTTCCAGACTGGGGATCTGTGAGGAATACAGGGAGGGCAGAACTGGTGGTGGTAAACGCCTTCCCTCACATCTTTTCCTGGCCTCCCTTCTATCTAGCTGGTCTGGGGAGCCTGTGTTATCTCATCTCTGCTTCCTTTCCTCTCCCCAACCCTCTGCCCTTCCATGAGGTCCTCAGAGCCTGGGTCCTCCTCCCTGCCCTCCTGGTTGTGGTACAGATGGACACTGAGGGGACACTGGTCAGCTGTGGTGGACAGGCAGTGTGGGCCTGCTGCCAAGGGGCCAATCTCACAGAGCACATGAGAACGGGGATGGAGGGGAGTCAAAGCTTTGGATTTGGTCTGGATTGCACTGATCCAACATGTCATCAAGGTCATTCTGATTGATCGCATCTGTCACCCTCCAGCACAGAGTTCAGAACAGCAAGATGAGACCAGGCCTCCAAAAGGAACTCCAGCTACCTGGCCCGATGTTGTTGGGCAGGGAAAGCTTTCAGTCACTGTGTATTCAACATGCATTGGATACTCAAAAAATGAAAGCCCAGCCCAACACATGAGCCTTTGTAGGGCTCATGTCCTCATGGGGCTTGGGTAGGAAACACATAAACCACTAAATGAAAAGGATCATTTCAGCTGTTGACAAGTTTTTGATTACGGAAGTTGTAATCGAGAGTGATGGGGTCAGGGTGAGGGGGTGGCTTTGGAGGAGCAGCACATCTGGAAAAGAGCTGGAAGAGGACTTGATGCATAGCTCGCTCTTTTCAGCAATGCCTCCTTTCTCCTGGCTACCGGTGCAAGGTCTCATAACACGAGAAGAAGACAGGGCAGAACCTGGCCTCTACCAGGCAGCTGCTATGTGCTAGGTACTGTGTGTGTCACATGCGCCATCTCGTTCAGTCTTCTGGTAGCATTGTGTGCTAGGAATTACTGGCCCCACTTTCCAGAGGAGGACATAGACTCAAAATGGGAAATACCTTGTCCAAGGCTATCCTGTGAGGCAGTGGCATTTGGGATTTGAACCCAGGGCTGGCTGGCTCCAGAGCCATTCTTTGGCTTTCCCTGCATCTTGCAGCCTTCTTTCCTGGTTACATCACATGACCACCTCCACACTTGGGAATCAACAGCTCTCAAGGATTCTATGCCTGGAAGATTCTGTAACCCTGTGAGGACTGGGGACGGTGAAGGTCACACTGGCATGGTAAGTGACCTCCAGGTCTCCAAAGACCAGTTAAGACATGACTTGATCCACTCCACCCTTGTCTTAATATCATAGCCCACAGTGTCCCTCCCCCCTGCCAGAGGGGCCCATTTCTAGCTACTTTTAATTTGGAACAAACTAGCCACTCCCCGTGGTCCTGAAATTAATAGGATGTGTGTGCAGCAGTGCCAGGATAAGCAGCCCTGAACAAATTATTCCTGCCTACTGTCAGGGTTATCTGGAAGAGAGGCCTGGTGGCCCTAAAGAGGAACAGCCTGGGCTGGTGGGGGGAGGCCCCACCTTCCTCTGCTATGGGACTTAGGGGACACCAGAGAGCGCATGGCCAGCCAAATGGGTGAGGGAATGATGGGCATGGCATAGGGGAGCAAGGATGAGAAGACAGGCAGGCTTTTCCCTACCCTGGCAGAGGCTGACTGTGACTGAAGGGGCAGGCATGGACCAGAACCCCCAGCAACCGAACTCTCTGCCTATGACAAGGCACAGACAGCACTCAGAGGTTCCTGGAAGGAACCCGGGAGTAGAGCTGTCCTAACATGACCCAGTGCTGGCTTGTACTGCCAGGACAGGAGCTAGCTGTGACCTGGGATGGTGGGGACTCTCTCCTGCCCCAGCAAAGGGAAGTGCACACAAGCTGAGCTTCTCATGGGACAGGTGGTATCCTCCTTTTCACAGAGGGCTCTGTAACATCTCACAGGCCCCAAGGTTCCCAGGGTCAGGGCCGTTGCTTTCCCAGAGAATTCTAGTAAACGGTGAGTCTCTTAATTCCAGAGTGTCTGGTGCCTAAAACTCTGTGTATTTCCACACTGACATGACCACTCCTCACACTTGCATGTGAGGAGCATGGTGGAGAGGGTCCCTCATGGACTTGGAGCCCATTCAACATGGGTGCCCTGGCCCCAGTGTAACTGCCTGAGAGGTGACGGTGATGTTGGAAGAGTGTGTATCTAGACGTCTTGCTGACCTTGGCCTGCAGAGTGTTCTCTTCTCCATAAAGCTTATTTCTTAACCCAGGCCACGCCACATTAAGGAATTTGTCACCAGCCTTTGGAAGACGGGTGGCTTCCTTAAAAGGCCCCAGCTGGTATGACAGTCCTTGACAAACCGTCTACAAAATTGGTGGGAAGCTGGGGGCACTCTTTGCCAGTGATAGATCCCCTCTGGGGTGTCTTCTCCAGATCCCTGGCATGGAGCACCTGGTCTTGGCCCCAGGGAGACCTGGGTTTCAACGCCAACTCTGCCACTTACTTCCACCTAGGCCATCTGGCTTAATTAAAGGTCAATTTCCTTATGTGTTAAAATGGTGATTGCAATACCTACTCCGAGGGTCAGGACTGGGGCAAGAAAAGAGAGGTGCCTAGGGCCCAAAGGTTAAGGAGGGACTCACCCTCAGCTCCCTGCAAGTTCAGGGTCACCACTTGCCCTGCCATCTGCATCATCCTCACTGAATTAGAAAACAACCTTGTGCTGTTGGTACTGTTATTATCTCCAATTAAAAGTGAGGAAACTTGGCTTAGGGAGGCTGTGTACCTCACCCAAGCTCACACAGCTGGTAGATGACAGAGCTGGGACTCAAGCTGGGCCTGCCTGAAGGCAGAGCCAAGTTCAAGGTTAGTTTCTTGAGGGGAAGAGGCAAGAAGAACAGTATGTCTCTGACAGGTCTGAAGCACAGAAAGAAACAACTGACTGCGTGGGAGAGGGGAGTCGGGGCTCCGGGGCATTGTCCTTGAGATAAATCATACAAGGTCAGCCCTCCCACCCCCTCCCCACCCTGCAGACGTGCGGGTGGCCTGGACAACTAGAAGCTCTCCTGGATTGGATTCTTCCCTCCTGCTGGCTTTGGCTTCACCATCTGTGCCTGGGGTGACGGATGAGTTCCCAAAGTACAGAAGGAGATGGGCTTTTAAACCTCCCCAACCAGAGTGGAGCCTGAACAACTTCTGTTCCCACCCGTGGCTTAACTAGGCATTCAAGCCGGGTGTCTGCTCAAAGAGCAGGGGAGGGCCCAGCTCTGGGAATCATGCTATTAACATCTAATCTAATAAGCTAATCGGGTGTGGGAAATGTCTCAAAGGTCAGTCTTAGCACAATCACTAGGTGGGGCCTTAGGAAAGCAAGTTCTGGAGAGGGGAATCGAATGTTCTAGAGAGGCCACTCTGAGAGTCTGTGCCAGCGCTGAAGAAACAAGCAGTTAGTGAGATGGAGTCCCTGCCCTGAGGCGCTCACAGTCTTGAGTATCAGCTAATAACTGCAGTCACATCAACAAACATTTCCTGAGTGCTTAATATGCAGAGAGCTTTACATACACAACCTTGTTTAATCCTATAAGGAGGACATTGTGATTCCATTTTGTAGATTAGGTAGCTGAGGCCAGAGAGGTGAAGGACCCTGCAGGAGACTTCCTTGCCAGTGTGTGGGGGACCCAAGGATGTCCCAGTCTGGCAACCAATTGTCCTTTCCTCTGCATAATTGGTTTACAAATTTTTTTTTTTTTTTAAAGCGAGAGAAACTTGTTCTTTAAATTTCAAAGAAATTCAGTATGTGAAACAAATCAAAGTAGAGCTGAAGGGGCAGGGATGGGTGTGCCAGATCTTCCCCTGCACATCCTCCCCTCGTGGGGACAATTAAATGCCCTTCCTGAGATACCGAGAAAGCTCAGGCATGGTTCTGAATGATTTGTCTGGCTGGAGGCTCACCTTCTGGCCACAGATTCAGGTCCTGCAGCTGGACAGAGTACAGAGAGCCTTTACTGAGCGCCTCTGGGACAGGAGCTTGAACGGTGACTTCTAGAAAGCTCACAGTCTAAAATCTTCTGGGGACCCTCAACCAGTGTCTGTGCCCTGAGTTGCTGCTTCGTCCGTTTAATGCTATTGGTGAAGCAGTCACTGCAGGCCAGGCACATGACAAGTAGCTCTGGGCACCGGGTCCTCTGTGATCCCTGCCCTCAGAGGGCTGAAGTCCAGCAGGGAAGACAGCCTTTAGCAAACATGTTTTTAAAAGGAACGGGGATCGCAGATTGTGATCAGAGCTATAAAGGAAAAGCTCAAGGTCAAGGAGATGTGTGAGCAAGAGGACCTGATCAGTTCATCTCTGAAAAGGGCACCTGTGAAAAGTCTGGGCCACCTTTAGCTTAGACCAGTGGGAAAGGGGTGCTAAAATCAGGGGCAGGTGGCTGTGATCCAGGAATGGAAGGACGGGGAGGGGTGGTCATGGGCTCTCCTTGTTCTCCAGGTATTTCCAAGGCAGGTAAGAAATAACGAGTTGTCCCCACGACCAGCAGCAGGTACCTGGTCCTATCAAAACTTTACATTCCTCAGTTCTTCTTCTTTTTTTTTAATGTTTGTCTATTTATTGAGAGAGAGAGAGAGAGAGAGAGAGAGCAGGGGAGGGGCAGACAGAGAAGGAGGAAAAGAATCCCAAGCAGGCTCTGCATAGAGCCCGATGCAGGGCAGGACCTGAGCCGAAATCAAGAGCCGGACACTTAACTGAGCCACGCAGGCACCTCTACATTCCTCAGTTCTGGAAGGGAGAAAGAAAAATCCTCCTAAGCGTTGGATTATTGCGAAGTGAGGGCTCAGTGCAATGAGTAAGGAGTAAGGGAAATCACAAACCCAACAATCATTAAACTAATGTCATGTGTCCACCTAGGGTCTAATCTAGTCACCCAGGGCTGGCCTATGCATAAGAAAGACCTTTCTTTGCTCCCCCTGCTCCAGTCCTGGCTCTGCTCCTACAGTCATTTATTTAACAAATATTTAGCAAACACCTGGGTTGGGCAGAACAGCAGTTTCCCAGCGCGTGCCTGGCACAGAGCCAGGGCTGTGTAAACACTCGGTGCTCGCTGCAGACTGCAGAAACACAATCCTGCCCTGGTACCCGCTGGGGGCCGCCTCCCTGAGCCCTGGCTATAGGAAACTCAGTAAGGAGGCTGGTCGGAGAAAGGCCAGGTGGCCACTAGGTCCCCAGTGTGGGTCCCGTGGAGCCCTTTCTGTGTCCCACAGATCTTAGTCTCTGGGATTCTGAGGCGAGGGAGGGGGCCATCCTGCCTGGTTTCTCTGCAGAGGCCGGCACTCCATGCCGCTCTCTGCTAGTGCCAACCTGCTTCTACCTGCCCGGTTCTGCCCTCCTCGTCTCAGCTGAGGTCTGTGCATTCAGCCTGTGCTCCCACAGCATGCACATTGCTGGATGGAGGACTTGTGTCATCTTCTCTGTGTGTCCAGTGTCCAGCAATTAGCGTGGCACAGGGTAGGTGCTCAGTCAATAAATGTTAAGCGAATGATTGTAGGCAAATATGCAGAAGACAGTATCTTCCTGCTCACTTATTCAAATTCAAATAGCCATCTATCCACTTTCTCTCTCTCTCTCCTTCTCCCTCCCACCCCCCCACACTTTTGCACGTGCTCTCTCCCTTATTGACTCACTTTCTCACACTGACCCTTATTGCTGTGATCTCTCTCTCCCTCTGGTGCTGCCTGGAGTGCACAGACTCACCTGTGGTCAGCTACATTAAAGGCCCTTTGACCCTGGTCCTGCAGACGGCATGGCCTGGGTCACCCTCTCCAGACCCACGTCCATCTCAGTCTCTGACGGCTCCCTCCCGTCTGCTCATTGCAATGCCATCTGCAGAGGGATCCCGTGTCTCGGCTTCCCTGGATCCTTTCGACAGGGCTGGGAGGTAAACAGATGGCAGGTAATGGACTCATTTTGCAGATGAGGAAACTGAGGCTCAGAGAGGCTGCGGCTTGCATGGGGAGTAAAGCCAGAGTTGAGACCTAGGTTTCCTGAGTCCCGGTCAAAGCTCTTTTTGCGAAACCTCTGGGAATCAGAGGCTGCCCCTCATCCCTCGTCCCCTGAGATCCTGGAATCCATGACTCAGGGAGAAAATCCCATTTGTCTGGAAGGATTGAATTTCGGCGAGGACTCTGTGCCATCCTCTAAGCCTGGCTCTCTCCTCCTCACCTCCGTCCATCCTACAGGGGCCCTAGGAAATCTGCCCACAGCCTGACCCTCAGCATTGGGCCGTCGGTCTCCCTGAGGGTCCTGGGGGGCAGCGCCCTCTTTCAGGAGTGTAGTGGGGACAGAGCAGGGGTGCCGAGAAAGGAGAGAGGCAAACCTCACCAAGTCCCTCCCTCCCACACCTGCCTGCCCGGAGCACCTGCCCCAGGTCATCAGAGCTGGCCACAGGCAGCCTTTATCTTCTCTTCTTGTCATTTAAAACAAATCCCAGTCAAGGGTTTGTGTCCTTCCCTCCTTCCCTGAATACCCTCTCTGCTGCTTCCAATGCATCTCCCTCAAAGACTCTTTCCTCCTGAAAGAGGGCATGAATATTTAAAGACTTTTTTTCAGCCAGTGAAACCACGTCATGCTGCTGCTCTCTCTTTAAATGTTATCTCCAGAAAGTTTGCCAGAGTCTCTCTGAGCGCCTCGCCCTCCCTGGCATAGTGTAATAGGGGGCTCCAGAGATAGGAATGGCCCTGAGAAGTCAGCCTTCCCTCCTCAGCCTCTGGGGCTGACTTGTGTACACACGGTCCCAGGGCCCCTTCACAACTACCCTTTCTGGGCCGCCTAGGGAGTAGAACCTGCCAACCCCCTGCCGCCCCAGTTCTTGGAGAAGTAGAGAAGGCAGACATTGACGTAGGCAGGGTCCGCAGAGTGACAGGGGTCCCGGAAAGCAGAATGATGAACAAAGCCCCAGAAACGCAGGACCCTGGGACTCAGTGAGAGAAAGCTCTTGGCACACCAGACCCAGAGCTGATGGGAATCCGAATCCTGTGTTCACCAGGGTATGGTGGATCCCAGTCCTGCTGCCATCTCCTGCTGGCCTCCTCAAACGTCTCTGTTCTGCAGAATTACTCCCAGCCCACCGCATCAAATCTCTCCTTTATCAACAAGACACAACGCTCCCTGGATAACTTCTTGAAACTCTAGTCACGCTAAGCAGCTTCCAGTGCTCTGGGAAGGGCTCTGTCCCTCTGCTCGCCTGTAACCAATCAGTCACACACCACCAAATCCATTTCCAAAGTTCCAGGCAATTACGGCCGGCTGAGCTCCCTGGCACGGTGCCTGCCTGCTCAGAGCCTGAGCCCAGGTTGCCAGCGACCCCGAATCCCAGCCACCCATTTCCCCCCACCCTCCTCTGAGACCCTGGCACACCAGAACGGCCACAGTCGCCACACCAAGGCACTTGCTACTTTGGCCAGCCAGACCACATTAAGACACAAGACGAGGGTCAAGGCCAGGCTCCCTACCTTTGCTGAGGGTCCCAGTGATGAGCTTAAAGATGGTCTGGGCAAATTTCACGAACCCAAGCTTGCATCTTTTGGAACAGCCGCTCATGGTGGCAGAGGGAAGGTAGACTCTGCTGTGAGCGCCCAGAAGGGAAGGCACCCACCTTGCGCGATCCTGGAACTTGGAGCCCGCCTAGGCAACCCCTGAGAGCCGGATGTACCCCAGAAGCTCTGGGAACAGAACAGCTGCCTCTGCAGTGAGTCTGGCTTCTGCATCCAGAAAGCCTGCAGGGCACGATGTTTGCTCCCTTCCTCCCTCCCTCCCTCCCTCCACCCCCTCCTGCTGTCCACTCAAGTCCTCACCAGGCGAGGACCTCGGGATGCCAGGGCTGGGAGCGGGACACACTGCCAGGGCACAGGGTGCTCCGAAGGCACCAAGGAGGAGTGAGGCTGAGCGGAGCAGGGAGGGAGCAGCTGGAGCTCTCCCAGGCTTTGCTGTCTTTCTTACATGGCAGTGGTAATGTAGCAATTAATACTCGAGTCAGAAGGGAGGGGACAGCTATGCAGAAACACTCCGCTCAGCAGCTCCTGCTTGCTCTCCCGCTCTTTCCTTCCTGGTTAATCTAATAGATCAATTCTCCCTGCCTTGATCGGGATGTGGGTGAACTCCCCACAGAGCCGAAAGCCGCGGCTCGGCACTCAATGGAAAGTTTACAGGCAGCAGCCGAGGAGCCTGGTTTGCATCATGAAGTCGGGCTGAGCCGGAGCCCCGGCGAGCTGGCCTGTGCGGTTCCTTGGGCACCTGCAGCAAGGGTGGCTGCCTCCGTGACTTGGAAGGCCAATGCCTCGACTGCCTCCAGCTCGGCTCGAGGCACCCACCCCCCCACCCCCCCCACCCCCCCACCCCCCGCCTCTCAAAGTCGGCTGCGTGGCAAGAGTCTGCGCTCTCATTAGGATAGGAGTGCAATTAGGACTTGCCTGGATGATGAGAGTGTTCCTCAGAAATGCCACAAGGGAATTTGATTTGATTACAGTAAAATACTCTTAGAAGTAAAACTGCAAGGCGATATGCAAATATCAAGTCCAGGGTGAAAATACATTTAATAAAAAGTCTGGTTGCTGTTCAGTCCCACAGACTGTACAGGTCAGAAGGGACCTCGCAGGATGTCTCATCCCACCCCCACCCCCCCACCCCATCCCCCCCACAGGGCCTGAACCTCTCCCATGACGTTCACATTTTACTTCCCTTGGTGATTCAAAAGGTCCTCCTGGGCCATCAGCATGGGCACTGTCTGTGCACGGTGGCCACATGAACAGCAGGTATGAAATCTACTTTCAGCTGAACTACGCTATGCCCTGGGAAAGTCTTTCTCTTCCTCTCTTGTCTCCCTGTTATCTGCTTCGCTGGGATGTTGGAGAAGAGCAGATTGCTTAAGGGCCGGAGGATGGACTGACTGCCAGTTGACAAAATGCCAGATAAGTGAACTCATGCTCCCTGTCTGGTTTCTTCCCCATCTTACATGACTCACGTGGAAGTGAATCTTGAAGCAAACCTCAGCCCTTAGCGGGGGTCACCATCAAAGCTCAGCTCCAAGACCAGACCCTGGAGACAGCCAACAAGCACAGAGTCCCAAAGTGGCCTGCATGCTCTGACTCACCAGGATGGTAAAAGTCACAGCATGTACAGAGAAAGACATTGTGACAGAAAATATCCCATCATGCTTGATGTCTTAGGGCTTGAAATTGACACACTGTTCACTCTTTGCCTTAAGGCATCGAAGGTGCCAGTTAAAATGCACATAGTATCTGGGAATGTTAATGTCTTTTGTTCACTTATTCACATATCCAATATTAACCAAGCTCCCAGGATGTAGAAAACACCAAGCCAGGCCAACTGAACACACAAGGTCAGTGCCCTCCCAACCTCACGGTGAAGTGGATTCATCATTAGGCACCGTACCTTGTTAAGAATCCATTGGTCTGATGAACTTTCTTCACTTTGCAGAATCTTAGTGGACTGGAGACACAGGGCAGGTAAGTGTGAAGAAAGAGAAGGAGGGGAGCCTGAGTGGCTCAGTCGGTTAAGCATCCCACTTCAGCTCAGGTCATGATCTCAAGGCTTGTGAGTTTGAGCCCCGCGTCGGGCTCTGTGCTCACAGCTCAGAGCCTGGAGCCTGCTTCAGAATCTGTGTCTCCCTCTCTCTCTGCCCCTCCCCCACTGTGCTCTGTCTCCGTCCTCTCAAAAATAAATAAAAACGTTTAAAAAATTTTTTAAGAAGGAGGAAGAAAGAACTAGGTCACGGAACACACCTGGTGGGCAAGGAGCAGGCAAAGAGCAGCGCTACCTGGCACCAGGGAGGAGGAGAGAGTTTAGAGAAAGATGGAGGGAGGCTGTGGTATCTACCTGGCCATTTGCTGAGGAGAGTGCTACCCTCTGAGCTTTGTAGGACAGAACTCTCAGCTAGACCCTGTTGCTTCTCTCTCCCATCCCACATGAGGCAGGGACACTGAAGACTGAGAAGCCAGAAGAAACAGTGACTGTGACTTTAGTGGCATTAGCTGTGGCCAGGAACCTGCAGGAGGAGGGACTCTCAGAAGGCTGTAGGCTACATCTGTTTCTGGATGACAGGAGATAGCCGGCTGTGGGGTCGGGGTGGGGATTGCATTTGGGCTTCAAAATCTGGAATCCCAGCATTTGAAATGTAGGGGGGAATAAAACAACAATATTGTTTGTCTGAGGGAGCTGGAAAATCCCGAGAACCAGTATCTCATCCCTCCTCCAGGGAAGACAGGTAACGGTTAAGAGCACCGCCCTTTGCCCCAGGCATTGAAACACCTGCTAGTTCACTCTGCACAAATGCGAGCTGAAGACATACCACCTTGGCCTCTGCTCTAGGCGCTGAGCACACAGTGAGGTAGGAAACAAAGTCCCTGGGCTTACTGGGGTCACATTCCTGAGGCCGAAGAACATTGTGTCTGCATACAGGACTGTGCTGTGAAGGAAAAGAGAGCTTATTGAGTGGGTGGAGAGGGACAGGAGTTTCTAGGTTATAGACTCACTGAGAAAAGCTTTGTCCCGTTAAATGACATTTAAGCAGAGACCCCGAACCAGCCACAAAGTTTTGCGGGGTAATAACTGTTCCAGCTGAAAGAACAGCAAGTCCAAAGGCCAATGACAGGCCTGAGATTCTAGGGTCTGCAATCTAGCGGCGGTTGAGCAAGCAGTAGAGCCTCAGTTATTCCTTCTGGAAAATGGGAATAATAACCCTTATCTCATTTGGAGGCTACAATGAAATCAATGTGCTCAATAGCGTATCTGGCATGGTAAACCAGTCTGTCAGTGCAGAGGTCATTGTTACTGCTCCTACTGCTGCCACTCTTGTGGTGGTGGTGCCCCCACACCTGCCCCTAGCCCCTAAAACAGCTCCATAGGTATAGATAGGTAAATCTTTGTGATTACTGAAAATCCTAGAGCCAGGCTCCAATTTTCAATCTCCCCTTGTAGTAACTCAAGCACTAAGCATTTCAGATTCTCCTCTGATCTCAACAAGGACCAAGCATTTGAACTCTCAGTATGAGAGAAATGACTCAGGCCCAGAGAAGGTCACCGGCATCCAAACTATCACACGGCAGAACCCCCAGAAATGTGGGCAAGGTGTTTAGGGTGCCAAGAACATTCCCCGCAAAGAAAGGCCAGTTGCATCAGTATTAAATTCGTGATAGCAGAGTATAGGGAAGAATCGTTCTCTGCCTGAGGAACACCCTCTTCTGCAAATAAGGAACAGAAAAGACCACATGGTAACGGAGCATTCAGGTGACAGCAGGGAAATTAGATCATCAGCAGGTTTGTAATTAGTCAGCTTCCCTGTCACAGATGTGCATTAGTGGAAGGAGCTTGGGAAGACAGAGTCATTGCTCTGCCTGATACTGTTTACAGGAATCTTCACACGGCATTTCCAGAGGGAAGGAGGAGAGGCAGATGGGGGCTCCAGATGTCGTCTGTGCCCACAAGAGTGTGCTGACCCCTCTGAGAGCAAGGCTAAGAGGACAGACATGCTGTCCTTTAGAAGGTTGAAAGGCTGTCCTCACGATGAGGACAGTGACAGCAACGTTCATCAAGTCTTACATGTGGAGGTAATTACTCTCAGTACTTTTCCTCACATATGTAATCCTTACAGCACGGTGAGCAAAGTATTATTCTACCCCTTCTATAGATGAGGAAACAGGCCCAGAGAGGGAAAGTAACTTGCTGATGGCCACACAGCTAAGGCAGAATTTGAATCTAAGACCATTTGGCATTTGACTCTAAAATTCATGGAAATTTAGGGGCACCTGGGTGGCTCAGTCGGTTAAGCGTCTGACTTCGGGTCAGTTGGAAACGTTTCCTGGGTTCAAGCCCCACCTCGGGCTCTGTGCTGATAGCCCAGAGCCTGGAACCTGCTTTGGATTCTGTCTCTCCCTCTCTCTCTGCCCCTCCCCCACTCACGCTCTGTCTCTCTCTCTCTCTCAAAAATAAATAAACATTAAAAATGTTTAAAATTCATAGAAATTTACTTCCTATCCTCAGTAGGGCTCAAAATTAAAGCAACTGGCAGTTTGAGGAAGACATATTTTGCCTTGATTTGAAAGAAACAAGCAGCTATTATAATCATAAACTCCCTGTTCCTGGAAGCATGGAGTGAGTTGAGACAAACGTCCTGGGAGGAATCTTGTTGACAGCCATGGCTGTGGGGGTGGGCGGCCAGGTGGTGAGGGGCATGGCTCGGCAGAGATTCAGTCACACGGCAACCAGGAGACACAGACACACGAGCTATTTGGAGAGCAAGAATGTTATATGGGTATTGGGGGACTGATAAGGCAAAAGGGGACACTGAGGAATCACAGAGGTGGTAACTATAGGAAGCAGCTGCCAGCTTTCTCCCTGGACAGGGGAAGGGGACAAAGAACTGGGATCCCAGAACCTAGAAGCCTGGAGGAGGGGCTCCATGAGGCACAGACCCGTTCTTCCGAGGATGGGGGGCTGGCTGGCTGGTGCTGGTGTGTCTGAAGCGGAACTATGAGGTCGATTCTGGGAGTTCAGAAGATATGTGTCAGAAATGAACCAATTGCTGCCACCGGAACCTGATGCCACTGCTAGCTGCACTGGGGACACAGGGCGGGAACAGGAAGTCTCCTGGAAGGAACATGGCCCTCTCCTCCAGCCTGCAGCCTCCTTGTCCCCCTGCTGGCAGAGCCTACCTTGGGGCTGCTGGCAAAGCAGAAATGTGGCTTGCAGAGTCCCAACCAAGCATCACGGAGCAGGACCGAGAAGGGAGCCCTTGAAGCTGAAGGTCAGCAACTCAATGAGTGGTCAATCTAGCTGTCTTCCTTCCAAAATTGTAGAATCCCACCTTGTGCCAGGTATTGAGGGCACACCAGTAAATGAGACAACATCCCTTCCCCTGTGGAAATTGCATTTTAGGGGTGGAGTGGGATAGGGGCGCTCAGACTATAAACAAGCAAGCAAATGTATAAGGTAAAGGATTTCAGAGCATGCAAATATCTGAAGCAAATGGTGACCAGTCTGTATTTTCTAATCAGCGGGAGAGAGTCCTCTCAGAGCTCGCTGAACAGTTCATGATAGAATAACCATTAAGATGAAGAGGGCAGGTTCCATGGGGGTCATGGCCACTATAAAAATAATCATCATGATTTGCTAGTCTGTTACCAGACGCTGTGCTAGGTGTCATATTTGGATTATCTGGGTCTTACAACAAGCACCTGGGGTCAATATTATTCATTACACCCATTTTACAGATGAGGAAGTAGAGGCTCAGTCAGATTTGGTGATTTGCCCCAAGAGTTTGAATCAATGGGACTGGTGACTGATTAGAGGAAAGTCTGGGGAACAGGAGGGGATCAAAGCCATCAATAGTTCTAGAAACAGAACCAGGAAAGGTATAAATAAAAAGATCAGGTCTGGAGAGGGAGATGATTTCAGACTTCACATGTCTTGGGGAGAGACACATCCAGCTGGTAGGTGGAAATGAAAGTGAGGAACTCAGGAGAAAGGGTGGGGATTCTAGAATTCTCATAAATAAATGATTTTGTTGTTGTTGTTGCTTGGGAAAAAAAAAATAAATGTGTTATCCCAGCAGGCCAAACATATTAGCATTTAAATACAGGCTTACACAGGTGGGTAAAAAGGCAATTTCCCAAGAATTAAATCAGATTTTATTTTTCCTCTAATTCTCAGGAAAAAAAATTCCCTTCTGCTTACGTGGATCCTCAGAGAGGGATTCACCTTGTTCTAGGGGCATGCCAGCTCCGTGTTCTCAGTGGACCCTGCTGTAATTATGAGAAAATGATGCCTGAAGTCTGATGGAAATTCATCAGCACTGTTGGCTGGACGGCCTCAGGCTCATTTGCGTGATGGGCAGGGCAGCTCGTGTCCGGGTCCGATGTCCTCTGCACTCAGTGTGTCAGCAGATCCACAGGGCCCAACTGTGGGCCAGAGGAGCCACAGTTATCTACAGAACCGGCAAGAAGGAGGGGTGTGCGGCTGCTGTTGCTTCCAGACAGAAACTGAGAAGAGGCCAAATTGGTCCCCGAAGCCACCCCTTCTCCCTCTGTGTCCCCAGTGGCTGCCCTATTGCTGCCCATTGGCATGTCCTGCCCATTGCTGTCTTCTGACCCCACAGCACACTACGCTCACAACCGGACTCGCTCCTGGAATACCATGGGGACCCCTTTATTTTGTAATCATGGGAAGAGAAGAATCAGTTGTAACTGGACACCAAAGGCCACAGGTGTGGACAGTGTTGGCTCCCGGCTGACCAACAGAGAGCCCTCAAAGACAGGCCAATTTAAGTCTCAGGGCTGCTTCCCACCCTGCCTCCCAGAGTCACTGAAAGCAGCCCCTCAGAGATTAAGTCTTGGGGCCCAATTCCTAGATGGGTTCTGGATGCTTCTGTTCTCCTACTTTCTCATGAACGTATGTATACCTGTCCTGTGTCCCCAGTCAGGGTCCTGCTCTTTGCAAATAGGCCGCATGGCTTCTCCATCATTCTCCAGCTCAACAAACCATATCATCAGCCTCTGGGACAGCCAGTCAGTGACACTGGGAATCCTTCTTGACTCTCCCTCATCTTCTTCCTCTCTGTATCGGTTCATTGTGGCAGCTGTAACAAGTCATCTCCTCCTAAGAAGCTTAAAACAGCAGGAATTTCACCTCTCACAGTTCTGGAGGCCAGAAGTCTGAGATTAAGTATTGGCTTTGGGGAGAAACTGTCCCTTTGTGGCCCTGAGGTGAGGTGTCAATAATAACAAAGGGGAAATCAGTCATGGTGCCTAGTCCCTTTTGTTTTTGTGATTCTTTCCCCCTCCCCCCCAACAAGTCAGGGTCCTATCTGGCCAGGTCCTCTGCAGAATAGGGCAGCAGGCCTTAATGTTCACAGCCAGGCCAGAATGACTGGTCCCCTCTACCTTTAAGGCCCCACACCTAGACAGTGGAGAGAATGGTCACATGACCACTCGCAAGGCCAAACCACAGGCAGTTCCGGGTCAAAGTCAGGACAATCTTTCTAGAATCCATCCAGAGACAGTGATGGAGGGAATTGGAGAGGAAGCATTTGCCAGTTAAATAAGAGTCCCTTTAAATATTCATCCTCTTATTGGTAATTACATCAGTGTCCAGAGGGGCTGGCAGAGTCCTGGGTGGCTAATGGACAGGCAGGAGACAGGGAGGCATTTGCATAGGGCACGTAGTGGGGTGCTGAGGAGGGGCTGTTTCCCATACTCTCGTATGATGCTCACTGCGGATCAGAGATCACCGCCCCTTGTCACTGTGCCCAGTGCCTCAGACAGCAAAACCAACTCAACTCTTAGAGGAATTCAAGCCAGTGCCAAGCTGGTGTGTTCTGGGAAGGGCAAGAGGCGTTAGGCTGCCGGAGGTGACTCTAAGCCTCCTTGGGTGGTTTGTGTCACTTTTCTCCATCTAGCCTGTAAGTTTGCTCATGGTAGAGAAGGCGTCCATCACTCATTTTACAAGTACCCCCAGCCACCGCTGTCCTCAAGTGATCTCCCTGATGCAGAATCAAGACCCCTTACTTTTGCACCACCTTCATGCTCCTATAAGCAAAAGAAAGGCGGGCAGACCCCTGTGTCTATTTAAGCCTCAGTTTCTTGTCTGTGATATGGTTGTAAAATAGCTTCCAGGTTGGGTGTATCCAGATGAGGATTAATGAAATAATACATGAGAATTACATTTCTAAATTGCAAATTGTACATAAGCATTAAATGGCGTAGTGCTTAAGAGACAGTGCCCAGCTCCTACACCTCCAACTTACGTGACTTTAGACAAAGGAAATCATTTAAGCCTCAACTTCCCCATCTATAAAATGAGGGTAATAACTACTGATCAAATGATTATTGTATCCAGTGAAAAATGCATGTAGTATCTGGCACATAGTAAGTGCTCAAATAATGGCAGCTATTATTATCTGCAGTCACTGTTGTTGTTATTGTTGTAATGCTAACCAGAGAGCACACTATACAGGTGAAGAACCTGAGACCCATAACTGGCCTGTCTGGAGTGTTCTGATCCCACATGGAATTATCTGAAATCTCGAATTACTGGGAATCTTGCCTCCTTACTACTCACAGCTCTTGTCTGCCTCCTTACCACTCACAGCTCTTGTCTCTCTCTGGCCAGGAGTCTGAGAGCTAGGTGTCCTTGGGTTTCAGAGGTTCCAGAGCAAAAGCACAAAGGACTGGATGTAAGGTGAGTTTCCTGGGTCCCCTTCCTTACGTGGCTTCAACTTAGCTTGGAAAGGATGTGGGTCCTGCGTCCCTAACAGTGAACTCTGTCCTCACAGGACATACCTTTAATAAGATGCTGCCATGTAGATGGAAAAATGCTTGAGTTTGATTCTCCAACTTCCAGATGGGGAGCAGAGACCCCTCAAAAGTAACTGTGCAGTGGAACAAGAAGAGGCATTGGAGCCCCTCTCTGGGCCCTTCCACATCTCCCCCTGCTCTAGTGTCCCTTCAGCCTTCACTCTCTCCTATCTCTGGTCCACATGAATGGGGAGCCCGGAGAGAAATAAAAATGTAGTGAAGAGAAACACGTTATTATCCCATTGGCTGTCACCTAAATTCCTTTCAGGGAAGGATTTGTCTTTGTTGGGGTCTCGGTCCTGAATGTCGCCTTGATAAACAAAAGTTGACAGAAGACACAGAAAGAAATATTTAAACTTCTCTGTTATAGGAACAAGCAGGAATTGGGATGGGAGAGAACTGATGAGGACTTAGGAACGAGGAGAGGGAGGTTGACCTGAAGATACCAGAAGTAGCCAGAGGACGTCTCGGAGGATGCACGTCTGACACAGACAGTCATCTGTGTGGTAAACTTCCTCTGTTTCTTATGAAGATGGCTACACACAAGGGATTGTCAGATTTTTTTTTTAATGAAAATTAGGACAAGGGGCCATATTACAAATTCAGATAGATTTGATGTACAACAGGTCCAGGGTACATAGGAAACCAGGCGGGTCCCTAAACTGGCTTAATTCAGTGGAAGCAGGTGCTCAGAGGTCCAGATGACTGGGAAAAACTCTACCCTACCCATAACCCCCCACCTCTGCATAATAGCAGAGAGGTTCAGAGGGGAAGGGGTCTGCTACTTGGTGGGGGGACATTCAGGTAAAAGCCATTTGAGTCTTGAAGGATAAGGCATCTGAGCTGACTTCTCTGTTTCAGACATAATAGAAATATCAACAACAGCTTGTGTATGATACTTCCCAGAGTGCTTTCCCATATTTTGTCCGTTTTAACCTCAGTCATTTCAATTTTTAGACAAGGAGACTGCAGCCCTGAGAGGTCATGTGACTTGTTCCCAGGTACACTGGCCAGGGTCTGCTCCTCACTGCTGTTGGGACCTCTGCTGACTCAGCAGAGCCTAGGCATCTGGTTGCAATAGTTTGCTAATCATTAGGATGCTAAGTGGCTCCAAAAATACTGGGTGGTGTTTCCAGGAGGCAAAGCTGAGCCTGGAAATGGGAGTCAGGACCAATCTTTGCCATGATCTACACACCCCTGCCCCCAGCCCAGGGGTGGTGGTGGTGGTGGTGGGCAGGCTGGGGTCCAGGGCAAGCCCAACAGGCCCAGTAGAAAAAGAAGTATGTGCCTGGTGTGGCAAAAAGGAAGGTGAGGAGGCCACCTCCAGCGGAGGCCTAGGGGTTGAGCTACATGGGGCTAGACCCAGGGATCTGTATGTGCACAGCTGGGGAAGTTCAGGTTAGAGGCAAGTACCACAAAAGAGTGAGCATTCCAGACAGCTCTGCTGCAGAGTTGTTGCTGTCCTTGGTAGCCACAGGAGGTGCCATTTTTGACCAGGACTCACTCAACCCCATCATCTTCTTGATGGGAAGGAAGTTCTTTCAAGGTTGCTTTGTGCCTAAGATGCCGGTGTTTTCTGCACTGCTCCACCACCTCACTAGAGGGAGCCCAAGTTCCCGCTCCCCACCTGCCACCCACTTGGCCAGGTATAGCCTCCCTGCTACCCCAGAGAGGATGTGGGTCTGGGCAGCCCTCCGTCCTAGCATTGGGGAGGTCTCAGCCGACTCTAGAAAATATTTTCAGGAATCACAGGCAGCAAAGGCTAGATTTGACCACAAAATGAACGCTGTTTCTCCTCACAGTTTGCAAGAACTTAGGACACCCACACTGAACCTTCTGGTCTCTATTCTACCCTAAGCCTGTTCCCCCACCCCCGCATCAGAGGTCTTCTTAGCAAGTCCCACCAAGCACAGAGTCCCAGAAACCCTGACACAGGATGGGGGATGGGAGAGGCTCCAGCTGTGTGCTTGCAACAATAAGACCTATCACCTGTCAAGGAGGCAATTTGATGGTCAGACCCATGGGCTCTGGAGTCAGATGGTTTCATTTCCAAATTTCCCCCAATTAGATTTGATTGCCAAGAGACTAGGAACATTGTCTATCTCGTGTACCACAAAATCCCCAATGCCTGGAATAGAGTCTGGCACACAGAAAGCAGTCGATATTTTATGAATAAACCAGTGGCTGTGACCTTCCTGCTTCTTTAACCTTGCACCAGCTACCTCATCTCTTTGAGCCTCAGTTTCCCCTTCTGTAAAGCAGGACAAAAGCATACTTACCAGACAGGAGGTGGTGAGGACTCGTGAGTATGCATATAGTATCCAGTAAGTCTCTGACAACAAATAGCGGTGACTAGCAGTTCATGTGGGCTGGCCACTCTCTGAGGTCCTGTGTGGCATTCATGTATGTACATGTGCTTGTATGTATGCACATAATCCCATGTTGTCCTCCCAGGAGGACGGTTCTATTATGATCTTACTTTTACAGTTGAGGAAGCTGAGGCACAGAGAGGGGCTGCGTGTGTCCAAAGGTGTTCTGCTTGGTAAGTGGTGGCAGAAGCGGATTTCTAAGCCGAGTAAGTCTGACTCCACAGCTTTGCTCTCAGGCTTAGAAACTGCTTGCTTAGAGTCCTTCTGGATCTGGTCATCTGCAAATGACAACGTACTGTTTTGGGTCATTTTGTGCAGAGGACAAGGCAAGTCTCCAGCCATCCTTTTCTGCACCTGACACTTCTAAAGCCAATGACCACAGGCACCCAAGAGCTGATGAATTGAGTTGCCCAAGGACGTGACGATCAATTGCTAAGTGTCAGACATGGGGCCCTGACTTGCATCTTGCTGGTAGGTGGAAATAGGATGGGCTCAGGATTTTACTGGCTTTCAAACTTGGGCCTCCATCAGAATCTCCCAGGCTGCTAGTCAACTGTAGATGCCAATGCCTATGCCCAGCTGGCAGATGCTGATTCTGTAGGTAGACTTTGGGGCCTAGAATCTTTGACAAGCACCCTGGGTAATTCTGAGCAAGTGTTCTTGGGAAACACTTTGGGAAATTTGAAAAAAGAAAAAAAAAAAAGATCTACTAAATGGGTATGTACTCGGGAGGGAAGGAATGAACAGGCTTGTTTTGGCTTTTCAAGAAAGAGAGAAATGCCAAAGAGATGTTAGTCTATGGGTAGTTCCCCCTGCCCCCGCCACTGCCAGCCCCCATCCCCCCCACCCCCCAGGCACCATTCCCAAGGCCCACCCTCCAAGGGAAGTGCTGAGTCGCCTCCAAGGCAGCCACCCAGCCCTACCAATGGACAGAGAACATTAAGCCCAGATAAAGGGACAGAGTAGGGAATCTGAGCTCCGCCCTTCGTCCTGTTCTTCCACCTCCCTTTGCTTCCATTGGAAAAAAGAAAATTGCCAAGTAATTGCTCCTCGACAACCCCTGCTGGTCCTTGGTCTTCTTTCTTGCTGAGATTATAATTAGGGAATCAGTAAATTTAAATAGAAAGTCCATGAGCAGCACAGAACTTTCATTTTTCAAACACTGTTTCTTGTACCTTGTAAGTGCCACTTGCAGTTGGTTGTGGGCCTCAGTGGGGGCGAGGCCCCGGATCAGGTGGGGACAGGAAGCTAGAGAGTCCCTCGGCTCTTTGCAAAGGCACAGGAGCAGCACCAGCAGCATGGGGAAGAATTTGCTGTGTGTAGGAGGCTCGGCCAAGTGTTTTCCAAGCTTTGTTATATCCATCCTTGGAGGTATCGCTAATTTTCCCATTTTACAGGTGAAGAAACTAAGGCTTGGAGAAATAATGACTTGCCCAAAGTCACACAACTCTTAAGGGACAGAACAAGGACTCGAAGTCCTATGCATCTGAGCCCTTAGCCTATGCATCTACCCTGAAATTTGACTGCTTTTCCAATGGAGTGTTGGGCTAAATTCCAGATTCTAGTAAATTTCAATTCCAGATTGCATGGTCCCTCTTTTTCCCCCACCAAAGCCTGGATGCAGCCACAGCCTGGCTTCTCCTTTGTGCCCCTGGGGTCCACAGGTCAAAGCCAGGCTCCTGGATGGGCTGAGGCAGAGGAAAGGAATTTTGTCTGTCCAGTGAGTTGTAGTTTCTCCCTGGACTAGTAACACTTCCTCCCTACCCTGGGTCCTCGAAACAGCCTCTCTGGGCAGGAGGACCCATCCCACCACCTCCATCTCTATTTTAGATATGAGGGAGTCAGAGACTGCGATGAAGTGACTTTGCCCAAGATGCCTTAACCATTAGCTACTGGCCGATGGAGTTGGGATTGGGTGCCCCTCGGCCCCTGCCAGGGCTGAGCTGCTTCTCCAGGGCTCTGTAGCTGTGCAGGCCCTGGGCTCTGGTGGCAGGCAATGGGCTGGTCCAAACAGAAACCCAAACAGGTGACAGGCTAGGCAAGGAAAGGAAGCTCACATTTCCTAGTCATGTGCCAGCTGCTAATGGGAAGGGATTAGGGAGTCACCCTGTCAACAGTAGATTTTGGCTGAGACTTTCTGTATGTTGTGTAGAAATTGAGGGTGTTTTGTGGTCCTCACCTGGAAGGAGTGATGTGAGGACCAACTGGGATGATGGATGTACAGCACGGACTCAGGGCAGTGCTGAATACATGGCAGTTGGGTGCAGAAACCATTAACTGTTTCCTTGTTTAATATTATTAACAATTCTTATAATAAGGCTGTGAGATATTAGTGTCTCAATTTTCCAGATGGGAAAGCCAAGGCTCTGAAGGATTAGGTGATTTGCTTCAGACACACATCTCATCAACAGCAGATCCTGGGTTCCTACTGGGAGCTGTACGATCCAGGGACCCTGTTCCCCTTCCATGACATCATCTCCAGCTTGGGGACAACAGTAGGACAGGGATATGCAGGGGACAAGGGGACATGAGGCGCCCCAGAAAAATCAACTTATGACATGGGCCTCCAGGGCAAGCTCCTGTGTCTTGTCTACTATACTTCTCAACCACCCTGCACCCCAGAAAAATGTAGGAGGTATAAGTCTTCCTATAGGATAGGAACAAAGGCCCTGGGGACCTTGCTGCTTCTTAACTGACCTTGGTTCCTATGGTACTTTCCTGGGTCACCAGTCACCTGCTGTGGGAGGTTTCTATTTAGTAGTGAATAAGGACAAATCCCCCTTTAAACCCTTTCTGCTCTCTTCAAATCTTCTTTATGATTTAAAAAAAAATATATTTAAGAACTATGTCACTTTTTTCTTTCCTTTTACCATTTTGATTTTTAGTTTTTCTCTCTCTGTCTCTTTGTATTATACTCTGCCTCCCACTTCCCCTCTTTGCTTCTCTCTGTTTCTTGGCTTGAGAACATTGAGTTAATTCCCAAAACCAGAAAGAGCATCAGACCACCTCCTTTCTGACACTCCCCTCCCCAGGCCCCACAGCCTCCTGGGCCCAGCACTAGCTCAGCACCTTGGTGAAGGCAAACCCTTTATGCATGGCTCTAATTTTCCCTGGCCTCAGAAACTCACAGCTAAGCCTCTCTCCTTATATTCCTAAATGTAAATAAACATCGTTCCCAGCTGGGAAGGGCAGGGTCATAAATTGGCTATGCTTCTGCAAAGCAGGACTTCTTAACCAGAAAAAGGCAGACTCTGGTCTTCCTGCCTGGAGGGGGCAGAGAGGAGAGAGACCAGGGGACCCAGGGAATGGGAGGAAAAAAGAAAGAACAAGCTAAGGCAGGGGAGAAGGAGAGAGGGCAATGGAGGGGTGGGGGAGGCTGCCGAAAGGCCCATGAGAGTCATCCCTATCTCTCTCACATCATAAATAAAGAATTTGAAATTAGGTTTTCCATCTCACTGACAAGGAAACTGAGGCCGCAGGAGCCTCAATGTAATACCAGGAGTAGGTACAGTTTTCTCCACAATAGCAGCAGTGCAGCAAGGCAGGGAGAGAGGGAGTTTCAGAGCTCCTGAGGCCCCAGGAACTGAAAAACCACATTCTGCATCCTCTCTCTTCCAGCGGAACTGAACTGGCTCTTCTAGTCTGAACCTGCTGTTCTGCTGATTTAGCTTTGCATGCCAAATGCATCTGGGGCTTCCGCAGTCTTCCAGAGAAACAGCACATTTCCTAGGGAGCAAACACTGCCGCTTGATTCTTGTTCTTTTCAGTTTTGGGGTCCACCTAGTGAACAACACCCAAACCTACTTTGCTAAGAGAGGGCAGGTTGTGAAAGGATGCAGTCATCTTAGCAGGAAACGGCGGCCAGGCAGGATCTAACTGGGGGCAAGGGTGTTGATTAAGCCTTCAGGAGAGGCCTCACCATATAAGGGACGGAGGGAAACCCCAGGTGAGAGGCTCCAGCCCCCTGTACATTCCCATGCTTCTCGAGGCACAGCCTGCAGCATGCTCAAAGCAGTAGCATTGTGAGGCCAGCCGAGGGCTCAGGAGCTAATCTGGCGTGCAGCTTGTGACTCTTGGAGAAAGGCCACATTTTGGCCAAAGAGCATGTCCTGTAGCTGTGGACTGGGGGGGGGGGGGGGGGTTGGGGAGAGGTGGGAGAAGAGAGCAGTGCTGTTCTGCCCTCTGCCGGAGTAAGCACAATCAAATTTCAGTGGGCTGGGCACAATCAAATCTCCATTAAGCCCCAGCCCCGGGAGCAGGATCTCACATTTCTTGGGTTTCAGATTGTCTGAGCAGAAACCCTTGTGAACCCCACAGGTTGGGAGTGGAGGAACCTTTGAGACGTTGCCTGGCTGGTAGAACGGAGGCCATCGTGGAGTCTTGGCACTGGGCTTGGCGAAGACAATAACCAGAACGCAGAACGGCCTTGTCCCCTCCCCAGGCTCTTGTGCTGTAAGACGTTTTCTTTTCTGATAGACCTTCACTAACAATATCTGTTTGTCATGTTCCCTTTTCTCCTAAAAGTCACACGTAGCGATCTACCCCATCTCTGGGTTCAGTGAAGTGTCTTCTGTTTCCTGAATGACTCTGAATTTCTCTCCTTCCTGTGGTTTGGCCAGTGCCGTTTTGCACTGACCTCTTGTCTGGGATGAAAGAATGCCAGGGCACTCACCCACCTTCGGCCTCAAAAGCCCTCTGTGACCTGAGGCAAGTGCTGATTTGGGTCACCAGAATGGCCCTGTGGCAGTCTCCGAGTGACCTGGGATGGAAGGGCTGTAGGCAGAACTGGTCCCCAGGGCAGTGCTCACAATCAGATCTATGGTCGTTTTCAAAGTCTGTTGGCTTTACTTGGTGTGTCTCTCTCCTCTCTATCCCTTTCAAGGACAATGGGTAGCCTGCAGGTGGATCACAAGAACAGGGGGCCATCATTTTCACCAGAGAAAAGAAAAGAATCAAAGATGCCTGATCCAAATCTTCCTGAAGACTCATCCTCCTCATCTTCAAGGAGTTGTGGAAACATCCCTCATGGATTCTGGGGGTCCCCTCCCCAGCAGACCCCTTCCCCTCCTACCACCATGATACCTTATGAAGAGAGGGCCCCTGCCCCTCTTCTTTGATTAGTCCCAGCTGAGCTGAGGGGAGAGAACTCTGTGGTTACAACAGACCTGACCACGTTCCCTCACGCACTGAGGGTTAGGGAGAGGGCTAGGTGGAGGGGGGTGGCAGGCTGGGCTGGGAGCATGTCATGGTGTTCTCATTTATTGTCTCCCTGAAGGCAGCAGCTCCTGAAGGAAAGTTTGAAAGCACCAGTAACCAGCTATGGTGCCAGATATGCATGGCCTCAGTTTCCATTCCTGTGCCTTCCCTCTGCGCTTAAATGTGAGTACATACATGCACATACCCCCCTTGCCACCCATGGTGGAGTTTATATTAGCCCCCTTTCGCCTGCTCTGCCCACCGCCCCCATGCCACACCAGCGGCACCAACCCCAGACCTAAGCCTCATCCTGGGAACACGGATCTTTACTAGGAACAAGGGCATCCTTACCCCTTGAGATGAGCAAAGGGACCAAGGTGTTTCTAAGTCACAGTGCAGAGGTGGGAATTTCCCTGGGGTCAGAACCTCCTCTCCTTCTCAGCAACTCCTTTGGCCCCAAGAGTGAGAGGGCAGTCTTATGCCCCCAAACAAAATGGAATTGCCTGTGACTCATACCAGCCCTTGTTGGTTGAGAAACCTACTTCCTGGGGTTGAAGGATGGGGGAGCAGTGAGGAACTGGGACCAGGGTGTGTGTATGAGGGGGGTGGGTGTGGGTGTGGGTGTGTTCACAGTTGGCCTCCTAAGAAAATGGTCTGGTGAGGCCCAAAGTCTGTTGGGACATTTTTGCGAGAAGAAAACAAGAACAAAAACGACTTCAGCCTCTTGAAGCCGAATTATCTGCTCCCATTCTGTTGGGAAGTGAAGTCACTTTAGAAGGCAGGTTCCGGGGGCCCTTGGAGGCTCTGTGGGATGTCATGCAGGGAGCTCCCACGCCCCACCTCCTCCTGGGCTTCTAAAGCCTTGGAGAGGCCACATTGCCTTCCTTCCTCTGCCACTTGTTTTGACAGGCTGATCTGCCTCGGGAGCAGTGGGGACTGTCATCTGGATCTTGAGGGAACAAGAAGTGAAACTCTTGTGGTTTTTGCTTGCATTTCTTTTGTTATTGTCAAAAATTGGAAATATCAATCAACTTGGATATGAACGAAATGGGGAACTGAAACACACCGTATGATTTTTGCCATTTTCTTACTTTTGTAGAACAGGAGTGAAGAACGAAGGTGCTTTCTAACGGTACAACTTTTAGGCAACAAGGTCATTGGTTACAAGCAAGAAAAGGAGAACAAATGATGTTTGTTAAAACCTCTTATTTTACCACAATATCTTATTTAATCTTTCCCCCAGACCCAATGACATAGGTGCTTATGTCCCCATGTTGTGGGGGGGGGGGGACAGTGAAGCTGAGAGGTGAAGTGACTTGTCCAAGGTCATACATGTAGAGATAAATGCCAGAGAAAGGATTCAAAATCTGAGCCGACTATTGCCAAACTTCTGTGTTTCTCAAGTTCTCACATCATCCCTGGCTCTCTTCCTCTCATCCCTGCCCCTTGCCTTCTCCTAGGATCCTGAGGAATTGCAAGAGAAACAGTCCTGGAGCGGGAGGTAAGGGATAGCCTTGGACTGTTTCTAGACAAGGCTGCTCTCTGTCCCTCTGTTCTGGTTCTGAGACAGGGCCAAAAGTTTGTCCGACAGCAACCTGAGTGGAGCGCAGGACAAAGGTGGTCTCCCCTGATACCAGGTGGTCAGAGGAGAAGACCAGGTAAAGGTGGCGGTGACGGCTCAATGCAGAGACAAGCCACAGACAGACTAAATTCAAAACAATGCACCTGTGCCATGTTTATGTATTCACTTACTCCTTCATTCACTGAGAAGTTACCTATGCCCCTAACTCAGAATGAAACCCAAACTCCTTTCCATGGCCTGCAAGATGCTACATGATCCTGTCCCTGCGGACCTCTTCAAACTCACCTCCCACCCCTCCACCTGCTTACTCTGCTCTTTCCTGTTCCTCAGACACACAAAGCTCACTCCCATATCAAGACTCTCTGCCACTCTTTGCTTGGCTGCTTCTTCACTACCATTTGGGTCTCATTACAAATAACACCTTCTTAGAAGGTGACCTGACCATTCCTTATAAAGCAACACCCTCTGTGACACCACTCTGGTTAATTTACTTTCTAGTAAGCCTCACTCACCTATCTGGCTTATTTGCTTCTCTTATTTCCGTATTCTTTGACCCGTCCCCACTAGAGTGTAGGGCTAGTGAGAGCAGGGCCTTCATCTGTCTTATTCTTCTCTATATCCACAGAGCCTAGGAAAAAAGCTGATACCTGGAGGATATTCAGAAATATTTGCTGGATGGATGGATGGGTGAATTGATGGATAGGTGTATGGATGGACACAAATGTTGACAGATGGGTATATGGATGGATGAATAAATGAACTGATGAATAGATAGATAAATGGATTGATAAATGATATCTACTAGGCACCAGGTCCCAGTGAATAAAATTCTGTTTCTCCAGTCAAAGAGTTGACTGTGAAGTAAGGGAGATCTTCTCATGGTCAGGTAGATGAAAGAAGCATATCTGGGGTAGAAAGGAGGAAGGGATATATTCTTGTTGGTGGATGATAGGGAGGTGACACTTCCAGCCATGAAGGATAAAATGGTGATTATCCAGGTGATCAGTGAATTTAAGAGTATTTTCTATATACCAGGAAACGGTAAAGAGGCTGAACGCAGTCTTACGTAGCCTAGCAACTGCAAGGTGTTTGGTGTGGTGAAACATGGAGTGTGAAAGTTCTTGCATTGTTCACTGCTGCAACTGCAGTGTTTAGCATCTAGTTAGTTAGTCTATTATTGGCACTTGATAACAGTACTCAAGAATACTTGAGTACTTAAAAATTATTTGTTGAAGAAAGGAACAAAAGGAGAGCACAGTGAGAAGTAAGCCTGGCAAGGTTGACCAGACTAAGGAATTTAGACCTTTGCTGGAGAACAATGGGAAGTCACATAAATATTGATAAGATGTAGGTTTTTGATAGCCACCCACTCCGCTGCAGCACAGGAAATGTGCTGGGGAAAGCCCATGCTGAAGCAGGAAGGAGGTAGACTATGGTAGCGGTCCAAGTGAGAGATGAGAGGTGGTCCAGTAGAGATGAGAGGTGGACCAGGAGAGAGGTTGAGGAACCGAGCTATGAGAAGATGGTTTATATGAGGAGGTAGAGAGATGCCCCAGAGATGTGAGGAAGAGGGACTTTGCATCCTTGATTCCTTACGGATGAAGAAGGGAAGGGGGTGACAATGGAAGGAGAGGAAGGTTCCCAGTCTCCAGCCAGAATGACTACATTCTGGTCATTGAAATATACAATGTATTCGGGGAGGGATGTTAATTATGAAGCTAATGAAAGCTATGTGTTAGGATCCCTCAATTTCATGGGCCACTTTCAAGACCCTGAACCTGAGTTGGTATTCACTGTTTTAGTTTTCTCAAAGAGCCTTTCTGCATCCAATTATAGAAGATCCAGGCCTCACCAAGCCTGGATGCTCTTCTGGAAAAATAATGGAGGTAATTTTGGGGAAAAGATTATAAGTTCCATTTGGAGCATGTTGAGTTTGAGATGAATGGAAGGCCTCTAGGTGGAGATGTTCTGCAAGGAGCATAGTGTGGTGGTTAGAGCATAGGTCAGGATTCAGATCCTGTCTTCAAGATGTGTGAATTTGTGCAAGGTGTTTGGGAATCTGTCTGTGCTCAGTAAAATGGGACAATAATATCAGTAGCACCTTCCTGAGGTTGTTGCAAAGATCAGATGAGATAATGTATATAAAATGCTTAAATAGTGCCTAGGGTGGGGTAGGTCCTCACTACAAGCTATATGTTGGCTCTTGGTATTATGTAGGGAAGCGCAGATCTGAGGGGCATCAGAGTGATGGAGCCTTGGAAGGATCATGCAGGAAGAGTGTGTAAGGGCATGATAAGAAGACCAAAAACAGAGCTCTGATGTTAATCAGGGTGACCAGAGGAAGAGGAACCAGCAAGAAAGGCTGACAAGGATCAGCCAAAGGGGTGAAGGGGGGAGAGTGGGTCCTGGAAGCCTGAGGAGGAGAGACTGTCCAGCAGGCACTTGGTCATGAGTGTCACCTGCTGCTGAGAGTCAAGGCTCTGGCATGGGCTTTGGGGGAAGTCATTGTTGAGTTCATCAGAGGGATTCAGAGTGGCTTTGGACACTGAGAAGTGAACGAGTGTGCAGATGGCAAGTGTGGACCATCCTCCAGAGGACTCTGGCTATGGGAAAAAGAGAACAGAGAAGAAAGAGAGAGAGTGAGAGAGAACTTTGGGGTGGTTGGTTGGTTTTGTTTTTGGAGGACACAAATTATTTGAAGATGAAACTCACAGGCTTTGGGAGGCTGTGAAGAAGAATTGGGGCAGAAGATTTGAAATCTGGGAAAACAATGAAATAATTGATGAGAAATGTGAATGATCCTGGAAGGATCAAAGACAGGGTGAAGGCTGAACCCTGAATGGCTCTCTGAGTCTAGAAGGAAGAAGGTGAATGGGGAAGTTATAAATAAGTGTGTATGTAGGAGGACAGGAAGTGGGGGGTTATGCCTGTTGGCCCAGTTTTATTCTCTGAAGTGGGATAATAGGTTATCTGCGGAAACAGGCAAATACATAGCATCTCTCCAACTGCGGGGCATTTAGGAGAAATTGTGATTAAGAAACTTAAAATCTCAAGGGGGAAACCAGGGCTGCAGGAACCAAAGCTGATGATGAAGCTATTAATAATGTCCTTATAAATTATTTCGTATCAAGTAACACAAAGCAGTGAACACAGCATACCAAGAGAAGACAACTTCAGAGGCAATTTGCACATCTTTATTAGTACTGTGTGGTTCACTGTAATTTACAATCCTTTGTTTGCTTGCTGGCTGCTTGAAGCTTTTAAGGCTCTTCCTACCCTGCAGTTTAAACAAAATGCTTACAAATTTATCTTTTAATTATGAATAATTTCAAACACACACCAAAGTTGAAAGAATTTTATAGTGCACACCAATGCTTCCATCATTAACATTTTACTAAGCTTGTTTATTTAAATAAGCTTTTCATTTAAGGATAGTGTTGGAGCTACAGAAAAATTGTGAAGAATAGTGCAGGGTTCCCAACATCCCACGTACCGCTTTCCTCCATTATTGACATCATACAATAATATAGTACATTTGTCACAATTAATGAACTAATAGTGATGCATTATTATTAGCTGAAGTCCACAGTTTTTTTTCAGATTCCCTTAGTTTTTGCCTAATATCCATTTTTTATTCCAGGATCCCATCCAGGACTCCACCTTACATTCTATTATCTTTTTCCTTAGGTTTCTTTCAGCTGTGACACTTAGGTTTTCCCTGCTTTTTAATGACCTGGACGGGGATAATGGTCACGTATTTTGCAGAATGTCCCTCAACTGGGATTTGTCTGATGAATTTCATTTTTTAAAAAATTAATTCATAATTTATTTATCCATCTTTATTGAGATATAATTGACATATAACATTGTGTGCATTTAAGGTATACAGCGTGTTGAGTTGATACACTTACACACTGTGTGACTACAGTGCACTTAGTAAACACCCCATCATCTCATATAATTAGCATTTCTTTTTTATGGTTAGAGCATTTAAGATCTACTTCCTTAGTAACTTTCAAGTATATAATACAGTATCGTCAACTATTACCACCAAGCTGTGACTGACATTTCCCTCATTTTCCCCCATCCTCCAGCTTCTGGCAACCACCACTCTACTCTGTTTCTCAGAATTCAACTTTTTTAGATTCTGCCTACAAGTGAGATCATACAGTAAGTATGTGGCTTTCTCCGCCTGACTTATCTGTCTTACCATAATGCCCTGCATGTTATCACAAATGGCAGGAATTCTTTATTTCTGTATTTTTTAAAAGTGTATTTATTTATTTTGAGAGAAAAAGAGAGACAGAGAGGCAGAGAGAGAAGGAGGGAGAGAAGGAGGGAGAGCCCAGGCAGGCTCCGCATTGAAGTGCAGAGCCTGATGCAGGGCTTGATCTTAGGAACCCTAACATCATGATCTGAGCCAAAATCAAGAGTCAGACACAACTGACTGAGCCACTCACGTGCCCCAGAAATCCCTTCTTTTCTCATGGCTAATAATTTTCTAGTGTGCGTGTGTGTGTGTGTGTGTGTGTGTGTGTATACACCACATTTTCTTTATTCATTTGTCTCTCTATGGACCCTTAGCTTGTTTTCGTACCTCACCTGATATGATGATTTTCTCATGATTACAATGGGATTATGGGTTTGGGGAAGAAAGATCACAGAGGTAAAATGCCATTCACATCACATCATATCAAGGCACATACCATCAACATGGCTTATCACTGTGGATGTTGGTCTCGATCAACTGGCTGAGTTAGTATTTACCAGATTTCTCTACTGTAAAATCACCCTTTTTCCTCTCTTTTCACGTGTCCCCAATGGAAGGAAGTCACTATGTGCAGCCCGCATAGGAAAATCTGGGAGCTGGCTCCACCTCATTGAGGACTCATTTGTTTTTCTTGCTCACCAGTTAGTCACCCCTCCATCCATCATTCCACATTCTCTTTTAAAAAATATACCTGAAAATAAATTTGCAAAGTTATTTTATTTTGGTTCAGGCGATACACATGTGAAGGGATATTGTTTCTGTGCCTTGTCTAGTCCTTATCCTAAGTTTCAACTGTATGCACCTTCTGGGTTCTGCCTTCTGGGTCCCACTGGGATCCCTACATCACAAAATACTGTCAGTCATGAAAAGGAAATAAGCATGAAACTGTTTAATGTATTTGTTTGCATCACAAATAGATATTTCTCAAGGCAATTGCCAGTCTCTGAGATTATAGGTCTTGGCTCTGCCATGGCACCACCTTGCCCAGCATGCATGGGCAGTGCCCCACACACTGGCTATCTATGGCCTGTTCTTTCATTGCTTGTAGGACTTCAGTGAAATAAATAAAGAGAAACAAGCAAAAGGAATAAAGAAGCCTCTGCTGACCTTCTGGTTTCATTCTCATGTCCTAATTCCCTCTTTTGCTAATGATCTCCATTGAGAGGGACACTAGATTCACACACTGAAACTGAAACTCTCCAATTCCCAATACATATGCATACAGTAGATTTGCATCTTATGTAAAGTGAACTTGGAGTTGAAGACAGATATGGTGTGTTTAATAAGGTATATACAACATAACATAACTACCACACATTTTTCAGATATGCCAAATTAGATATTTTGTGCCGTTGTGCAAATAGTTGCATGGAGATAGCGCTATGGGAAGAATAATGGAAGGCTGTTGGACTTGATATGAACTTGGCCAAATTCTCATTTAAGTAGAAACTACTTCAGAAACTGTTCTTTTAGCCATGAATGTACTTCTTTGTTGACACTCACCACACTTTGTCCTGTTTTCCATATCTTCCATCCATTTTGGATATTCCATGAGCACTGGACATGTGCTGGTCAGAACAACCCCAGATGATTTTTTGGTTGGATGGATAAATGTAATTTATAAATATTTTCTAGGAAATGCCTGATTTTTTGCTTACACTGTTCAGTCTTTCTTCCTCAATTTTCAGAACTATTAGTAATGATGGCTGACAACCTTCAAAGTGTATGGCTGCTTCCAGGATTTAAAAAAAAAATTACATTTTAATTAACTCATATTAATACTGACATTTATATGTGTGTAGTTCTATGAATTTTAGTATCTACAACAATCACTACCACAACAATCAGGACACACAACAGGTTTTAACACCCCAGAAAGTGCCCTTCTGCTACCCCTTTGTAACCTTAGCCTCACCCCCACCCCCACATCCCTAGAGCCTGGCAATCACTGATAGTTATCCATCACTATGTTATGTCTTTTTGAGAATGTCATATGTATGGAATCTCATAGTATGTAATCTTTTGGGACTGACTTCTTTCATTCAGAATAATACCTTTGAGATGTTGCGTGTATCCAGAATAGTTCATTTGTTTTACTGCAGACTAGCATCCCCTGTAGACGTGCCGTCATTTGTCTACCCATTCACCAGTTGAAAGACATCTGGGTTGTTTACATTTCTTGACAGGTATGAATAGAACTGCTATAAACATTAATGTGTAGGTTTGTGTGAACGTAAGTTTTCATTTCTCTAGGGCAAATACCTAAGAATGGGAACGCTAGTCATATGGTAAGTGAATATTTAGCTGTATCAGTAACCGCCAAACTATTTTCCAGAGTGGCTGTACCATTTTGTATTCTCACCAACAGTATGAGAGTTCCAACTGCCTTGTATCAAGTCTCTGATAACGGAGCAGACTTTGGATCTGGGACTTCATCTTACTCCTTACTAGACCAGCGGTGCAGGCCCCCTGATCGAAGCCAGCCTAAGCAGTGTGCATCTGAGCCCCTGAGAGCTCGTAGTGACCTGGCCCTAGTTTCCTTCCCCAGCCTCATGGATGTGTGCACTCTTCCAGAAGCACAGCACACTCCCTCTTGCTTCAGGACTTCTTCTGGACTTCTGCAAGCGCTTTGAGTTTTGATTTGCATTATTGTATTATTTGACTGCTACTCTTTGAAACCTTCTCTATGGTAAGCACTTTGCTGAGCACTGTCTTGTTCTTTATTATTGTTAAATATTTCAAACACAATACATGATGATAAATCCCAATGTACCCTTCGCTCCAATTTGACTAATTAATATTTTGCCCATTTTGCTTCAGATCCTTTTGTTTTAAAAATTAAAACGTAACAAATACGTTGGAGTCTCCCTTCCCCAATCCCATTTCTCTCTCCCTTCCTAAAAACAGCTACTTGCCAAAAATTGGTAGGCAGCCCCCTCCCATGTTTTTATACACTTGCTATTAATGTAAATATTCATAAAGAATGTATGGTATTGTTTGCTTAAGTCTTTTTCCTTTAAAAAAAAACCTTTTAAATGTTATTCATTTCTAAGAGAGACACAGAAACAGAGTGAGAGCGGGGTTGGGGCACAGACAGAGGAAGACACAGGATCCAAAGCAGCCTCCAGGTTCTGTCAGCACAGAGCCCCATGTGGGGCTCGAGCCCACAAACCGAGAGATCATGACCTAAGCTGAAGTTGGACTCTTAATCGACTGAGCCACCCAGGCACCCCAGCTCTTTTCCTTTAAAAAAAATTTTGTTTAATGTTTACTCACTTTTGAAAGAGAGTGACAGACAGAAACAGAGACAGAGGCCCGAGTGGGGGAGGGGCAGAGAGAGGGAGACACAGAATCCGAAGCAGGCTCCAGGCTCCGAGCTGTCGGCACAGAGCCCGACGGGTGACTTGAACTCACGGACTGCGAGATCATGACCGGAGCTGAAGTCAGACACTGAACCGACTGAGCCACCAGGCACCCCAACCCTTTCCCTTTTTTATTGTGATACGAAACATAACATGAAATATACTAACAAAGGTTTGTGCATACTATACAGTAGTGTCACCTATAGGCACTTTGCTGTGCAGGAGTCTCTGGAGCTTTTCCATCTTGCAGGACTGAAACTGCAGACCCATTGAACAGCAACTTCCACTGCCCCTCACGGACCTGGCAACCACCATTCTACTTTCTTCTGCTGCTAAGTAGTACTCAACTACTTCACACACCTCGTGTAAGTGGAATAATGCAATTTATCCTTCTGCAGCTGGCTTGTTTCATTCAGCATAATGTCCTCAAGGGTCATCCTTGTTGTGACAGGATTTCCTTCTTTTTTAAGGGTGAATCATGTGCACCCTCATGTTCACTATGGCATTACTTAAAATATGGGGTGCCTAGATGGCTCAATCTGTTAAGCGTCTGACCTCAGCTCAGGTCATGATCTCAAGGCTTGTGAGTTCAAGCCCTGCGTCAGGCTCTGTGCTGACAGCTCAGAGCCTGGAGCCTGCTTCGGATTCTGTGTCTCCCCTTCTCTCTGCCCCTCCCCAGCTGGTGCTCTATCTCTCTCTATCTCTCAAAAATAAATTAAAATGTTAAAAAATTAAAAAAAAACAATAACCAAAAATGTGGAAGCAAACTAAATGTCCCTCAGTGGATGAATGGATAATGAAAATGTGGTATGGCCATATGATTCACTATTATCAAGCCTTTTAACACATTCCCTAATTTACTCTCTTTGCATATTACTATTCCCATTTTACAGATGAGGAGACAAAGGCCCAGTTAAATTAAATGATTCGTCCAAAGATCAACAGTAAATAGAGGAGACTTGTGACTACCTGCTTGACTTAATCATGGCCTCCGTCACCCCTCTTTCCCTCCGCTGTCACACTCCCCCACAACACAGAGGAAGCTCAGCACTCCTTAATTCCTTTGGCCCTATGCTAACCAGTGCCACTGCACCAACACCAGGGAGCCAAAAGGATGGATTACCTGTCTGTTTTACTCAGAGGATAGGGACTCGGGGCTAGGCCAGCACAGTGTCTGGCACCTGAGAAGTGGGCAAAAAGTTTTCAGTGAATGTTGGAAGAGAACAATGAACAAGCAGAAGCGGCTCAGCTCCGAACTCCAACGTGAGGGCGAGCTTCGTCCATGACCCTGGGTTAACACCAGCCAGACTTCCCAGAACTTCCTCTTATATAACCAGTAAAGCCCCAACTTGCTTCTATCATTTGCTCGTTAGAGCTGGACGGAAAAGCCTATCTCCCTGGCCCAGCTTTGGTTTTGATGGTACTTCCAGGTAAAGGCTAGATGACCAATAGTTAGTGGAAGCTTAAAGATCATCCATCACAAGTGAAGATTCACATCCTGGACCAGAATCTGGCCTTAGACTCTTTCCCTAGGTTCTTCCCACGCGACTGGAGTCTCAAATTTCAGAGCCTCATGTCTCACGATCATCGTTTTTGTTTTCTCTATGATTAAGCAGGGTTACTTCTATTTGTTTATGATTTTATTTTGATACAATTAATTTTTTTAACTTTAAAAAATCTTTTCCTTTTTCTTTTTTTTAATTTTTTTTTTTTCAACATTTTTTATTTATTTTTGGGACAGAGAGAGACAGAGCATGAACGGGGGAGGGGCAGAGAGAGAGGGAGACACAGAATCGGAAACAGGCTCCAGGCTCCGAGCCATCAGCCCAGAGCCTGACGCGGGGCTCGAACTCACGGGCCGCGAGATCGTGACCTGGCTGAAGTCGGACGCTTAACCGACTGCGCCACCCAGGCGCCCCTCTTTTCCTTTTTCTGAACAGCATCCATGAAATCATGAGTTAGATGAGCTCATTATATTTTTCTAACACGTGGCCGTACGTGTGTGAGCACTGTGCACAATACTTACATCTGTCAAACATGTGTGTTCATCTGTGTCCTGAGTCACGGTGCTTTGTACGCCACACCATTAGATCCTTGCACAATACCAAACTGCCATTTTGGCGGTGCCCGGATTTGGCCACCCTGATTGCACAACTCAGGAAATAATCTGGTGTGTAGGCCTCAGTAAGGAAATCGAACCAAAGAGTCACAGTCTTTTTAGGTACCAGGGCTCAAGATCCAGCCTAGCCCAGGCTGCACTAGCTATTTCTTCATATGAGTTGTCTAGAAGGGGAGTTTTTGTTAAAGAGCTATAGCTCAGAGCTACATTTCCTTATCTGTAAACTGGGGTCAAAAAAATTCAGAATTTAAAAAAAATTTTTTCTTCTTTTTTTAATGTTTATTGTTGAGAGAGACAGAGACAGAGCATGAGCAGGGGAGGGGCAGAGAGAGAGGGAGACACAGAATCTGAAGCAGGCTCCAGGCTCCGAGCTGTCAGCGCAGAGCCTGACGCAAGGCTCGAACACATGAACTGTGAGATCATGACCTGAGCCAAAGTCATATGCTTAACAGACTGAGCTACTGAAGGCCCCCCAAAATCCAGACTCTTAAATACAGAGAACAAACTGATGTTTGCCAGAGGGGAGGTGGGTGGGGGGTTGGAGAAAATAGATAAGGTGGATTCAGAGTACACTTAAGGTGATGAGCACTGAGTAATGTATAGAATTGTTGAATTACTATATTATACACCAGAAACTAATATAACACTGAATGTTGATTATACTTCAATAAAAAAACTTACAAAAAAACTTCATACAAAAAAATCTCTGGAGATCAGATTAGCTTTTTAGTTATAAGCAGCAGATACTGACTCTGCATGAAACAACAAATGACTTGCCTTGAACAGCCTGGGGGCCTGGGGGCTCAAAGAACCAGAGGGAATGGGAACAGGCGGGGAAGTAGGCAGCAGCCGTGGGATCTCAGAGGCCCAGACGATGCGAGCCAGTCCAGGCGATGCACGCATGGAGCTCTAGATGTTCAAGCTGGACCTAGGTCTCTCTTCATGCTTCAAGCTCAGAGCTCAGCATCCTGGGACATGGTGTCTGATGGGCCACATCACTAGGGGAAGGGATAGGGAAAATTGCCCCCTTAGATTCTGCAGCATAATACATACCCCTTCCACTGTGACTGCCCTGATGGGAGCGTTCCCTGAGGGATGTGCTGAGCATGAATTAGAAGCAGGAAGGGGACCCTGGACAGTCAAAAGTGGCAACCAACAGACATTGACCAGTTCAAATTGTTCCGAGAATTTGAAATAATTTGTATAAAGTGACTGACAGAGTGCTTAAATAATTAATTCTATGGCCTGGGAAGATATATGGAAACCTGTAAGGAAAGGTAAAGATAGGAACTCTAACAATAGAATAGAATAGAATAGAATAGAATAGAATAGAATAGAATAGAAGTAGAGTAGAATAGAATAATAAAATATAAAATAAAATAAAGTAAAATTTAATTAAATTAATTAGTAGTTATCTTTCTGGGAGGACTTGAAAGAACCAGTGTAGTACTGACTTAAAAACTCCCTCTTTTCCAGGGGCGCCTGGTGGTTCAGTCAGTTAAGCGTCCGACTCCAGCTCAGGTCACAATCTTGCAGTCCGTGGGTTTGAAACCTGCGTTGGGCTCTATGCTGACAGCTCAGAGGCTGGAGCCTGCTTAAAATTCTGTATCTCCCTCTCACTCTGCCTCTTCCCTGTTCGTGCTCTGTGCCTCTCCCCTCTCAAAAATAAATAAACATTAAAAAAAACTCTCCCTCTTTTCTAGACCAAGCTACCAGTTATGAACACAGCGGTTTCTAACACAAGGCTTCTGCAGACAGAGCCAGTTGGAAGCAGCACTTATGTCGCCAAAGGATAAATGGAAAACAGCACACCCTCCAGAATGACTGCATCCTCAGGGATGGAAGGGGACCCCTGGGCTATGCAGCTCAGCCAGCACTCTGAACCAGAAGGCACACTTCACAGGCCCCCTGAGAGACTGGTCTAGGATGGAAAGAAAAATATAACATCACAAGAGAAGGCTTAAAATTAAGGGCTGACTGGGGCACCTGGGTGGCTTAGTCTGTTGGACATCCAACTCTTGATCTTGGCTCAGGTCATGATCTCACAGTTCCTGGGTTCAAGCCCCATGTCAGGCTCCACACTGACAGCATAGAGCCTGCCTGGGATTCTCTCTCCCTCTCTCTACCCCTCCCTTGCTATGTTCTCTCTAAACAAACAAACAACTAACAGCTGACCTTGTTAAAAGACCCAAGACCATGTTTTCTTCTGGATATAGTAGAAATGACACTTTGGTAAGTGTTTTTTGCCAGAATGAAACAAAAATGGCATTTTTTTTTTTACAAGTCTCCAAACATCCAGTTTATGGATGCCTTCTGGCATTTCCTAATGCCAATTTGCAGTCTGGGGCTCAGCTAGCTATAAGAATTACCTGGAAGTTTGCTAATGAGATCTCTGGCGCCCACCTTGAGACCTGAGCCAGGGTGTCCACTGAGACCACAGGATCTGTGTTTCCCCAAGTATACCTGCAAAGGAGACTTTGGCCTGGTGGCCAAGCCTGAGTTAGCTTTAGCTAGGGCAAGCTTTATGAAAATACAGTCTGTTAAGCCAAATAACATTTCATAGGGCATATTAAGGAACACTGAATTACAAAACAGAATATAGTAAATATCCAAGGAAATTAACTCATCTCCTCCCATGAGAATAGTTGCTACATTAGTTAGAAATCATTCTTAACAGTTTAAAAGCTCTCTTAAGGGCCTCAACTAAACAATTTATTATATTAGTTCAAATTATTGTGCCTATTTAATAGTAGTTCCAGCTACTATGTGCTGAAGCCTCACTTGGTACTCTGTGGTATGGGTTTTACACACCTGATTACATTTAATTCCCGACCAAACACAACATATCACATAATGTGCTATGATTCCATTTCACAGCTGAGAAAACTGAGGCTCAGTACCGTTTTGCCTCAAAGTCAAGATTCAAACCCCAGAATCTCTGAACCTCTATGTTTTGTCTGATAGGATCATCATGGCATTTTAAAAATCATTGTTCCAAGAGTGATTCTGATATTCTCACCAGCCATCCTTGGCATAAACCAGATTATTGATGTTTCTCTGGGGCTTTTCCCAGGTGGGCACTGGGGCCAACCGCATGGCCCACCATCCACCATCCCACTGAAAACAGGTTGAGTGAACACCAAAGGCAGCCTTGGGCAGAGAAAATGGCATAAAATGACGATACATACCTCTCTGCCCTGCTGCCAGGAGCCAAAATTAAAGCTTTCCAGGTAGAGAGCAGTGGGTGAGCTGTAGTAAAATTATAAAAGTTCATATCCTCCAACTAAGCACGTGTAATCCAGCAATCTATCCTAAAGAAATAATTATGGCTGTGTGCAGCAGTTTAGTTGAAAGAATGTCTGTTTCTGAGTTGGTTATAATAGTGAAATTTGGAACCCACCTAAGTATCGAACCATGAGAAATTACTGAAATAAATTCTAGTACCTGCATATCACAGGACATGCTGCAGCCATTTAAAAAGCTGCTTTGGGATGATATTCAACCACAGGGAAAGTTGCTCACAGTATGTTGCATATATTAAAAAAAAAAAGAGGTTATAAAGAATTGTATGAAGGGGTGCTTGGGTGGCTCAGTCAGTTGAGCGTCTGACTTCAGCTCAGGTCATGATCTCACGGTCTGTGAGTTCAAGCCCCGCGTCGGGCTCTGTGCTGACAGCTCAGAGCCTGGAGCCTGCTTTGGATTCTGTGACTCCTTCTCTCTCTGCCCCTCCGCCTCTCACGTTCTGTCTCTCTCTGTCTCTCAAAATTAAATAAACATTAAAAAAACATTAAAAGGAAAGAATTTTATGAAGAGTGTGATCCCATTTGCGTGTATGATTTTTTAAAAAAAAATGATAAAATTCTAAATGCTTAATTTTTATTATTCTTATTTCTTGCTTGTATTTTGTTGTCTCCATAATGACTGTGTTTTAACTTTGTAGATAGAAAAAAGTCATAACTTTGTTCAAACAAAACAAAACACGAGGGTAACAGACAACTTGAAGGGATTTGGGTGGTGCATGTGTATAAAGCCACTGGCCCCCTTACGGGCCCCTCTGCCTTCTGACTGGCTCAGCATGCTGGACAGTGCCAGGGATTCACAACATTCTAAACAGGGGTGGCTTGGAGTCTTTCTGGAAATGCAAAAAGCCCCATCGACCATGTTGGTTATGTCATAGGAAGTCTGGCTTCTGTGCTTACAATCACACGGTGCTCGTGACACATGTGATTCTGACCCTTCAGCCCTGGCTAAGCCTACAGATCCCCCAGTTTTTTCGCGTTTAGGAGAAACCAAAGAGGAAGCAAGCTGAAAAGCCATCTTCTGGAGGGATTCTCACACCTTGGATACTCAGAAATGGAAATGAACATGCACTTTGGTTTTCTATGGTCCTGGTGATAGGCTGGCGGCAGCCTCATACTTGGGCCGGCTGGACCTCATAAGGCTCATTCACTTATGTGTGCCAGGCACCCTGCCACTCCTAAAGATACCATGTTGACCTGCCTTCTCAGAGACCTTCTTCTAGTGGGAGAGAGTCAGAAGACCACTCCTGGTTGGTGCTACATGAGGGGTAGGTGCAGCACCCCCTGGAAGCATTTAGGAGAGAACCCCACCCCACATTTGGAGGTTCAAGGAAGTTTTCCAAAGGAGGTGATGCTCAGCATTGATAGGGAAGAGACTTAGGAAGGGGACCCTTTAGACATTCTCATAGAAGGGACAGGATAATGTTCTTAATTTGCATTGAGTTATCTAAAGTGATTCTGGTATCTTCCAGATAAGTGGATTCTGGGGGCTCTAAGTCTGGCCATGGGGCCCTAGAACCCTGGCCAGGTGATTAGAGAAGAGCTGAGAAGAACCAGGAAGGGTCCATAAGCCTGGGGGTGGGGGAGCAGGGGAAGGGCAACCAAACTCAAATCCAGGCATCAGGACCTACCAAGCTTGGGTCTGAGGCCTGGACAGAGAGGGAGGGGGCAGCAGAGGCTGAAAGGCAAGTAGCTTGGAGAAAGGCCCCCAGGGGGAGCTCGAGGGAGCTCTTGCTGTCAGCTCTCTCCACTGTGACTGTTGCTTTAAGCTTCCTCAGCCTCTGGTGCCAGTAGGAGAAAAATCTGTTAACGAGAACCCAACCAGAGAAAAGAGGGACAAGGAGAGAAGAAGAGCTGATTGACATTAAGCCTAATGGTGGAGATGGAATATACTGCTTGATGAAGAAGGGCTGGCACTGAGAGGCAAAAACGCCCCTACATAGTTAGTGGTTAAGGAACCCCACAACACCCTGTGATTTCCCCAAGGTCAGCCATGCACCTCCCCGCGCTCTGGATGGCCTGACTCAACCTCTGGCCACTTCCCAACCTGGCCCCGCCTCCCAGAGACCTGCTTCCTCCCTGCTGGATCTGGCACCCACCAGCATGAGGTAACCTTCCCCAACCGCCCAGTGGAGAAGATGGCTCCACTGTGCTTTCTCACACACTGACCTGTCTCCATGGGTCCACAGCAGTCATCCCTCCTGAAAACGTTCTGGCTGCGTTCATTGTTTTCTCTCCCACTGTTCTCTGTGGGCAGGGCCCTGTCTGTCTTGTTCATCACCATCTCGTGCTTAGAACAGTGCCTGGTACATACTATGGCTTGATACAGAATTGCTGAATGAATGAATGAATGAATGATAAATGAATGAACGGTGATTGTGTCTGGGGGAAAGAAAACTAGCTTCAGAATCAGACATGGACGGGCCCAGGATTGAACTCAACTCCATCACCGACCCCTGGGGGTAATCTTGAAGCCCAGGGTTCCAGTTTGTAAAATTGGCTGTGCAAGGATTGTGGATTTGCAAAGTGCCTAATATAGAATAAGTGTCCTAGAAGGTAACTGTTTAATTTTATTACTACGATGAAGAATAAGGAGGAGAATTTTGCTCCCAGAGGAAGGATGGGTAAGAGTCCAGAATGGCCAGCTGGTGGGCTGGGGAAGCAGACTCCCTGCAGGGGTCAGGAAGGGGAGGTGGGAAGGGGAAGATGCTTGACCAGCTCTAAGGCCCTCTAGGCCATCACGTAGTGGGAAGGAAAGGCTGAGCTTCCAGGTGTCTCAGCTCTCAAGAGCAGATTGAGTGTGGTTTCTCAGGGGCAATCCCTGGGCAGGTACCAGAGAAAACTCACAACCCACCATTATTGCTGAGAAGCGTGAATATTTCAAGGAAGGATGCTGAGCCGGCTTAGCTCCCCCACCACACTCCCCCATCGGGCCCCAGCCACGGGGCCATATCTGTGCACCTTATTGTATAGGCTGCCACAATGGAGAAACCAAATTGGACATCTTAGCGTCTTGTTCCCTTTCTTTCCACATGATGCATCTAACTGTTCAGATATTGCCATTGAGCCAGGACTGTAGAAAAAGGAAAGTTTAGCCAAACAGAAGAATACAGCCTGGAAAAAATGGGGAAGTGAGGAAAGACACAGTTGGGTCATTGGGAAAAGTGACAACTAAACACAGAGAGAAAAAAATGCTCATCACTCATGGGGAGCTCCAGCTCTGAGAAAAAAGGGAAACTTGCCTCAGGTGGTGGGGAGCAGGGGAGAGTACAGGGACAGGGGTGGGAGGTCTGGGGCTCCAATACGGGCTCTGCCCTTAACTGCTGTGTGGGTTTAGGACAGTGTCTTCCCTTCTCTGTGCTTGAGTTTTCTCAATTATCACCTGTTTCTCGCTCCTTACCTATACCATTCATTCATTGATTCATTGATTCAAAAATACTTCCCAAGTACCTAGTTTGTGCTGGGACTGCTCTAAGCACTGGGGATTCAATAATGAGCAAAGCTGACACAAATCCCCAACCTCACACTTACTCCCCACAGTAAACAAAACCAGGAAAATATGCTGTATTTTAGTTTAGGGTAAGTGCTAAGAGGGAAAAAGTAGGGAAGGGTGACAGGGAGCCTTTTCTGAAAGGGCGACTTCAGTCAAGGGTGAGTCAAGACCTCAGGAAATAAAGGAGTGAGCCAGGATAGCATCTGGGCAAAGTGGGTACCAGGCAGAGGGGACAGCCAGTGGGCAGGACTGCCTTGAAGGTGAAACTTTCTCATCTCCATTCCTTTCACTGTTACCAGCTGGCTTGTTGTCTACAGCAGCCTCCTACGGGGCCTCCTTGCCTCCGCCCATGACTAGGGTGACCCTTCAAAAAGTAAGTCAGACCCCATCACTTCTCTGCTCAAAACTGGCCAGGTGCTCCTACCACACTCAGAACAGATGATGGTCCTTCACTATCTCCTGAGCCTGGCTCTCTCCTCTTTCCTTGGTTCACTCCTTCCCAGCTACTCTAGCTAGGCTGCTGTTTCTGGAACACTCCAAGCAACTACAGCCTTAGGGACTTGGCCCATAGCCTCTGTCCAGATGTCCTTCTGTGGTGACCTGAGTCTGGCTTCCTGACTTCATGCAGATGCCATCGCCTTCAGAGAGCCACCTTCACCAACCTGTCCACACAGGCAGCTGTCATCGTCTATTCCCTCACTGTGTTTTATCTGTTTGTGTAGCATTCATCACTCCTATCATTTTATATATTCATAGTCATAGCTGTAATGGATCGGATGGTTACTGACAGCTGGACACTGTTCTAAACATCCAAGAGTTAATTTAACTTCTCCCTGAAGATGGCATTATTCTTAACTACATTTTCTAGATCAATAACTTGAGATACAGAGAGGCTAAGAAATTTGCTCAAGGCTCCCAGCTGGAGAGTGTCAGGGAAAATTCAAATCCTGGAGCTTCCATTATGAACCATGACAGGCTAGACCAGCACTTCCCGAAATAACTGTGTCCATAATGGCAGCCGCTGGCTCCAAGTGCCTGTTGAGTGCTTGAAATGTGTGTGACCAAGGAATTTAAATTTAAATTTTATTTCATTTTAATTATTTTTAATTTAAATAGCCACATGTGGCTGGTGGCTACTATATTGGACAGTGGAATCCTAGAGCCTCTTATTTGTTCTTTTGTTAATGTCGGTCTTCCCCATAAGGAGGGAACTTCTCTGTGCCTCAGTTTCCTTATTTTATAGTGGCAAAAATACTTTATAAGACTGTTGTGAACCTGTTATGAATATATATCTTATATAATTTTATTACATTTTCTGCCTATCTATCTATCTATCTAGTATGTAAAGGGCTTAGAACATAGTCTGGCACAAAGTATGTACTCAATGCTTGTTATTCATCGTAATCATTGCAATTCTTATTGTCATTACGAGGCTCCATAAGTCCAAGGACTTTGTTCACTGGTGAATCCCATTAACTAGAACATCCTTAGCACATAGTAGGTGCTCAATAAATATTTTTTTGAACAAATAAGTGAATTGAATTATGTGGAACTTGGACAAAAATTAATTGCCACAAAGCCAAACTCTTTGGGGGCCTTGACAGGGAATGTAAATGAGTGAAGAGGAACGGTCTAAGATAGTGGGGTGGGGAGGACTGGGGACTATGGAGAACTGAAAAGAACATGCTCCAGGTAAAGACTTTCAAGATCATTTTCTGGGAGGGGGGAAAGTAGGGAGCACTGTGGTCCCAACAGGACACCCATAGCCAAAAGGCACTCGTGAGCTACCATTTTTGGGGGACTTCGCTGCTCTGTAATTACAAGTGTACAGTTCTCTTTCCCAGTGATTCAACTCTAGACATTCCAGTCCTGAAGCATCCTTTCTTCATATGTAAAGCAATCCCAGACCCAGGGCTCAGAAAACCAATGCCAGAGATGGTGCTGAATGAAGACATATTTGTTCATGAAGGGTGCCTTGGAAATTACCTGTGGTAGGAAAGAAAGAAGGAAGGAAGGAAAGAAAGAAGGAAGGAAGGAAAGAAAGAAGGAAGGAAGGAAGGAAGGAAGGAAGGAAATAAATGAGGGAGGGATGGAGGGAGGGAGGGAAGAAGGAAGAAAAGAAAGAAGAAAGAAAGAAAGAAAGAAAGGGAAGGAGAGAGGGATGGATGGAGGGAGGAATGAACGAAGGAAGGAAGGAAGGAAAGAAGGGAGGGAGGGAAGGAGAGAGGAAGGGAGGAAGTAATAAAAAGAAAGAAAAAAGAAAGAAAGAAAGAAAGAAAGAAAGGGAAGGAGAGAGGGATGGAGGGAGGGAGGGAGGGAGGAAGGAAGGAAGGAAGGAGGGAAGAAATGTGAATGGCTTGCGAAACAGAAACATCAGTCTGGCAAGTGGCAGCTAAGTTGACAGCAATGACAAGGAAAGGATCCAGCACAATTCCCTGTGTCTAGAAAGAGGTCTTTTTTGGGACAGAATTTGAGGTCTGGAAACAGTGCCCGTAATGGGCCTTCTTGAACTCATGGGGGGCAGTCATTTTGTTGTCGTTGAAAAGAACAGTTGGCAAAATGGCCTCCACCCTTTGAATCGCCATTTCTTTCTCTCTACCAGCCATGTGTAGCTGTGTTTCTGGAAGGCATAAGCACATATGACACACTTGAATGTTATTCTAAGAATCAGCATCCCTAGTGTGAGTCACTGCTATGTGATCTTGGGCACCTCTCAGACATGGATTAGGTCATCAGTCACTTCCAACATGAAAAGTAAGATATCATTCAGATTCTCAATCAGAAGTGGCTTGTAGGTACTCTACAGTCAGCATGTGTGGTTTGTTTGGCCCACGTGGTTTTTTAAAAGTTAATCGATATATTAGTTTTCTACTGCTGCTATGACAAAGTATCACAAATTTAGTGACTCAAAACAATAGAAATTCATTATCTCACACTTCTGGAAATAAAAACTCTGCCAGAGGTCTCACTAGGCTAAAAAGAGGGCTGCATTCCTTCCCGAAGGGTGTAGAAGAGAATCTCTTTCCCTGCCTTTCCCTGCCATCACTCACATCCCCTGGCTTGTGGCCTCCTTCCTCCATTTTCAAAACCAGAACATCACATCTCTCGGTGCCTTGCTTCCACAGTCACATCTCCCTAGACTCTTTCTTCTGCCTCCCTGTGCCATTTTTAAGGACTCTTGTGAGTACATTGGGCCCACCCAGATATTGTGGGATAATCTCCCTATTTAAAGGTCAGCTGATTAGCAACCTGAATGAATTCCTCTTTGCCATGTGACTGAACTTATTCACAGATTCCAAGATTAGGACATTGACTGAATTCCACACCCCCCCTAATTTTTAATCTTTATTTATTTTTGAGAGAGAGAGAGAGAAACAGAGCACAAGTGGGGGTGGGGGTGGACAGAAAGAGAGGGAGACACAGAATCCGAAGCAGGCTCCAGGCTCTGAGCTGTCAGCACAGAGTGCAACGCGGGACTTGAACTCATGAACCACAAGATCATGACCTGAGCCAAAGTCGGACTGAGTCACCCAGGCGCCACCAAACTGCATCTCCTTTTTACATAAAATCAAGTTTTCTAGCTTTCCTTAAGTAAATATCTGGTGACTGATGACACTGGGCCCTAATCACCAGCCCTGCACCAGCAGGCCCTCATAATAACGTGGCAACAATTAGCTTGAACCGGGCTGCTTCATCTTTGCCCCAGACTTCCCCCCCTCCTTATCATCTTTCTGATTAATATCCAGAGTAAGTTGCCGTTTGTTATTTCCCTGGGCTCCTGTTTTTCCTACCAAGATTTCTTTACTCACTCACATGTCCCCCTGGCCGCATCAGCCTGTGAACCTGCAGAATCTCTTCTTAATTATTAGGAAAGTTCAGCTCTGTCACTCTTGCTATCTATCTCCATCAGAAATATTACAGAGTAGTGTATGCAGCTGATGCCTACCGACATGTGATGCGGGGAGCTTGGTGTCACATGCAACCTGGGGAGCTCATGGCAATGGAGAACTGCCCCTCTGGGCCGGTGCCTGGGAAGGGATGAGTGAGACAAGTTCCCAACGGTGGACTGTGCCAGCAAGGGTCAGCATCCACAGTGTGCCAGGGACTGTACTCTGAGCTTGGGATTTTCTTTGGCTCAATCCCCCCAACTGCTCACTGAGGTGGATGTTATTATTTAGCTTTCCCCATCCCCTTGTGAAAACCGTGGCACAGAGAAGTTAAGTAAGTTGCCTCACGTTGCACAGTGGGAGAATAAGGGTTGGGGTTCAGACACGTTATTCTGACTCCAGAATCTGAGTCTTGACTCCTATAGCTTCTGTCGGTAGAGAGAGAATTGCATGTGGCTTCAAGCTTTTGAGGGGCTAGACTTGGGAAGAGAGGCTGGACCGCAGGAATCATGCTGGCAGGTCTCCAGAATGGACTTGAGTCCATTTGAGTCCCTGGGTTCATGCAGGAAACCACTCAAACAGGAACAGAAATCCTCTGTCAGAGGATGCTGCAGATTGGGGAGATTTTAGCCTGAAGTTGCCTTGGCGAGACTTCCTAAATCATAAGCCTGGCAGTATGGGAGTGCGAGAGGCTTGTGAGAAGGCATGAACTCTATAACAGATTAACAAGGGGCAGTGGTAGGGTCGGGGAGGGAGGAGGGAAGCTTGTGAGAATCTAGCACTTCGGTTAGTTTTTCACCACATTAAATTAAGAGCTGTGAGCCTGTGTAGTTTCCTGGGTTTAAAAATAGAGTGGCCCCTCTAGGTCAAGACAGTGCTCTGAGGAGGCCCACTGAATAGCTGGGCAGTAACAGTCACTAGGCTCATGGCCGTGGGCTGGAACATACCTCTACCTAGTTACATTTGAGGCTTCTGCCTGTGGCACGTGGGATTCTGACTTCTTGCTAAATGCAAACACAGTCCCCATTTGCCGGGACAAGTAAAGCATAGGGGATTCTGTCTGATGAGGGCAGATGACATCCCGTAGAAGACTTGCCAAGGAAGAAGTATAACTGTGCGATAACTGAATATAGGGTGCCCGTTTGCAGGATGGCCCCCAACGATGCCTCCTGTCCTGCAGTAGTTGTTGTTTTTCTTTAATGTTTATTCATTTTTGAGAGACAGAGAGAGCGCGAGTGGGGGAGGGGCAGAGAGAGAGGGAGACACAGAATCCGAAGCAGGCTCCACGCTCCGAGCTGTCAGCCCAGAGCCCGACGCGGGGCTCAAACTCACGAACCGCGAGATCGTGACCTGAGCGGAAGTCAGACGCTTACCGACTGAGCCACCCAGGCGCCCCTGGAATAGTTTTATGGTGTCCCTTCCACTTTCAAAAAGTCCCAGGTTAGCTGATACTTTAGATGATCATCCTCTGATGACCCTCCGTGAAAGCTTTTCAAAATAAATCCTCTGTATCAGGTTATGGGTGTCTTTTTTGCTTCTGTTCCCAAAGAGAAAATGGATAGAAAATTAATCAGCTACTGAGAAGTATCATAGAAAATTAGAGCTGCAAAGAAACTCTAGAAATTGTCTGGGGACACGAAACAAGCGTATGGCATCTCTATTACAGGCCAGACACAGTTCAGGCACGTAACACGAGCAACTTCATTTCTCACAAAAGTGCCAAGAGGAATGTTAAGTATTATTAGCTTCTCTTAAAGATGAGGAAGCTGTAAAAAGGACTCAAGGTCAGACTACCCGGTTGATTCTACCGTGATTAGAATCCAAGCCTGGGACCTCCCCACCACAAAGCCCAAAGCTCTCATCCTTACCCCAGGCCACCTCATTTTCTTCCCCTTGACATTTTTTGGACAATTAAAGAGGACGGGTGCATGTATCCTGAGACAATTATGGATTTTTTTTTACTGTGCTATGACCTGAATTCTTCTGTCAAATGCATATGTTGACATCCTAACGTCCAATGTGATAGTATTAGAAGTCAAGGCCTTTTGCTTAGGTGGTGTGGGTGGAGCCCTCCTGAATGGGATTAGCGCCCTTGCAAAAGAGATTCCACAGAGCTCTCCAGCCTGTTCTATTGCAGGAGGACACAGGGAGAAGGTGCTGACTATGACCAGGAAGAGGGCTTTCACCTGAATATGACCATGCTGGCACCTTGATTTTGGATGTCCAGCTTCCAGAACTGTGGGAAACAAATTTATGTTGTTTATAAGCCACCCAGTTTGCGATATTTTGTTATAGCAGCCTGAACTGGATTAAGACAGGTTGCAAGCAACAGAACCCAATTCTGTGCATCCTGTGCAACAAGGTAAATGATTAGAAGGATACAGGGTATTCACATATTTGTAAGGATGGTTTTAAGAAACCAGCTCGGTGGCGCCTGGGTGGCTCAGTCGGTTGAGCATCCGACTTCGGCTCAGGTCATGATCTCGTAGTCTGTGAATTTGAGCCCTGCGTTGGGCTCTGTGCTGACAGCTCAGAGCCTGGAGCCTGTTTCGGATTCTGTGTCTCCCTCTCTCTGGCCCTCCCCCGTTCATGCTCTGTCTCTCTCTGTCTCAAAAATAAATAAAACGTTAAAAAAAAAAAAAAAAAAAAAAGAAACCAGCTCGAACACGAACAAGCCAGAAAACTCTAGGGGGTCTCCACAGCAGGGCACTGCAGGCTTTCTAAGGGTCCCAGCCCAAGTGGATGTGGGCTGTCACTCTCCTCCCTTACTCTCCTCTTCTCCTCCAGTGCTCCCTTCCCTTGCCCCACTCAGCTCCACCCAGCTGAGCTGTTGCCCCACGTCATGTCTCCCTACATGAAAGGTGTGTTTAAGGGATTCAGTGACCCTGTGGCATCTACCCAGCATTATAATTGCCAAGGCTGTATTTTTTTTTAATAGAGAAAAACATATACATATCAAGATCCATTATTTTAGGAGAACTCAAATAGAGAATAATCTCTCTTTCATAGCCTAATACATATAGTTGGCATGACCTGTTCTGCGTAAATATTAATTATTCACCTAATAAAATTTCCATCCTTGGAAACTGCATCTTTCAAAGGAAAGAATCTTAGTATCAGACAGGTCTGGTTTCAAATCCAAGACTCCACTTCTGATTATCTGTGAGGCCACAGACAGGAATCTGTTCTCCACGAGCCTTTCTCTGCAATCTGTAAAAGGGGTATCTATCCTCTAGCTCCCTTTCCCAAAGAGCACTCAAAAGGATTGCTTTTGATTCTGGCATTCCTTTTCCCAAACCCTTGAGATCTCATGGAAGAGTTGGATAGACATGGTGTGTGTTTTCTAGGTCTTCTTCTCCCCAAACCCCTAACCCACTCCTTCTAAGGGGCCCACTGTCTATTCCCATGCTCACGGGAAGGCTCTGACACTCACGTGAAGTAGGGTGCACAGGACTGACAAGGACCAAAGGGTGACTCTCCTGGGACAGTGTATTGAAAGATGCATTCTGACTGAGTCAAAAATCTGGAAGGTCAGATAGAAGCTGGTGGTCAGGGCCCTGATATTTCCAAGGCAGGTAATGCAGCCAACATCAGCAGCTCTGGAGCCACAAGCACCAAGGCCACAGGTGAAGCAGGAAAATCCAGACCGAAAGTCAACAGCTAAGTGACTTGCTAAGACTGAAGGGACAAGTCAAAAAAGTAGAAGAATGAAAGGAAATCCACCCAGTCCTGAATTGGCATTCCTGATCCACTGTGAATGTGAGAAAGTAAGTTTTGGTCTCTCAACATCTGTAAAATGGGAGCATTGCCGTCTAGTCATAGGACTTTTGTGAGGATCAAAAGGGCTGCCTTTCCCCCAACTCTGCCCGCGGAGGGGGGCAGCATCTTTTCTCTTTTATCGAGATGAGAAACCTGCCTTCCCCTCTCCTGCCCCTGCCCACATCCCACCCACCCTTGTGGGCACTCGGGGAGTTTCCCTTGGTGGCGGAACTATCTGGGGATAGGCTGCTGAAGTCAAAAAATAGGGCAGACGAAGAAGGGAGGCCTGACAGGAAGTCCAAATAAGCACTTCCTCCCACCCACTTTCAAATTTCTGAGGCACCTCAGTGAAAACAGCAGAGAAAGAGATAGAAAAGATGAAAAAAAAAATACATGTGTTCTTTTTGAAAAGAATGAAATCGTCAGCTCTGAGGAAGTGGAAAAATATTGCTTCTCATTGTCTCACATGCAGCAGCTGGTTCCTGCTTTCCTCACGCATCTCCCGGAACGGGGGAGGTGACGACAGTGTCCAGTGTGGGGTGGGAGGGAGGAGTCTGGAGGCTGTCAGGACAGAGCACAGCAGGACCTGGAGGAGGGCTGCTGTGGGCTGGCGCCGGTCTCTCCCTACCTTTCCCATCCGGCAGCCTGCAGGAGCCCTGGGGAGCACGGCCTCTGTGCATCCCTGGCAGCTGCATGGCAGGCCTGTGCCTCCTGGGACAGGATTCCGTGTCTTCGTGTGAGGTCACTGGGTGTGTGGAGCTGCCCTGCCCAGGGAAGCGGTCGGGGCCCCTTCCTGGCTTTCCTGCTCCACCCGCACAGGGCCCTGAGAATGCAGGGGGAAAGTGTCCCCTCCCCATGAAGGTGACAGCTGTAGTCTTGTTCCCCTTATGGGCAAACCCACCCAGGCTCTTAAGAAAGTTCAATAGCAGTTCATTTTAGCGGTACCTCCGTCAGGTGGTACTTGGAGCCATAAAACTTTGGTGGAGGTGAAGCCACGTGAGGGCGTTGTCTCCATTGCCCACCGTGCTTCGTGTGGTCACCCTCTCTGGGCCACGTGCTGCTACCCTTTTCTCTTTCCCCCAGCTGAGACCCTCTGCACAAACCAAATCCAAATAAGCACATCCTCCTAGCCACCTTCTAATGTCTCAGGGGCCTCTCCTAGTCTCCTAGGGCCTCTCCCACCCTTCGCTCTGAAGTCCCTACTTTCCATTCTCTTCTGGTCTCCAATGACAGCTCCAGACCCCTGCCCCTGCTCTACATGGGGTGGCTGTGGCTCCCAAGTCTCTGCTAGCGAGTTTTCTGATCTTTCTCACCTCTAAAACTAGCTGTGAAGAAGACAGTTATCTCCCCACCTGATCCTGCTGTGGGTTAGCAGGAGAGAGGGGGGGCTTCAAGTCCAGATGGGGTGGGGTGGGGCAGGGGGGATACGGGGGAGAACCCCCACTCCGGGTTGTGGTGTGAGATTCATACGTCCACTTTTTGTCCCTAAGGTCAGAAATCTGACACATCGCTCCCTACAAGTATTGCTTTCTCGTCCACAAGCTCATTGATCGCACGTTTGAAATTCCTACCCCGTGAGCCCCTGTTCCCCTGTACCAGCATGTCATTCTTTTTGGGCTGTGAGACCGTGTCCCCCTTTTCTGGCCTGGAGATAATATCGTAAAGCTTAAAAAGGCCTCTCCTAAACTTTCCATTTGTTCCTTCGTGAGTCCTGAGTTTCTCCACCTGGCTGAAGGAGAGGGTGAGAGAGGGAAAAGGGCATTCCCACCCAGGTCATGGCTTTAATCCCTGCACCTTATCTGCCCCTCTCTGCTCTGCTTCATGGTTGAAGCCAGGACTGATGTCCGTTAGAGGATCGGCATGAGCTACCTGGCCTTCACCACACTGTCCCCTCTGCCATGAGCTGTCCCCAGAGGCTGCTATGATGCCTGCCCATTTTACAGGCAAGGAGCCTGAGGCTGGGCCATGTGAGCCAGGCTGTACAGGATCACTGTGGTCTTCCTGGCATCCTGAGCCTCTCTCAGGCACTAACTGGCCCTGCCCCCTGAGCTTCTGGATACTTTGCCAGAGACAGGAGATGTGAAATTCGTGATTGTTGGGAAATCACCGAGGACTGAGAAAGAGGAAAGTCTTCAGGCCCGAGGCAAACTGCTTCCCCTCACATCACCTGCTCTGGTCATGACCCAGCTGTCCTTGCGAGGAATGGGCTGTGGTCCTATACAGAGGGGTCACCAAAGGCCTACCTCCAAAAGGCAGTGGCTGGATTCTCTTTGTAACTTGTCCAGATTGGCAACCTCCTTGCCCTCCTTCATGGAAAGGAGACTGATAGAGTAGGAAGGAGCACAGGCTCTGGAGACAGAGCTGAGTTTGAATCCCTACTCCACCTGGGCAGTCTGTGTAACATGTCAGAGCTTGGAGGTGGCAGAGAGGTGAAGACAGGGACTCTGGACCCAGAGAGGGTCCAGGTGAGACCTGGCTGCACAGCCTACTTGCTAGGTGTAAGGCAGAAAGTAGCTTTACCTCTCTGAGCCTCAGTTTTCCCTTCCGTAAAATGGAAGAGATAATAGTGCCGGGACACCTGGGTGGCATCTGATTCTTGATCTCGGCTCAGGTCATAATCTCCCAGTTCATGGGATCAAGCCCCTTGTCAGATTCCCTCAGGATTCTTTCTCTCCCTCTCTCTCTCTGCCCCTCTGCTGCTCATGCTCTCTCTCTCTCAAAATAAATAAATAAGCATTAAAAAAAAATAGTGCCAACATTTAAACAAGACAGTGGCAAGTCCTTAGCCTACTCCCTGGCACATGAGAAGGACTCCACCTGCTTCACCTGTGATGATTCTTGTCATCGTCATCCCTGTCGTCCGTGTTTCTTACCTGCTATGGCTCTCTTCTAAGTGGGCTCCATGGATTGTCCATCTTGATCACATTTAGTGGATAGCCCTTTCAAAGGAGCCTAATGTTTAGCTATACCTAATTCAATTTCTGTGTTTCTGTACATATTTATTCTCCTGAGTGGGAGTGAACTTTTTTTGAAAACACTTCTAGTTGTAAGGATGATTTTAGAAATTCCTTTCCACAGGTGCTGTGTGTTCTGTTTCCTCATGAAACATTGCTCCCTCTTCCAAGGCCCCGCTTAAATTCCAGCTAATTCCACGACATTCTTTAACTACCCTACCTGAAAGTGATTTCTCTCTCTGTCTCTGTCTCTGTCTCTGTCTGTCTCTCTCTCTTCAAATAGTTTTTTGTCATTTGCCACTATTCCGGTGATTTGAAACACCAAGTGATCTCTCCCACCAACACAGAACTTTTGAACAGCAGGGCTGTGCCCTGTAGAGCACAGTTCGTTGTTGAGAACTCTTAGATACCAGGCCCTGATGATTGATGCCCCCAGCACCCCTGGCACCACGTGTTATGGACCACTTCCGCCTGGAATGAAATGTGGATCTCCTCTAAGCTCACAATGACCCGGAGAGGCTGGTGCAGTGACAGTGGGGCTCCTTGATTGTGTATAAGATGGGAACTGTACACGGCCAAAGCTACCCTCGAAAAGGCTTCAAAAAGTTACCTCCTCAGGGACCAACACAGTGTCACCCAGTAAGTGAAACAGAGCTTGATCCTGTCCTCAAACATCAGAACTGATTGGCTGTATGTGTGTGTGTGTGTGTGTGTGTGTGTGTGCATGTGTGCATGGAGCATTAGCTGAAGTGGAGAACCTGTATTTAGAGACTAAATACAGAAATCTAAATGCAGAAATCTATTTGTTTTTATACACCAGATTCACCCCCTGCCAGTGACGTACACATACTATGAGAAGAGCACAGGGTCTGAGACCTGCTAAGAAAGCAGCAGATTCCTATGTCCTGTCACAGGGCCACTCCAGGGAATATACTCTTTAGGTAGAAGATACAGAGGAATCAATAGTGACTACAATCTGTGGTGGAAACAGTAGAGAATAAAATCTCTGGAAGCATCAGCAGCTATCATTATCTTTTTGCTCTTAATTTTTTTTTCCTTAGTTACCCTTAATTAACCTTAGTTACCTGCATCTAAGGTTTATGTGTATAGGAAACACTTTCTCTGTTTCCCTATTTTACGGATATGGAAGGCTGACGTTCCTAGATTGTTAAGTCCTAGTGTGAGTTGCACAGTGTGGGAACAATCACATCAGAAGTTAAGCCTGGTTGCCCGACTCACTCACCGAGTCCTCTAGTAACTGTAAGGAGGCGGCTGAAGGGATGTCAACGTTATCCTTTTCTCAGAGGCTCAGGGATGGTCGGAAAGCATTAAAAAGCCATGCTCCTTCCCTAGGCAGTTTGCCTTTGTGGGAAATTATCTACATTTTAGGCCAACCGTCAAAATAGATTTTCATCTGCAAAGACCCAGCCACGCAGGACTGCGGTATAAACATCTGAGGGCCAGGAGTTGTTTTTTTTTTTTTTTTTAATTTATTTTTGGGACAGAGAGAGACAGAGCATGAACGGGGGAGGGGCAGAGAGAGAGGGAGACACAGAATCGGAAACAGGCTCCAGGCTCCGAGCCGTCAGCCCAGAGCCCGACGCGGGGCTCGAACTCACGGACCGCGAGATCGTGACCTGGCTGAAGTCGGACGCTTAACCAACTGCGCCACCCAGGCGCCCCTGAGGGCCAGGAGTTTTAATGGAAGCACGCTTGGACTCACACAGGAGTCTAAGTGCCTTTCACCATCCCTCCCACAGGGCTGGAGTGGCCAGGACCAGGGCGAGATGACCAACCTTGTCGCTCTCTACCTCTCCAGCCACCAGAGCTAGGCTTCCTTGTTTACTTATTTAGAGCCTAGCAGAGGAAGTGGTAAAGGAAACTTGCTGAGTCGTTTTCTGAGAAGAGACCATATTTGTTCGCAGAGGAAGCCGTTGCTCTCTGGGATCTGGTTACAGCAGAAAAGACGTCTGTTCCAACAAGGGTGTTCCAGACGGTAACTGGAAGTTGGAAGAGCCAAGGACACCTCCACGCTCTAGATTTGGGATTCTCTGTCCATGGGTGCAGCACTCGTGCTCAGCTTGTGACTTTTGTCCTGGGAGAGCAGCCATGGCATTGAGGAATGTGCCCTTTCGCTCAGACGTCCTGGCCTGGGACCCCGACAACCTTGCAGACTACTTCAGGAAGGTGAGTCTTGCCGTTTTGTTGGTGGTGAGGCTGGCTGCCCTTGGCGGGCTGGGCAGAGCTTGAAGAAGGAGCCAGAACATGAGAGGGATAAAATATAGCAGAAGAACTTGCAACCCCGCGGCAGCCTTCCAAGTTGAGCAGGTGTTATGTAGATGCACACACACCACTGAGTGTTCCTGGCAATGAGTTCTGGGGAGAAGGGGGGCCCTCAGATGGAAGTGTACTTACTAAGCACCAGCACTCATGTTTGTGCTCTGTAGGCACTGTCCCACTTAACACTCCCCAGTACTGCTATCCTCTTTTCTCAGCTGCAAAATAGGCTCTGGGAGGTTAGATAACCCAAAGCCCCAGGGACTGCATGTGACAGGTAGGATTCCAGTCACACCTGCCTGGCTTCAGCATCCATGTTAGATACTCAGAATGACTGTAACCACTAATGAGATCAAGGCTGCTTACTAGAAAGGGGTGAATGGAGGGGCGCTTGGGTGGCTCAGTTGGTTAAGCGTCTGACTTCAGCTCAGGTCACTATCTCATGGTCTGTGGGTTCCAGCCCCACATCAGGCTCTGTGCTGATGGCTTGAAGCCTGGATCTTGCTTTGGATTCTGTGTCTCCCTCTCTCTCTGCCCTTCTCCCACTTGTGTTCTGTCTCTCTGTCTGTCTCTCTCTCTCTCTCTCTCTCAAAAATAAAACAAAAACATTAAAAAAATCTTTAAAAAAAAGAAAAAAGAAAAAGAAAGGGGTGAGTGGAGCCCCAAGCCTGGGAGAAAGAAACAGCAGGGCAGGAAGAATGGATGAGGCAAGGATGTGCAATGCCAGAGAGGGCGTCTGGACAGTCATTGCTCATGACCTGAAAGAGGGCTCCTCACACCCTTACAGAGAACAGAGTCCCTTTGGAGCTTTAGGAGGGTCTTGTGAATCAGGTGGAAAAACTGCTATGAGCTCCAGGTTGTGATTGCTTGAGAGAGCTGGGGAAACTGAGGCCCCTGAGAGGGAGAGTTTTGCCAGCATGGTCAAAGGTCAAGCTTGCGGCAGTCCTGGGACTTGAGTGTTGCTGTCCTGCCTTCCAGCCCTGGACCTCTGTGCTTGGTCATCTGCAGGGGGGATCACGGGTCAGACATCTGCTGGCGCAGACCCTAAGCCACACGACTCGGGGACTCTCTACCCCTGTTCAAGGGATAAGAAGTCTTGTAAGGGACGTCTGAGCTTCTAATACCCCTGTCCCTGGAGGCTGGGATGGAGTTCAGTTGACCCTCCAGATGGTCGTAAAGATGAGAGTTTAAAGTCAAGACTTTAGAGGTCATATAAGCCAACCTCTCTTTTTCCTGAGGGATGGAATGGAGCTCCCAGGACCCACAGACACATGGAGCTTATATAGTAGCTTACTGCTCTTCCTCAACCTAAAGAATAAAGATATGAAGATACCAGGCATGGTGGGATAGATCCCCTTATTTGCTGTTTTGTTCTTTTCTCCAAAAGGTCACAGTAAACTTAGGTGTTCAGCACTGTGGGTGCAAAAATGATTGGGACAACTGACTTTTGAAGGATTTTTCTAAATGTCTTTCTTAAACGTAGAACAAATACATTGGGGCAAGCAGATAAAATCTGCCAAGATGCTATAAAGTGGCATGTTAGCTCAGTCGAAGACAGGAGACAATAATTGACAATTAGTGAGAGGATCCTGGAAACAGACTGAGATGCATGGACAGGCCCCGTCTTCAGTGTGAGGAGAAATATAGAACCCAGTTGGGCAACAGCGGAATCCATGGGCAAATCTTCCCTTAGGGCAGGGAGATGGATTACAGGTCAGGGGTGATTTGGGAAGACGGCCGTCTGCCTGAGCTAGGGCACGAGAGAGGCTCTTTCTTGGAGACCCCAGACCTGGGATGTGTCTGCAGCACTGGGACAGGTTCCTTCTCCTGACATAAAACCAAAAGGAAAAACTGATGGTGGGAATCTGTGATCCAGGAAGTCCCAGCCCCCCACAGACTCAGATGGACACCCTTCAAATCCTGAGCATCTCAGTTCCCCCCAGAGAAAAAATATTGAGTGAACTGACCATGGAGTCATTTGGGGAAGGGTCTTCGTCATCAGATATCCTGTTCAAAGGATTGATGAGCAGTGCAATTTCTAATGAAGGAGGGGGGCCAGGACCCCATTGGAGACACCTCCCAGCCAGCTCTGGAGTCAGACAGTTTGGTTTGAATCCTGGTTCTACCACCTGCTAGCTTGGTGACCTTCCTTTAGTTACTTCACCTGTCTGTGTCTCAGCTTTCTCATCAGTAAAATGGAGATACTAACAATAACTACCCTCATGGGATTGTTGAAAGAATGAAAGGAAATACAGCGTGTGAAGCACTCAACAGACTGAGGGGTCAATTCATGTTTGATATTACCTTTTTTCCTGCTCTGTTTACTGGACCCTAGCTGGGGAGGCCCATGCAGATTGGCAGGCCTTTGTGTCTTACTGTCTTAGCTATGTGTAGCTCATCCTTTGTCTGGAATATAGGCCTCTGAGGACAGAGGTCATGTTTTGGATTTCTTGAACCCCTCCATTTTTTTTTGAATTGGCAGGAAAGCACCCCTTGGCAATGCAGTGGAGAGACACTGGCTCAGAGCCATGAGTTCTAATCCCAGCTGTGTCCCCAACCCACTGTGGGACCTTAGGCCAATCCCTTCCCCTCTCTGGGCCTCAGTTGTCCCATCTACAACACGAGGTACCTGCTCTAGACCACTGCCTACCGAAGCTGGGTGCTCATAAGAATCCTCTGAGTGCCTGCTAACAATACAGATCCTAGCTCCCAAGCCCAGATATTAATGGATCAGAATCAAACTTCTAGGGAGGCCTAGTCTTCAGAGCTGTCTGTCTACATAGAGCCAAAGTCAGCGGACTGCAAAATCAGAGCTTATCTGGTAATAACAACAGCAAAAATGATAAATTAAAGGCAGTCAAATACTATAAGAACTACTCCTTCCCCTCTGCGTGAAAATAGAAAGGATGTTCAGGATGCCTCAGATGCTGCCTGTGTTCCACATTGACCTCTAAATCAGCTTTTTCTGAGCTTTCTAACATTTACTCCACCCTTTCAAGCCAAGAGGCTACAAAAAATATATTCACTTTTTAGATTGGTTGACCATTAAAAAAAAAGACCATGATTTGCCCCCAAAAGAAGGCTGACACAAATTGTGAGACTCACACTTGTGTTGAGAACAGAAGATTCTCCAGGGCAAACATTTAACCTTAAATACTCCAGACCGAAATGTCACATTTGGAGATACTTCAAATGCAAATTCTTATGCTGTCGAAGACAAGGTGAAACAGAAAACTGATAAGATTGTCAATTAATGTGACTTTTGGGGAAAGCAACCAAGATAATTCCTGTTGATCTTAGAGCTCTATTCTGAGAATCCAGCTTAATCTATCTTAAACAGAGGTGTGCAAAATGATTTCCATGATCGTCTACAGTTTGATCTGGATGGTGTTTTAAGATACACTTAAATGTATTCATTTGCTATAAGTTATACTGTTACTAACAAAAAGGAGAACATTCCTAACAGAGACATTAAAGCCTTGTTCTGAAGCCCAATTGTCCCCTCTGCCACCTGCTACCCATGGATCTCATGCAAGTTACTTAAGTGTCTTCACCTTTGACTCTCCATCTGGAAGATGTGAGGGTTAAAGACTTAAGACTGGTTTAAATACATAGAAGAGGGGCGCCTGGATGGCGCAGTCGGTTAAGCGTCCGACTTCAGCCAGGTCACGATCTCACGGTCCGTGAGTTCGAACCCCGCGTCAGGCTCTGGGCTGATGGCTCGGAGCCTGGAGCCTGTTTCCGATTCTGTGTTTCCCTCTCTCTCTGCCCCTCCCCCGTTCATGCTCTGTCTCTCTCTGTCCCAAAAATAAATAAAAAACGTTGAAAAAAAAAATTAAAAAAAAAATACATAGAAGAGTGCCTGCCCTATAGCAAGCATTCAATAATTATCAGCAGTTTCTAGTACCATTATTGGAACAGCAGTCTGGTAAACAACCTAAATGATCAGCAATATGGTAGCAATTTAATAAAATAATTGTTTAAAAGAAGTTTGCAAGAACATGAAGCAGTGCCTATATTATCACTTTAAGGTAATTTTAAGAGAAAAAAACAGGATAATAAGATTAAGTATGAATTATAACCTCAGTTATATTTAGAAATATGCTTAGAATTAAGCATTGTGGGGTGCCTGGGGAGCTCAGTGGGTTAAGCTTCTGACTCTTGATTTAGGCTCAGGTCATGATCTCACGGTTCATGAGCTCAAGCCCTGCATCAGGCTCTGCGCTGCTAGTGTGGAGCCTGCTTGGGATTCTCTCTCTCTCTCTCTCTCTCTCTCTCTCTCTCTCTCTCAAAATTAAATAAATAAATAAACATTTTAAAACAGAACAAAGCATAGTAGGAAGCACATTGTGACATTTGCCAAGGTTGCCTTTGGGTGGCAAGACAATGGATGCTATTTATGCACTTTCTGACCTCTTCTCTACCTGCCTGAGGGACATGTGGCCACAGCCCGTATAGGCTTGAGGTCACTCCTTTTCTGTAGGGATTGGCCCCCAAACCTTAGACTGAGGCAATTTCTCCATTTCAGAGAGTCCCAAGGGGCAAGTGAAAGCAGGGTTGAGGTAAGGATGGGGCCCCTCTGTTCGATCATGGGGGGAAGGGCGGGAAGGGGGTCTGGCTAGCCACAAGTACCACAAATTGCTAAGCTTCAGGGGCAGGCAAACAAGGGGAACCAATGGCATACGCCTGCCTGCTGCTGATAGCACTCTCCTCTCCTCTTTGCAGCTGAACTACAAGGACTGTGAAAAGGCAGTGAAAAAGCACCACATCGACGGGCAGCGGTTTTTGGTAAGTGCTGGCCGGTTTGACACATTGGGACCAAAGCTGTTCCACACTTTAACCAATTATGGCAGGGCCAGCCAGTCTACCCTGTTCCTGGGGATGCCCAGAGTCAATGCCTGTCTTCAGGACCCCTACACAGCCCTTTGCCTTCTTCTGAGGTTTTATATGACCCTTGCTGTCATCACTTCTTGGGATCCTATTATTCAGGATACCTCCCAGTCTTTCACTGATACCAAGGTACATTCTATAGTCAAAGTAGAAGGAGGAATCCAATATAGCCCCCCTCCCCCCAATCTTGAAAATCTATTCAAATGCCGTCCATACTTAGGCAAGTCTAAGGGGAAAAAAGACCACATGGGAGAACGGAAGATTCTTTTTTCCCGTCTCTCATTCCGGAGTACATACTTACTGAGTGGAATAAAGTGTAGAATCACCCTCATTATTTCATTCCATCCCTCTTTCTCTCTACCAAATGCACATAGTTGGGTTTTTGCCAATTAAACACACATGTGATACGGCTCTCTCTACTCCAGTGTGTTGCAAAGAGCTTTAAGGGTAAGACTAAGATGCAGCTCTACATGAGCAACGAAGCCATTAAATAGAAAGGGATGCACCTCTGACAAGTAGCGAGTTGCTGGAAGGTGGTCTGAGCATTTCTCTTGAAATAGCACCTTTGTCTATAGGCAAGATAGACCCGACTCTACCAATCCAGCCCTTCCCATCTCATGTTTCCTCACCCTTCAAAAAGAAGCAGGAACGAGACTTCAAAGGTCTCATGGGTAGATGTTCACAATTTGGGTTTGGAGTGAGGGGGGCAAGGTAAGTTGTGTTTCCTCGCAAGGCGTGGTCAGTAGCAGTGAGGGGACTGGGCCATGAGACTTCAGGGTTAGAAGGGGCCAGAGAGGTCACGTGCTCTGGCTTTCCACTCAGCACTCCAATCCGTTTCCTATATTGCCTCCCTGCCACTAACATCTGCTTGAATTCTTTTAGTGATGGTGAGCTCACTACTACACATGGTCATCTGCCCTTTCTAGGCAGCTCTTAAGTTTCATGTGGAGACCAAACTGTGCCCTGTTGGTCTGAGTTTTGCTTCCATATGCCATGTAAGACATGTTTACGCACTGCTTCACCTAAATCATGCATGCATTCACCCACTCATTCACTTCACAAGCATTTTCTTGGGCTCCCTTTACATACTGGACCATGCCACGTTCTGAGAATATAGAGGTAGCTAAGATGTGATTTCTGCTTTCCAGAAGCTGGTTTTACAGCAAAAAAGTATCTTTTGGAAGGCTCTAACCACCCCCTTTGCAACTGAGGAAACATGTACAGAGGTGTGATGTGAATGTGTACAGAGGTGTGATGTGAATTTTCTAAGTCACGTACCTAGTAATTGGACTGACTAAAGTACACATTTAATTTACTCTAACATTACATGAGGGTTTTTAAAAATTTTTTAATGTTTATTTATTTTTGAGAGACAGAGTGCGAGCCAGGGAGGGGCAGAGAGAGAGGGAGACACAAAATCTGAATCAGGCTCCAGGCTCCGAGCTGTCAGCACAGAGCCTGACTTGGGGCTTGAACCCACAAGCTGTGAGATCATGACCTGAGCCAATGTCGGATGCTTAAACAACTGAGCCCCAATACTGTATGAGTTTTTAACAATGTTATTTCTTCATACTGAGCTTTGAGCCACGGAATACCTGGGGTTCTGTTGTCACTTTTGCACATTAGTACTATATGTAAGTATTTCCTTCTGGTGCCTTCAGCACTGAGAACTGAGATTGAGACTTATCAGTGTGAGTGGAAGGGAGTAACACATATTTGAGGATGGTCCTGCTTACAGCCCTGATGCTCTGGGTCACCTTGAGCAAGCACTCGACTTTTCTGAGCCTCTCTCCTCTCGAGCATGAGCACGAGCACGTTGGACTGGGTAACAGTGGGTGACAGTCCCTTCCAGTCCCTGCAACACTCCCTGTGTTAACTGCAGGCCTACTAGGACAGGGTTGTTTCCGTGGCTGAGAGAGAGTGTCTGAGCAGTTCTGTCTCCTCTGCTTTCATATCCAGGACCTGTCAGTCCCTGGAGACTGCTGTTCTGTTTATTGTGGGAGTAGGAGGAAGTGGAAAGAAGGGGACTAGGAATCCGCAGAGCAAGGAGCAGAAGCTGGTTCCTGGTCCCACAACTGGGGTATTTAGAGACAGCTTCTGCTGATACCCACCCTCTACCCCAAGTGCCCTGGGTACAGTGTGAGCTCTGATCGGAGTCCTAATTTCTCATATATCATTCCTGGTTTTATAATATCCAGGACCATTCTGCTACTGAAGGCAAAAGTGGAAGACCATAGTCTCTCTGTCTCTCTGTCTCTCTCTTCACTGTTGGAGATAGTAGGTCCCTTGAATCTGTTTTGCTGCCATTTTGGTTCCCCAGTGAGAAGAGTAGGACCTTGTCTGGTGGGGAAAGGGGTGCCATGTTTTCAGAAGGTAGAGGAAGAGGATGAAATGTGTTAGGAACCCATGTCAGTTGGGAAGGCGGTGGCTGCCTGTAACAGAAACCTGACCACAGTGGCTTAACCAAATAGGGCTTTATCTTTCTCAAGTGATAAAGAATCTAGAGTAGGCTCTCGGGGCCGGTGAGTTGCTGAAAGAAGTCACCCAGAACACAGGCCCCTTCTAGTCATGGAAAAAGCTTGTGGCTTCTGTCCTACTGGTTGTAAGTTGGCTATGCCACCTCTAGACCTGACATCCACACTCCAGGCAGGATGGAGTGGGGGAGGGCAAAGAGTAGAAGGCACAGAAGTGTGTGGGGAACGCCTCCCCTTGCTTTCAGGAAACTAGTAACTTTTCTGGAAGTTCCACCCCCTAGACTTCGGGTTATATCTCACGGGCCACAACTGAGTCCTGTGACTTCCGCCACCTCCAAAGAAGTGTAGGATGTTAAATATTTTGGACTTGGCACATTTACTGCCCCTAACAAAATCCAGGTCCAGTCAGTAAGGGAGCAAGAGAGAGGGGATACTGGGCGGGCGGGCAGGAGTGTCCACACGTCGCCTCCCCAGGCAGGGGCCATTTTGAGGACACACTCACCACATAATCACACTCCTGCAAGACCATAAGTGATCATACAGGTAACCCAGAGTTGCTGGAAGCTTCAGAAGGAGGTAGAGGAGGGGTTACATCACGCAGCAGAACTCTCTGAAAATCCTGTTTAAATATCTCTCATCTTTCCGCCCAGTTTCTGTCCTTGTTCTAAAGGCCTTTCTCTTTCCTGATATCCTGTTCCTCTGTGTCTCCAGCCATGCTCACATCCACCTTCTCCTTCACATTCTTCCTCAGATCCCCTCAGCTTACATCCTCACGTTGGCCAGTCAGTAGTCAGCCCCCAGCTCTCTGGTGACCCCCAGGAAGTCCTGCATTCTGCGTGCCACTCTGAACATGTGTCTTGGTACATCCCTGAGAGGGAGGAGAAGCCAATGCACAGGGGATGTTAAAATTTAAATTAAAAAAAAATTAACATTCATTCATTTTTGAGAGACAGAGCACAGGGGAGGGAGGGGCAGAGAGAGAGGTAGACACAGAATCCGAAGCAGGCTCTGGGCCCTGAGCTGTCAGCACAGAGCCCAATGCGGGGCTCAAACCCACACACCGTGACATCATGACCTGAGCCAAAGTCGAGGCTTAACCAACTGAGCTACCCAAGTGCCTATGGGATGTCAAAATTAAAAAAGAGAGAGAAGTTAAGAAGCTTGACCAAAAGCCTGATTGTCAAGCTGGTGCATCCACTCTGGAAAGCAGTATGGAATTTCCTCAAAAAGATGTTTATAGTAGCATTATCAACAATAGCCAAACTACGGAAAGAGCCCAAATGTCCACTGAGTGATGAATCGATAAAGAATTTGTGGTATATATATATGCAATGGAATATTACTCAGCCATGAGAAGGAATGAAATATTGCCCTTTACAACCATGTGGATGAGAGCTAGAGTGTATTATGCTAAGCAAAGTAAGTCAGAGAAAGACAAATATCATACGATTTCACTCATATGTGGAATTTAAGAAACAAAACAGATGAACATAGGGGAAAGGACCAAAGAAAGAGGGAAGCAAACCATAAGAGGCTCTTAATGATAGAGAACAAACTAAGGGTTGATGGAGGGAGGTGGGTGGAGGATGGGCTAACTAGGTGACGGGTATTAAGGAGGGCACTTGTCCTGTTGAGCACCAGGTGTTATATGTAAGGGATGAATCAGTAAATTCTACTTCTGAAAACAATATTACACTGTATGTTAACTAACTAGAATTTAAATAAAAACTTGCAAAGAAAAAAAAAGCCTGATTGTCTCAGGACTCTGGGCAAACTCCGGCCCCAACCCTGCTGCCAGGTTTACTGAGGGGCCTGGGTCCGAGAGCTGGAGCAGATGGGCCCAATAAACACACTGCTAAGATGCCCCCAGCCCTGTGCCACTGGGCTCAAAGGGGAGCATGCCCAGTGCTTACCCATAGGAGGCAAACAACCTGCCAGGCTCCCAGCCCAGAGCAGAAGAAGCAAAAACCTCCAAGAGCCAGCCAGACCCCAGCTAATTATTATTTATTTTCACACAAATTATTCACATTGGGTTTATTATTCATATAGGGCGTGTCAAGCACTGAGCCAAGCACCTGACACGCATCATCTCATTCAGTGCTCACCACCCCTGAAAGGTGGCTCTTATTAGTATAATGATTCCTATTTTACAGAGAAGGAAACTGAGGCTCAGTGAGCCTAACTATGTGCCCCAAATCAGACAGCTGTTAAGTGGATGAACCAAGATGCAAATCCAGCCTGACTCAGAGCCTCCACCATAACCACCTGGTTCTCTAGCCTCAGTTAGAATGCCAGTGGATGCCCTTCTCTGTCTCAGCATTCATCCCATGGAAAGTGTGCTCACCTCTTTTCTGTTTCCAGTATCGGCACCCTGCCTCTCCTCCTCCCTCCAGGGCACCTTCTTCTCTTACCCTTCCCCCCACTCCTCCCCTCCAGCATGGGCCAGCGGGTCCCTCAAAGGGATCAGATGTGGGAAGAGAGAAATTTGCAGGGAGAAAATCGATCGCAGATACCACAGGGCAAGCTTCCAGTCTCAGCTCCATCACCCACAAGCTAAAATTCCGTCAACATCCCAGGGCCTCGGTTTTCTCACCTATAAATGGGGACGCTGATACTTCCTAAATCACAGGACTGATGTGAAGATTAGTCGAGGTGCTAGCAAGGCAGAGGCCCAGAGTCAGTTCTTCACAAATATGAGTTCCTTTCTCCTTTCCCTTCTCTGTTCCCTCAGGAAAGCCTCTTTATTGAATCCTACCACTAACCCTGATGAGAGAGGCTTTTGCTGGTATCAGGGCATAGATTCCTTCTCCAGGCTGGCTTCTCACAGCTCCTGCATATGGAAACTGAGAGGGACCCTGAAGTCTGGGGTAAGAGCCTAGGCAAGAGGTCACAGCGTGTGGCCAAATTCGGCTCACGAGACGAGTGGTTTGGCTTCACAGTTTAGCTCTCACGGTGTGTGGTTGTTTGTTTGCTTCATTTAAAGTTATTTGTCGATATTTCGAACTCAGGAAATTTCACCTAAAATCCAGGGTTGGGTATTCCCTTTGAAAACGTAGACGCGGCAACACCAGGCCCACAGGTTTTCACGCAACATCTGGAAGCTGGGCTTTGGGTAGGTGGGGGAGGTGTACCCTTCACTCAGCTGAAGGCCCACGGCTCCCTGTTTCACACCTCCCTCTCCTCACCTGGCCCAAGGCCCCTCCTGTGGGTTGTAACCTGCCCGTGTCTTCGTTTCAGAACCTGACAGAAAATGACATCCAGAAGTTCCCTAAGCTCCGGGTGCCGTAAGTACTCCCCCCGATTCCTTGAGTGTTTTGGGGAACCGAGGCTGGAATGGGACATAGTCCAGGGATAGCTGGGTCACTTAATCTGTCACGGTTGGTTTGAACTAGGAAAGTGAACAGGAAGGCTATAGAGAGGCAAGTGCAGGGCACGGGAGAGAGAAGTGATACTTGATAAGTTGAAAGAAAAAAGAAAGTAACAGATCCAGCCCAATTGGTGTGTTGGCAGCTCTTGCCAAAGCCAAGCCTGACTGTGAGCCATGTCTTCATTTCCTCTCTCCCTGTGGGGTGGCTTGGGCACTGGCATCACGAGATCCGTTCCACGAGGGCATCATCATCAGATCAGTGATTGCTTAAGCTTTCTGGACCACAGTCTCCAGCTCTTGGCCATGAGAGAGTTGGACCCGATGAAGAGTGGCAACGGACATCATTCTGTCTGTTGCTACCTGTTGCTTGGGAATGGCTGCCGGGGCCACTGTACTGAGAAGAATCCTGAGGAAGGGAGAGCGTGACGCGTTGCTGAGGTCTGGGGTGGGTGCGGACGGGAGAAGATGCATCACGCGCTTTGCGTCGTGTGTTTTCATCCCTCTAGCAAGGGTCTTCCGGACTCAAAAGCTTACCCGAGCCAGGCAGGAGATATAAATGTGTAAAATGGGCCGTCTTGAGCCATACAAAGTCCTATCAATTTCTCCTTCATTTTACCACCTTTGAATAGAATATGAGTATGAAGAAATATTTCTCCACTATCACAAACATAATAGCACAATTATGGTGTCAAAAGAGGTCATCAGCACTAAGCCGCGTTGTCGGTGAAGAATTAGGGAGTGGTGGAGATTGTGGAAAATCGGAATATTTTCCCTCCCAAGAGAGCTGCAGCCACTCCGTGCCAGTCTGTATGGACCTGATGATGTCCCATCTTTGAACTTATCAAAAGGCACTAGAAATCTCCGTGTTATGTAATATATTCTTAGTATACATAATAAACATATGTAATAAAATATATTTATGCAATATATTTATATAATATATATAGGATATATTTATACAATATATATAGTATATATTTATACAATATGTATTTTGTATATATTTATACAATATATATTTTATGCAATATATATTTATATATATATATATATATATATACCTGGTCCTTGAGAGCAGTTGAGTTTGCATCTCCTGGTCCCCATACAACACTAATACTTCACTCATTTAATGAACTGCTACTAGACGCCGATTTAACGTCAGACCCTTGTTAATTACTCAGGCTACAAATACATAAGGGACAGAATCCCCACTGCAGGACACTCACATTCTAGTGGGAGGGTCAGATATACAAAGCAATCATACCATGATTGATTAACGGTGCTGGGGCACATGCATGGGCACGTTCACCGGGAGTAGGAGGGCAGGAGTCGTTTTCCCCTTGGCATTTGGGGAAGACTTTGGGAAGGCAGGAAAGCTAAGTTGGGTCTTGACATATACCAGGAATGGTCAGATAAAGAATGGGTTGAAGGACGTTCTAGGAATGGGGACTATATTGCCAAGGCACAGGCACCAGGGAGTTTAATGAAACTACAAGTGGGCCAGAGCAACTGGGGCATGCACATGGGGGCACAAAACAAAGAGGCTGCAGTGACTAGTCACAGTTTAGAAGGGTCCTGTGAGCTATCCTAAGGAGTCTAGGAGGGGTGTGGAGGTGAGTGCAACAGGGAGAACGCGAAGGTAAAGCTGGTGTCTTGGCTTTCTCTAGCCAGTGTGAAAGATGGAGGGCCCAGCCTGTGGCATGACAGCCAGCTAGGGGGTGATGGCCATGACCCTGCTAATGAGGTAGGAGCCTCAGCGAGGGCTGTGGCCCCTGAAGACGCAGGGATCAGGCCAGAGGGGATTTAATCAGAGCGGTGGAAGGAAAGAGATAAGGAAGGCCCTTTCAGCTTGGAAGATCCTTTTTTATTTTAAGGCTGAGCTCAGTTGATATCTGGAGCTATGCCTGAGTGCTTGGAGAAGGAGGCGGGGTGAGAAGTGGTTTTCGGTTAGCGTGCAAGGCGGATTGTAAACACTCACACGCTGCGGGTGCGGTAGGGCTGGGGTATTCCTTTAGCTATTTGAAAACTGAAACAAAATCCCTCTCCAACGTGTGCATGTGTGCCCCAGACAAGCTATGGACCTGCCCGTGGAACACGAAGGTGAATGGGGAGTAGTGAGGGAGGCATCTAGGGAAGGTCCCTGCTGCCCTGATTTGGTGATTCTAAGCGTGACTGTTCCTCTTGGCAGACGTGTATAAGAAGCACCAATCCCAGTTCTACTTCTAATGAGCTCTGTGCCTGGGAAGAGTCCCTAGTCTACTCTCACTTTCCCAGTCTCTAAAATAAAGGAATGTGACCATGCAACTCACTCTTTTAAAGGTTATAATTTTAGGTATAAACAGGCAGACAGAAGAGCTTAGTGAGTAAAAGTACAGGCTCTGAGGTCTGACTACTTGAGACCCAATTCTTCCATTCACCAGCTGTGAGTTTGTGGACAAGTTATCTGAGTTCCCTGAGCCTCAGCTTCCTCATCTGTAAAATGGGGATAATAATAAAACCTACCTCAAAGAGTTAGTGGGAAGGTTAGAGGAAATAATAATATGCCCTGAAGAAGTGTTAGCTATTCCTGTTATTTTATGGAAAATCCCAATGAGCACCATTCTGTTTTTACTAATCATTCTATCCTGCGAAAGGGGGAGGATTAGAGACTAGAAAGGCATGGACTTTGGAGCAAGGGAGAGCCACGTTCCAAAGTGGGCTCTGCCTCCCACCAGCCATAGGACCTGGGGGAAATCCCGTCAACCCTCTGTGCCTGTTTCATCTGTAGAAGGGAAATGAACTAACTCTCAGGCATTGCTGGGTTATAAAGGAGGCAGCCCATGTAAGCTGCCTGGTGGTGCCCTGGATGCATATAGATATTCAATGCTGATTTGTTTCATTCCCTTGTACATAGGTTCATTTGCCATAATCATTACCCTGAAGGGCTATGGGAAAGAAATTGTGTTTATGTACAGCAGACCAAAACAAGATTATGCTCCTCTGAATATCTTGATTTTCTTCTCCCATGCTTAAAAAAAAAGAAAAAAGAAAACTCTATTAAATAGATGTGTAGGAAGGTAGATTCTGGTGAGGAAGGCTTTGTTTGCAAATACAGTACCAGCTACTCTCTAGGACAGTTTCTCCCAGAGACACCCTGGATGCTGTAATGGAGGAGAGTTTTTAAATAAAACAACAAAGCTTCCCTTATAGGGATGAGCTTAAGACCCATGGCATAGCTGAGCATTATCTGGTTAAATCAATAGAAGACAGGTTAAAATCTGATGATGCCTGTTTGGAGTTTATTTTTAAAATTTTATGAATTTTATATTTAAATCCATAGTATAAACTAAAAGATAAGGAGAAGGGAGTGATGGGGTCACGGTGTATGCAACAGATAGGTGTTGGATGAGTCTCTTTATATCATGAGTTCCCACTGTACCCATTACCGATAGTGGAATTAGGCTGGGAAAAAGCTAAGATCCCATCAGAGGGGTGATGCGGTAATACCTGTTTATTCGTCCACCCTCCTGATGAAGCTGTCGGACTCCTCATAGCAGAGACAGCATACCTAAGATACAGCAGACAGGGAAAGAGGACGGAGGCAGGCCGGAGGGAGGGACCCAGCGGTAAATAGGCCTTCTTGTGCTCCTTAAAGAATGTGACCAAGCCTTAACAGAATTGCCAGGATGACAGGCTGTCTGCCCTTCTCCTTCCTTCTCACATTCATTGGCTAATCCCTGACCAGGTAGCCAGTCCTCCCCACATGAGAAGGGCCTCCTCTCAACTGACGTCACTCCTTCTCCCCGAAAGCAAGTACAGAAACTTGACTTCCTAGATCAGCCCCACAGTAAAACTGCTCACGTGGCCCTTGACAAGTGCCTCTCTTAGCGCCTCACTTTCTTGGGTGGTAAAAATGGGAATAATTTAATTTGCCTACCACAAAATAATTGTGAAGCCCAAGTAAAATACTACATGTAAATTTATCGGGGGGTCCAAGGCTGAGAAGTGGGGAGACCACGCCAGGCCCTCCAACTTTTGCTTCCCACCCATACGCGATTCTCTCCTGAGGCCGGAGATGGTGGCAAAAGGCACCTTCCTGAGTCCCAGGACCCACACCTGGCTTTTCAAGTTACGAGGACAGACCTTCCAGAGGTTTGGCTCTTGGTTCAAGGAGGAAGACCCTTAGAAGTGGAACATCCTTTAAAGAAGGATGAAAAGCAGGGGTGCCTGGGTGGCTCAGTCGGTTAAGCACCAGCTTCAGCTCAGGTCATGATCTCGCGGTCCATGAGTTCAAGCCCCACGTCGGGCTCTGCGATGACAGCGCAGAGCCCGGAGCCTGCTTTGGATTCTGTGTCTCCCTCTCTCTCTGCCCCTCCCCCACTCACACTCTGTCTCTCTCTCGAAAATAAATAAACATTAAAAAAAAAGTTTAAAAAGAAGGATGAAAAGCAGAGCAAGAGCCAGAGGGAGAGTGTGAATGTGTGTTGGGTGCCCTGGGGGAGGGGCTGACACGGGGACAGAGGACAGGCAGGCAGTGACAGGCAGAGAGCTGGAGATGAGGCTGTAGGAGAGGACAGAGCTGAGCAAAAAGGCTTCTCCTGTTCTGGGCCTGGGAATGTGTTCTGCTGGGAGGCACCAGTGTGCCCTCTGGAATCAGAGTCGAGGGAGCAAGGCTTCCATTGTGGGAGGGCCTGGAAGAGAGAGAGAAAGCTCTCTCAAGTTCTTCCTGGGGGAGCTGAGGCAAACAAATGCATTTGTATTATAAGCCTGTGAACGCCACAGGAGCACCTGCCACAATATAGGACACACAGAGGGACTGCTCCTGGACGGACGTCTCCTCTTCCTGTGTTCTATGGGATCTGGTACTTTCTATCCTACTCCGCTTCCTCCCTACCTCCCCTTTCTGCCTGCCTTTCTTTCTATACTGTCCTTCTTACTTCTCTGTGACCAGCAAAGTTGATTTCAAAACCTGGAGTGGGCCTCCACTTGTCCTTGATAAAGCACAAGGGACCATTGAAAGGGAGCCCATCTCCTCCCTCACCTCCTCCTCCTCCCCCACCTCCTCCTCCACATTCTCCACCTTCTCCTCCTCTTCCATCTCTTCCTCTATCTCCTCCTTATCTAGCTTCTCCTCCACCTTCTCCTCCTCCACATCCTCCTCTCTCATCTCTTCTCCTTCCATCGCCTCCTCCTCCTCATTCACCTCCCCCTTTCCCATCTTTCCCTCCCCCACCTCCCCCTTCCTCTTCTTTCCCTCCCCCACCTCCCCCTTCCCCATCTTCCCGTCACCCATCTCCTCCTCCCCTGTCTCCTCTCCCTCCATCTCCTCCTCCTCATCCTCCACCTTCTCCTCCTCCAGCTCCTCTCCCTCCTCCCCCTTCCCCTCTCCCTCCATCTCTTCCTCCTCCTCCTCCCCCATCTCCTCCTCCTCCAGCTCCTCTCCATCCTCCCCCTTCCTCTCTCCCTCCATCTCCTCCTCCCCCATCTCCTCCTCTATCTCCTCCTCCATGTCCTCCTCTTCCTTCTCCTCCTCCAGCTCCTCCTTTCCCTCCTCTTTCTTCCTTCTCCTCATCCTTCTCCTCCTCCTTAAAATTAAAAACAAAGTTCCAAGAACACAAAGAATAACAAGATTGATTTCACTACCTTTTGAGACTGTAGGAGTCACCCAGGAAACTCATTGGTATCGCTGCTCCCAGGCCTCCCCCATGTAGGCTCTGATAGGCTAAGTCTACAGTGAGCTGGTAATCTGTGTTTATAGCAGGTGCACCCATGTAATTCTGGCAGTCAAGCTGGTCTGGATTCCCTAACCAGGGCTATCCCTCTTATTTTGCTGCTGAGGAACTGGAGCCTAGGGAGGACAAATGCCTTGCCGTGGTCATCTAGTAGGCACTGCTTATGGGGCAGGACGTTGCAGTCAGACTCGGGACAGAGACCCACACTCTGTCTTCTAACATCACCAGGAAAGGCCTGTGGCTGAGAAGTCAAAGACTGGCCCCCATCTCGCAGCAAGCTAGGGCTGCAACTGTGCTGGAAGCACCTTGCTACAAGGCTTGACTTCCTGTCAGACGGTTCAGCCCCAATTTAGCAGCCAGTTTATCCCTAAAACAAGGTAAAGCAGAGAGAATCATGTCTACCCGCCACCCAGCCCTGCTGCTGAGTGAGGCCTGGCATTTGTGGGGAGGAGGAGGAATGAGTCACCTCCGGCCACTCACTGTCACGTGGTTCTCCGAGGGTGTGAGAGTGGGGGACAACTTTGAAGGTTCACACACAGCTTCCACGCACCTGCCCCGTCCATCAGCACTGCCACCTGCCCACCCACCCCTCAGTAGTGGTCCCGGCTGGCTTGGAAGGTGCCCTTTGATGCCTGTCAAAATAGGAGGACCCTGGGAGCCCATGTTTTGCTGCAAGCCGGCCGGGCGGGCCCTGCTCTGCTCTCTGTCACCTCTTTGCAGTTCTTCTGTCAGGGCCTGCGGTTTGACATTTCCTTCCTTAGCCAGTTAGAGCCCCAGAAGCCTCTAGCCTGGCTGTTAAAGATACTGGTAAGAAGAGACACCACAGAGAGCAGGTCTTTTCAGGACCAAAGCAGCTGTGTGGGCTAGTCAGAGCCTACCAAGCACTGCTGGACGGGCACTTTGAGGGGCGGCCTAGTCCCCCCTTCTTCAGGTCATTGCTGAAATGTCACCTCTGTGGGGAGGCCTGCTCATTTTCAATTGCAACCCCACCCTACCCGTGCATTCCTGCCCCCTCACCCAGCCCCCACCTCCCTTGCATGTATCTATACACAATACTTAGAATTTCACTTCCTTAAATGTTCATTGTTTATCCGTCCCTCTCCACTAGCACGTAAGCTCCGTGAGATCATGGGCCTTTGCTTTATTCAGTGAGGCTTCTTGAGCTCTCAGCAGAGGTGCTGGCACTCTGAAGGCCCTCAATGCATATTGTTGAATGAAGGCGTGCCTGCATGGGAGTGGCTGCTGTGGCCACCACTGCCGGATCCGGCCAGGAGGCAGGGTACCAGCAAGCCTCCCCCTGTGGCTCTGTGGGAGCCGTCCGTCCCACCTGTCCAACGAGGGTGGAGAGGGAATCCCATCAGCTTCTCAAGATAATCGCATAGAGGAAGCAAAAGAAGAGTGTCACAGGTGCTCCGGTGGCGTAATCAGGAGGCCACTGTGAAGTCCCCGCCCCTGCTTTAAAGCATCTTCCCAGTCCGGGCAGTGTGAAATCCCAACAGTGACATTACAGTGGAGGACGGAACATTGCCCTCTCTCCTCCGTCCTCTTAAGTCCCCAGTGTGTTTATAAAATTTATCCTGTCATTCTAATGAGGGAGAAGGGCTGAGAGCAGCAGTGTCCTGGGACCACAGAGAAGCGGGGGCTGGGGAGACTGGGGGCATGATGAGGGAAGCAGGTGGTAGTGGATGCTAAGGACCACCTTTGCCAACTTAGCTATTTTGTTTTAGTCCAAACTAGTTACCTTGAGATGGTCACTTAACAGAAGGAATGTAGATACTGGCTCATTCTTGGATGGGCCACAGGCTCAATTGTGTCGGCTCCTGGGAAGCTTGTAGCATAATGAAAATTAACACAAGGTTGTGGGATGTTAAAAATATGCTGCCCTGGTAATCAGGGAGCCTGGCTTCTGGGGCAGATGTGTTTTCCGGGAGGGGGTGGCTTTATCACTAACCCACTCCTTTGGCCAATCCCTTCCTTTGTCTGAGCCTCTGTGGCCTCATCTATAAATTTATTTATTTATTTTTGAGAGAGAGAGCGACAGAGCGTGAGCAGGGGAGGGGCAGAGAGAGAAGGAGATACAGAATCTGAAACAGGCTCCAGGCTCTGGGCTGTCAGCACAGAGCCCAACGCGGGGCTCGAACTCACAGGCCACGAGATCATGACCTGAGCTAAAGTCAGACGCTCAACTGACTGAGCCACCCAGGTGCCCCTGTGGCCTCATCTAAAAAATGACATGAATTAGATCATCTCTGAGGCTCCTCCCAGTTGTCCCCAAATCTCTCAGAAATACTGAACCTGTTTACTAATGAGGGCTTTCTTGGTCTCAGTGGTGGGTGCAAAGGGAGGCTGGAGTCTCCTGTACTGGAGATTTGAGAGACCCCACGGACTGGACACTTACTGCTAGGGTGTGCTGGAGGTGCAGTCCTGTTTGTGAAAGCCCTCTCTGTTCTGGAGTTTGAGGATTTGCTAGCTCCCAACCCCCAAGGACTAAGAGTATCTCCAAGGTTCCTGGCCGAGGTTGGTCTCGGGACATGGATGAATCAAGGAGTCTCCCACTTTGCAAGATGTGCCCTGACTGGAAATGCTTCTCCAAATTTTATGAAAATCCATGTCACTGAGGAGTCAGAGAGGGGAGAATAAAAGGAGATACAGGCCAAAGAACAGCTCACCAGGGCTCCCGTCATGCTCTGTGACAAGCAGCTGGTTCCTCCAGGTATCAGATGGTTCAAGGGTTCCTGGAGGCCTGCCATCACCACAAGGACATTAAGCCAAGCGTCAGGGGACCTCAGCCCCAGGAGCAGTAAGACAAGAAAGTACACGGTAGTCGTGTCCAGGTGGCAAGGCTACAGGATTTCAGAGAAGGGGAGCCAGGTGAGAGCTGACTAGTTTTCACAGAGGGTCTTTGAGCCTCACTGAGGAGGTGAGCCAGCACAGAGGGCCTCCTGCACAGGAGCAGCGACTGCAAGGGGATGAAGTTGGCAAGTTCTGGGAGGAAGTGAGGAGCAGAGGCCCCTGCAGAGGGGACTGGCTGGAGGCCAGAGGAGGCTGGTCATGCTTGGCCAGGATGTCTGAGATTACACAGATAAGGGAACTCCAAGACTCATGGGAAGGTTTGGCTGGAGGGACAGAGGATGATTTAGTCACCTTATCTGTCATTCATCTCCTAGGATTCTCAGTAAGTTAAGTCAAGAAATCAACAAGAATGAAGAAAGAAGGAGTATTTTCACACGCAAGTGAGTGGGGAAGCCAAGGGCCCAGTGTCACTGTGACGAAACCCAAAGAATTTCCAAACCCAAGCTGAACCTTAAATGGAAGGCACAGGACTGTTTTTGCCCAAATTTTTGATATGTGACACTCCTTCAGTCCCAGGGGCTTGAAGCTGGTGCCCAGGAAGGGATGGAGAGTTTCCCTTCTCTGACTTACATCCTGCCCCTGGGTCTGGGACTTCAGGGAAACTTCCCCTGGAAAGTCAGACAGTCACAAGCCCCCAGTTACACCACCAATGTGACTTTGATCGTTTCCAGAATTTTCGGACAGCCTGGCCCGGGTAGCTAAGCAACAAGGACACCAGTCTTGGGTGGGGAGACACACCCCCTGCTGGGAGCTGCTCTTGTAGGGCTGGACTGAGGGAAGAGGGAAATGCCCCTATATCAGCAGTACCATTAACGCAATGCCATTTGCCTTTGCAGACCCCAAGTCCAGCGGTTTCCTGAAGAGACAGGTAAAGGTGTCAGGGCTAAGAGTGATGCGTTGGGAGGTGACAGATACTTCCCTTCTGTCTGCTGGTCTTACTCATTTGCCTGCCAGGCAGTTCTCACTCAGAGAGAGGTTTGGGTCCAAATGGAGAGCAGGAGAGATCTTACTATGCCAGGGACCTGGGTTTTGGCCCCTGCTGAGCTGGGACCCTCTGCATATCTAAAATGAAGAACTCTGTGGCAAGGCATAGGAGGACCCAGGTTCTGACTGAGCACCTGAGTGAAGCCAGTGCCCCTGCTTCTGGGTCTTTAAAGCAGTTTTCAACTGTTAAATTGTACCGTGTTACAGGGCAGATCCCTGGGCCCCACCCAGTCCTGCTGAATCAGAGGCTTTAGGGATGGGTCCCCAGTGACTGTTACGTAGTGAAAGGTTGAGAACAACTTCTTCCCTCTGGTAGGATGAACTGCTCAGGTAGAAACTCTAGAGCTGATGCTAAACTAACCCCCAGGTACATCGAAGGTAGGATGGAAGCCTGGGATGGACAGGGGGGTGAGAACACATCAGATGGGGTGCTGCTCTGCCTTTTTTGCTAAAGGCTTCCTTTGGTACTGATGATGGTGTTACCTCCTTTCACAGAATGCCATGAAGAAGACAACGGGGGCTGGTCATCCTTTGTGAGTACAGTGTGGGCTCGTCTTCCACCCTTACAGAAATTTCCAGAGCACCTTTGTAATAAGGAACTAACACAATGCCAAAACGAGCAAGGCCTCTAACAAGATGCCAGTATCCCCGCTGGTGGCGGCAGGGGGAGGGCACATAAGATATGTTCTATGAAGGTCAGATAGTAAATATTTCCAACTTTGCCATCCACACGACCTCCAGCGCATCCACTCACCTCTGCTCTTGTAGCACAAAAAAAGCCATAGATGATATCGGAACAGTTGTGCTTGGCTGTGTGCCAATAAACCTTTATTTGCAAAAGCAGATGGTGGGCCGGACTTGGCCCATGGACTGCAGTTCACAGATCATACTGTTATTAACTATTATCACCCCCACAGCAGGGCCTTCCCCCAACTCCCTCCCCTAAGCGGTCTACACTAAAGTAGCTTTAAAATAGCTTTTATTATAGGGGCACCTGGATGGCTCGGTTAAGTGTCTGACTCTTGATTTTGGCTTAGGTCCTGATCTCACGGTTTGTGGGTCCGAGCCTCACATTGAGCTCTGCATATCAGTGCAGGGCCTGCTTGGGATCCTCTGACTCCCTCTCTCTGCCCCTCCCCTGCTCACTCTCTCTCTCTTTCTCTGTCTCTCTCTCTCTCAGAATAAATAAACATTAAGACATTTTTTAAAAATAGCTTTTCTTATAGACTTAAGTCCCCACTGGTGAAACAGAAGGAAAGAGATTTCAGAATCAATTATTAGCCCGAAAAAGGCCTCAGGGAAGGTCCAAACCAATTGGGTTTTATGTTTGAGGGGTCACGGTGACCCCTTGGAGAGTCTGAGGAACTCTGGATGTCCTCTTCCCAGAACACTGCATCCACTGTCACTGCATGAAGCTGGGCTCTAGCTAAGAATGCTATTATGGCCCATAGCCCACTGTGTTCATTCTACAGAGGGAGCGGCTGGGCCCAGTGGAGAACAGGACTTATGTAGAGCCACACAGCTAATTACAGGCAGGCCTGGGACCCAGGTGGCCTGACCCTCAGTCTAGTGGTCTTTCTGGTAAGCAGCTGCCTCAGTGCCTTCAGGAAGCAGATAAAACATTCCTTGTCCTGTTGGGAGTCTGGCAAAAGGAAGCACAGAATTTGAAAAATGCTAGCTAAGTCTGTGCTTTCTACATGAAGTCAAAGGAATTGGACAGATTTATTTTGTACAAAAGGGAAAATAGACCAGAGATTCACCTAAACCATTTACAGTTTTGCACAGAAGCTGCATCTTGGCCACTGCTTGCATTTGGTCCCTTCTGGGTGGGAGCCCAGCCTGCGGCTAGTGTCCTTCACCCTCTTCATGAACAGAGGCTTTCCATGAGTGCTGCCTCAACACTCATGCGTTCCAATACATACCCAGGCCTGCACAGGGCATGGGGCAGGTGGGGTAGAGATAAAGAACCCACTTCTGTGAGCACTTCACAGCATAGATCACACATACACACGGCAGAATATGATTAGGAATGCATATGCACATTTAGGAGACAAATCATGGGGGAAACCCACTGTTCTCAAAGTGAGAGGAAAAGTCTGCTGTTGAGAAAGACCTCCAGGGTAAAGGCTGGTCCAAAGCAGGAGCAATGAGGCTGAGGGGTGCAGGCTGAGACAATCTAGGGATTCCTCTGTCAGTCAAGGGCAGTCGGTAGGGCCCAGAGAGTGGTGGAGGCCACTATTCCCAAGTTCCCTGACTCAGGGGTTCCATCCCCTGCTCTCAAGTTACAGGAACACAAAAGATGGCATGAAGACTTTCTCAGAGTTCAGGAAGATACTCAACCTCACTTTTCCTTCCCATATTTTAAAAAAATATTCCTCTATCAAACATGAACACAGCAGTCTTTCAATAGAACAATGAAGACAGTCTTTCTTATGTCACTTAGCAAAGCTGTGAGGATTTCACACCTTTCCTCATCAACATGCGACTTCCTGCTGCTTCTTTCCACGCTGCCCTTGACTTTAGAGAACTGCCCTGGGCTCGTTTATTACCCACCTGACTTTGGCATGAGAGTGATAAGGCATGTGTTGCTCGGTGGCTGATGGTGCCACCTCTGCTTGGGAAACCATTACGGTGACTGTCCGCTTTCATGAGCTACCTCAAAGGCAACCACTCAGTCCCCAGGGCTCACTCTCCCTGAGGCCCACAAAGAAGCACACATAAAATACAACAGAAAGTTTAAAATTTAGAAAGAGAGTCTCTTCCAAAAGATCAGCTTTAAACTCAGTGTCAGATGTCATGAATAATAGGCTGGTGTTTCCATACGTTCAGCTCTCAGCAAAGAGAATAGCACAGCCCTGACTCTCCCCTTTCAGACACAATTTAATCTGCCTTCTAATTAACAGGCTTTGGTTATCTGGTTTCCCCATTAGCATGGCCTTCAACACTGCACTAGATTATAATGAGAAGAAATGTTTGGAGCACAGGCACACTAAGACAGAACTGACAATTAACCAGCGGCATCACAAATGCTCCAGGCGTTTAGACTTCCTCTTGGTGATGCCTGGAATAAAAAACATGTTTACTCCACACAGAGCCAGCTTCTCTCACCCCTCTCTTCCAGTGTCCTCTTCATTTCTTTTGCTTTTGTCTCTTGTGCAAAAAGGTGCAGAGGAAAATGCACTCGCCTCGTGGTCTAAGGACCTTGACAGAGACCCCAAATCCACGACTTGCTAGCCCTATGATTTGTATGCCCAACCTCAGTGTCCTTACCTGTAAAATGGGAGTGACCATCCTAGTACTGGCAGAGAGAGAGTCGATGCAGGCACATGGGTGTCACGGAGCCTGTACAAACTGGGCCGTCCCTGTCACTGTGTTGGTAGGAAGAAGATGACTATGAAAGCCCCAATGACGATCAGGAGGGGGAGGACGAGGGTGACTACGAGTCCCCCAACGAGGAGGAGGAAGGGGCGCCCGTGGAAGACGATGCGGATTATGAGCCACCGCCCTCCAATGACGAGGAGGCTCTGCAGAACTCCATCCTGCCTGCCAAGCCTTTCTCCAACTCCAACTCCATGTACATCGGTAAGGCCCTGGCAGCCCGCCCCGCCCGTGCAGCTCAAAAGTGCCCGCCAACGCCAGCTCGGCTCCTTACCGGCTGTGTGGCTTCGGGCAAGTGACTCCACCTCTCTGGGCCTCAATTTCCTCATCTGTGAAATAGGATAATAACCATACACAGACCCCAGAGCTTTGCTGTCAGGATTTTATTTTATTTTTTTTAATATGAAATCTATTGCCAAATTGGTTTCCATACAACACCCAGTGCTCATCCCAAAAGGTGCCCTCCTCAATGATTTTAAATATTACAGACAAATTGTTGCCTGTGGGGGCTGATACGGGCACTGAACTGCCACCGAAAGGTATTTGGCAGTAACAATTCATTTTGTGTACTACTTAGGTACTCAAGAACGCCTCCCCGTTGCCTATCTTTTGAGCAACTCCTAGATACACGGCACTTCCATCCACAAACTGCCACAGTAAACAGAACGATACTGAGGGGGCTGGATCCTGACTCAAAAATTTTTGAACAGTATTTAAGATTTTTCTTGTCGGTCTGTTCCTATCAGCCTGTTTCTCCCTCATTCATTCATTTTTCCATTCAACAAAAATTACTGATCTCCTATTGCGAGCCAGGCATCATTCTAAATGCTGACATTTGAAATCGTCAGGAAAGAAGACTATAGCCCTTACCTCGTGGGGCTTACACTCCAGGTGCGGTGGTGACAGAAAATAAGTCTGCGCCCACTTGCAGAGCCGAGGCTCAGAGTCAGCTAGAAAGTTGATGACCTGTATCACAAAAAGATTGGTACCACTTATCCGTTATGCCATACAACACTTTCGCCATTTTCAAGCCCTCTCGCAAACACTTTATCATTTCATTTTGTGTTTTGAAGCACACTGTGTGATATGGGGAAAAATTATCAAGCCTGTTTCATATACAGGGAAACTGAGGCCCAGAGAAGAAATGGATAATTAAGTTGTTGAGTGCCTCGTATGTGCTGGTAATGGAGACACAGAGTGAAGAAGACAGTCCTCACCCAAAAGAACTCACCGTCCGGTGGGTGAGGTAACATCAAACAAATGGGGCACAAATGACTTAATTAAACCACGATATGATATATACTGATATAGACGCAGGGAGGCAAGTGCGGGAGATAAGGCTGGGGCTCGTGCCTCGTCTGGGCTTGCTGCCCTTAGGGTATGGGATTTAAGCTGAAATTTAGCAGCTGAATGGAGTGGGGGGTGGATAGGAGAAGTGAGGGTGGATATTTTCAACTGTAGGAACAGCCGTGCAGAGGCTCTGAGCTGGAAGGATCCATGTCAGAGGAGTGAGAGCTGGCCAGTGAGTGTAGAGGCGTGAGGTTAGACCAGGTGTGTCCTAGTTCAGAGCCCCACTCTCTGTGGAAGAGCAATACCTCTCCAAGGCTGGGACTGTGGTGTGGCAACGGAGGCCCCGGGGGGGCACAAAGTGTAAGGAGGCCCTCAGTTACAGTCCTGGCCTGGCCTTTCCTCCACCAAAAGGGAGGGACATAGCCAGCCTATCAACTGGGCCCTGGGATACTTCAGTGGGATCCGAATACTGTGAACTTCTGTCCAGAGCAAGTCCAAGTAACCAGTCCAGAGTCTGAGATTAGGGGGCACCTGGCTGGCTCAGTCGGTGGTGCCTGTGATTCCTGATCTCGGGTTATAAATTGGAGCCCCACGCTGAGTGTAGAGATTAATTAAAAATAAAATCTTACCAAAAAAAAAAAAAAAAAGAGTCTGTGATTCCTTAAAAGGAGTTGGTGACCGGCCCCTCCCTTTAAGGGAAGAGATGAGCAAAAGGAGGAAGTGACAGGGGAGGTCAGCCCAGAGCATTTGTGAGGGGAAGGAGGGGACCCACAATCCCCATGAACCATGAGAGCCCACTTAACCCTGTCCTGGAGGCTCTGTGTGTGTGTGTGTGTGTGTGTGTGTGTGAGTGACCCAGGCAGGCTGGTGTTGACAATGGTGGGGGTCTGCGGCATGGGGCGCCCCTGGGTGTGTGTGCGCATGTGTGTGTGAGTGACCCAGGCAGGCCGGCGTTGGAACTGGTGGGGGTCTGCGGGATGGGGCCTCCAGAGCCCACAGGTGCTCAGAGCCGGGCGCAGGGTCAGCTGCTCCGGGACAATCCACACTTATCTCAGTGTGGCATTTCCGCTCTCATCTCACTGCCCTACTGCCCTTGCCTTTCCGCAGACCGGCCCCCCTCCAGCAAAGTCCCGCAGCAGCCGCCAGTGCCCCCCCAGAGACCAATGGCCGTGCTCCCTCCTCCGCCTGCAGGCCGGAGCCACACGGTAGGCCTCCTCGCTTTCTTCCCTGGTGCTGTGTCCACTCTGATCCCTCCTTTGCCAGAAAGAAGGGAAGAGTATACGTATCTTCACCCAGTGCTGACCAGTATGAGAGGGTTATATATAGGTGGGGAACATGCAAACCCCAGCATTCACAGAGATTTTCATTCTCGTCATAGTGCATCGGCATTTTCTTTTTACCACAAACAATTTAAACTACTTGTATAATAAAAGGCCTCCTTCTACTATTCATTGTGCTATTATTTCCTACCTTTGAAATAAACATAAACTGTGAAATAAACTCTGAAGGACCTAGGCTAAGTCTACGGCCCCTACTGCTATTGCCTGGGTCCCTGGCGCCGTCTCTCGCCTGCGAGACCTGCGCCACCTGCTGGCAGAAGGCGGAAATTCCACCGGTTTACAATGCAATGAACCCAGGAGTAAAGAGAGGGGCAGCAAACCCCCTTTCCTCTTTCTTCAAGCTTACAGTCCCAGGTCCTGTAGGTCCAATTAAGAGACACCCAGAGAATTTCAGGCTAATGTGTCAATAGCTGGAAATGTGTTCTCTTCATAAGGTATCTGAGCACTTTAACAGCGGTGGCAAATGTCAAAGTGTCAGGGCTAGTGGGAGGAAGACCATGTATTTCCCCCAAAGCTCAAAAGGCAGACCACACCACCTTTGGGACCTTTCATCCAAGCATAGATGGCTTCTTCTTGTTCGTGCAGTTTTCTTGCAAAGGGGACTCAGAGCTACATTGATCTACAAATGCATTTTGCTTTGAAATCTGAAGGCATCCACCTTCACTATTGGGATGAAGAATTCACTCATTCAGTCAAAAGATTAGCCGCTAGTCTCTGCCAGGCAGTCTTCTAGCTGCTGGGAATAGAGCATGAACAAGGCAAATAAGGTCCCTGCTTTTAGAAAGGTTCAATTCTGGTAGGGGGAGGCAGATACTAAACAAGTAAACAGATGTATACGCAAGACAATTTGAGTAGTAACGTGTGGTTAGGGAAGACAGAAAACCCAATAACTTGATGATGGGTGGGGAGGTAACACTGAGCTGGACAGAATGAGTCGGTGGTGACAGGAGCTGGGGAAAGAGAATTCTAGGCAGAGGAAAACACAAATACCAAGATGAGAAAGAAGGCATGAGCTTGAGATTTTGCAGGAACTACAAGAAGACGTTTAGAGTGGGAGCCCAGTGTGCACCGGAGAGAGGAGTCTAAGGGGGTTGGAAGTGAGGGCACACGGCCAGTTGCTACTGTGTTCCCAGTATGATAGGGGCTACTCGAGAGCTTGGCAGGGGAGTGACATGCTCAGTACCCCAGATGGAAGAGTGTGGGATGGAGAGCTCAGGTAACAGGCTACTATCCAGGTGAGAAACGGAGATAAAGAAAGTGAGCAGAGTGAGATTTGGGGGGATAAGGCCACCAGGACTTGTGGATGTGTCATCATGAGATACTGCCTAACATGTGGCTCTTTTTTAAACAGCCACTCCCCCCACCCCAGCCCAACCACGAAGAGCCTAGCAGAAGTAGAAACCATAAACCGGCAAAGCGTAAGTACGGGGGCCTTTCCTCTCTTGCCCACCAGAGTACCCGTTCCCTCACCCCCAGCCAGCTGCCTTCTTCTTTTAATTGACTTCAGTCTTTTTCCCTTCCAGTCCCTGCTCCTTCCATAGACAGAAGCACGAAACCTCCCCTCGATCGTTCATTAGCCCCATTTGACAGAGAGCCCTTCACACTAGGTTTGTATCACTCTATTCGATGCATTGTAACAGAGGCCAATATGTATAGAGTGCTTATGGCGTGATTTACACATGTCCCCCCGCAATCATAAGGGTACTGTAAAGCCGGACTATTAGAATCGTCCTCATTTCACAGATGGGGCAACTGAGGCACAAAGAGTTAACTTTCCCAAATCACTCACCCACCAAGTGATGGAGGTAGAGACCCAAGTGGAGATCAGACTGACTGCAGAGCTCCTGCTGTCAGCCCTGTGCTAGGCCTGCTTCTTCATGGGTGTGATGTGTACACATATCTCATTGTCCTCCTGACAGATGGTGCAGGGGGCTTCGTAGCTCAGGGGGAGGAACTGGGCAGAGACAGGAGGTCCGGGAGAGCTGTTGTCAGCTGCCTTGGCTGCTACCTAGCAGCTTACTGACCACAGGGACCATAGGATTTCAGAGTTGTCCTCTTCTTTGTCAGGTGGCTGTTCTGTAAGGAGGAACTGCTTTATAAAACTCTAAGGTGCTATTCAAACATAAGGATTATTTATTGTTGTACACGTGCAATTGATCCAACTGTGGGTATCCGACAGTCCTTTTCCTCCAGAATTGACCTAGAGTGTTCTTGGATCACAGCTACCTCTAAATAAAGCTATTTTCAATTCAATTCTAAAACTTAGCTGCCATTTATTGAGCACCTACTATGGGCCAAGTGTTTTACCTACCAAAAATAATTTACCTACATTATCCTCACACCAACCCAACAAAGGAGGTGTATTATGACCCCTGCTTTGTAGATGATGAGAGGTTGAATAATTTTTCCAAGTTTACATAACTAGGTTCAGGATTTGAACTTATGTCTTTCTGACTTCAATGAAGGGTGCTCTTTTCTACCGCATCATGCTGTAGTTGGAGACCCTGGATTTCCCTTGATATGGGTAGGGGGTCCTGGGGAAGGAGCTACAAGCCTTGAGGGACAAGGAGCCCCAAATCCCAGCCCCACTCAACCTTCCTGACCTGCACTCTGAGCAAGGCATTTAGGCTTTTGTAACCTAAGGTTCCTCTCTGTCCACAAATGAATTTCAGTTCTTGGATATGAGGCTCCTGCTTGCTGCTTTTCCCTGAACTGCACCACAGCTCTGATGACTCATGCGAAACTGTGTGGGTTACTTGAGTTTACAGCGGTCTGCTGCACAGGGCTATTCAAATTATGTGAAAAGGAAGAGAGCTTCAACTTCAGTCTCTAGGTGTGCTTACGACCGTAAGTCAAAGCGTCAGGAGAGTGAAATACTGACATCAAATCCTTCAGAGTCACCTCCTGAACAAAGGTTATCTTTTAAAAAGATTCTTTTTTTAAATTTTTTTTAAAAAATCTTTATTTATTGGGGCGCCTGGGTGGCTCAGTCGGTTGAGCATCCGACTTCGGCTCAGATCATGATCTCGTAGTCTGTGAATTTGAGCCCTGCGTTGGGCTCTGTGCTGACAGCTCAGAGCCTGGAGCCTGTTTCGGATTCTGTGTCTCCCCCTCTCTCTGCCCTTCCCCCATTCATGCTCTGTCTCTCTCTGTCTCAAAAATAAATAAACGTTAAAAAAAATTTTTTTTTAATCTTTATTTTTGAGAGAGAGAGAGACAGAGTGCAAGCAGGGGAGGAACAGAGAGGGAGACACAGAATCTAAAGCACGCTCCAGGATCTGAACTGTCAGCACAGAGCCCGATGCGGGGCTCAAACTCTCGAACCAAGAGGTCATGACCTGAGCCAAAGTCGGATGCTTAACAGACTAAGCTACCCAGGCGCCCCTTAAAAAGGTTCTTTTAAAAAAAATTAAATACACCCTTTCTTGACCATACCTACTCTTGAATTATTTCCTTGTTCATGATGTTTTGAGAGAACTAACCTCTTACAGTGCTCTGAGTCTTAACAGAGAGAGAGACTCTTAACAGAGACAGTGCCCAGAGAATCTGTACAAATCAGAAGATATTTTTTTTTTTTTAAAGAAAATCTACTTAAGCCTAAAAATATAAATATAGGTTTTCTGGATAACCCTGTAAAGTTGAGTTTTCATCCTAAGGCAAAGTTTTATGAATAATACACATTTCTTATAACCACCAAAACAGCCTACCCCTGGGCAGTGAGTTCCTCATAGTAGGACAAGATTCTTAAGACTTCTTCATGGCTTGGGCTGTACCTCAAGTTGTGAAAATCATATCATCATTCACCATAGGGTGTTAACTGTGCAGAGGTATAGGAGGGAGGGAAAGAAAGAACTATCTAGCAGTTGTCAGCACCCATGTATCAGGTGCCTGACCCTGCATATAAATTGTCACCCGCTCCTAACAACAAACCTATACATTTTAGATCTATAATCCTGATTTTACAGATGAGGAAATTGAGACTCAAAGACCTTAAGTAACTTGTTCAAGGCATACAGAATTTGCTGGTAGACCTGGTTGAATACAGTTAAATGGTACTTTTATTGCACTGAAGACATAGGACATAATCTACTCGAAGGGATTTCAGACAGAAAAAAATAAATTGCTTTGAATAACTTTGCAATGCAGAGTTCTCAGATTCACCTAGAATTTCTTCAGCCTGCATGCCATCTTTTCCAAGAGAAAAGTAAAAGGAAGAAAGAAACAAAACCCAACAAAATTAAAACAAAATGATTTGCACTCTACCAGGAGACTCTCCTGAAATACTCTTCTCCAAACTAAACGTTTTTCCAGAAAGTAAGTGTAATACTTTATATAATGTCAAATGTACCACAGGATTGGAGGAAAACTAACCCCTCCATGGCAAATAGGTTTATTTCAGATACAGAAATAAACATAGGCTATACAAAAACAAAACAAAACAAAACAAAACAAAACATTTAGTCAGTGAAAGAAGCATAAAATCCCCAAGAGACATTAATCCTTCTTATCATCGGTTACATAAAATAAAATGTTGAAAAGAATCACAGAATCCAAAATACTGTTTGTATGTACACAACTCTGTGTGATCTTGGGCAAGTCCCTTAATTTCTCTAAGCCTGTAAAATTAGCTGTTCTATATCGGGATCTTCCAGGTTGAAAGTCTATGATTCTTCAATGCTTAAACCCAATCAGCCCCCTCAGGCGCTCGTATTTATGGTTTCATCAAACTGTGTTTTAATGTTTATTTCTGAGAGAGAGAGATAGCGTGAGGGAGGGAGCGGCAGAGAGAGGGAGATAGAGAATCTGAAGCAGGCTCCGTGCTGTCAGTGCAGAGCCCAATGTGGGGCTCAAACCCACACACAGTGAGATCATGGCCTGAGCTGAAGTTGGACACTCAACTGACTGAGCCATCCCGGAGCCCCTGCCCCCACCGCCCAGACTATGTTTTAATACTTCATGCTTAGCTGATAAAGTATTCAAGGTCTGCCTGCTATTTGTTACTTACAGGAAAGAAGCCAGCGTTTCCTGACAAGGTAAGCTGTTTCCCTATTTTGTTTTGTCTTCATTTTTGTTTTATTTTGTATCTTGTCTTTGTTCTGAGAAGTACTGAGGACACTCACATGTCTTCCCTCCTGTTTTACAGCCCTCGGCTCCAGTGGGAAGGTAAGGTGCCTTGTTGCATCCATGTGAGGGTACACGGTATATGCTGTAGAAATAGTTCAGTTTCTTACCCACACCTCCTTTCTCTCAACTCTGCAGGCCTCTCGGGGAGCACTTACCCAAGATGCAAAAGCCTCCTTTACCACCAGCCACCGAAAGGCATGACAGAAGTAGCCCCCTGCCAGGGAAGAAGCCACCTGTGCCAAGGTACTTGTCTTCTGTTGCTTGAGTTTGTCGTTCAGACTGGTGATGCCAGTAATTTGCCTGGTATTAGCCTATAACGGAACTGGACATCACAGGTGTTCCTGTCGAGGAGGGGACTGTTGGCTACTATGGCTTGAGGCATTCTGGCTTTTCAGGTTGGATGTAAAGTTCCGGGTCCCTCTGAAGACAAATGATAGTGATCTAGCAAAGAAAGGAGTGGAGAGATGGTCCATCAGAAGGACGGGAATGACTGCTGTTTGTGGAGAACTTCTCCTCAACCAGCCAAAACCATGCTCGTGTTTTCCTTCCATCTCAGTATGTGGGAACTGAACCTTCCACTTTATTTTTCAAGACAGTAGCAAACAGGAAATAATTGGGAGAAGTTTTTAAGTCACTGTGTCTTCCCCACTGTTCAACCACATTTTATAATGTTAGAATACTGAAGTTGGCTCTAATGTTTCTAAATTTACTATAGTTTTTTGGGACCTATGTACCAAATGGCATAAATGTATCTGGGGTCAGGCCTAACCTTACCACTTACCAAGGGCATAGCCAAGGCTTCTGTTTTTCCCATCAGGATTCAAACTTGGTGTTGCTTGGCTAGTGTGATGATTAAATCAGAGTCAGGGCTAGAGGGTAGTAAAAAAAAACCTCAGGGGCGCCTGGGTGGCTCAGTCGTTTGAGCGTACGACTTTGGCTCAGGTCATGATCTCACAGCTCGTGAGTTCGAGCCCCGCGTCGGGCTCTGTGCTGACCGCTCAGAGCCTGGAGCCTGTTTCAGATTCTGTGTCTCCCTGTCTCTCTGACCCTCCCCCGTTCATGCTCTGTCTCTATCTCGAAAACAAATAAACGTTAAAAAAAAAATTTTTTAAAAATACAAAAAAACCCTCAGTCATCAAGTTAATATTTTAATGGAATATTTTTTGAGTTTCTTTATTTTGAGAGAGAAAGAGAGAGAGAGAGAGAGAGAGAGAGAGAGCAAGCGCAAGTGGGGGAGGGGCAGAGAGAGAGAGTCCAGAGCAGACTCCGTACTATCAGCACAGAGCCCAGCGTGGGGCTGATCTCACAAAAGGTGAGATCACAACCTGAGCTGAAATCAAGTCAGACGCTTAAGCAACTGAGCCACCCAGGTGCCCCTAATGAAATATTTTTAAAAATTGCAATGTGTGTAAAAAATATCAATCATGAACGAAATATCAAAATTTTAAATAAATACTTTATGGGATGATGACATATGAAGCATCTGACAGATGGGAGACGATCAACATATATATTCCTTCTCTCGTCCCCCTCTCTGAGGCGAACATGATGTGGGCACAGGCATACAGCTGCCTGCCATAGCTGTAAGGCAGCGGTCACCAAATCTGTCTGACTAGCTCGTGCATCTGGGAAAAGTCCCAAAGCACTAGCATTTTCCAGCTGTTTTCCCTTCACCGAAGGGTGAGCCCTGAGATGGCTGTTTTAAAACATCAGCAAAGGAGAATATTACCTAAGATGTTTTCATTTGCTTTTGGAGAAACATCTACTCGGTGAAATTTAATAGCTGCTAAAGAGTTAGTTTGCTGACTAAACCTTTTTTATATATATGTAATTATTTGCTGCGGTAGCTGAAAGAATAAAGGTTTGCCTAGCTCAGCTCGCAATAGTGACAGAACATTGAGTCACCAAACCTTCCCTCCACTTCTGCTCCCCTGCTCTTCTGCTGGGGGTTTGTCTTCTCATTTTATCACAGCTCAGTGGGTTTGATTTCTCATTATTAGAGTAAGTGAAACCATCTGTATTCTGAGGCTGGCTCGCTGAAACTTCATGCTCAGTCGTTTTTCTTTGCCCTAATTCATTTCAGGCATGGATGGGGACCCGACAGAAGAGAGAATGTAAGTACAAAATGTTATTTGGTGAATGCTTGGCACAGGGAAAATCAGTGCAGGCTCTGTGGGGTGTGGGGGCCATGCCCGTCTCAGACTTCATTGAAGCCCAGCACAGGGAGCAAGGCCTGCGCACAGTAGGCCCTTAAATACTGGTGCCTGTGGGGTCTCCATCTTTTCCACCTGCCCACAGTGCTGCACTGCTTAGCTCTTGTTCCTCTAAGAGCTCCTGGGGTGGTTGGATTCATTGCAGCCCCATCATCAGGTGGTAATTCACAAGATAAAGTAACAGTGATTGGAAGGAAGGATAAAAGGAGGGGTGCCCAAGAATATGGGCCGCACAGCAAAGTTGACAAGGCCTCTGTTTTCCCTTTTAATAAGCCCATGACCTGAACAAGTGAGGTAATACCAATTATTTAATTCCTGCTAAGTGCACTTTGGCAAGCTAGTGACTTTTAGATGATGAGCTATTTGCCTGGGAAATAGCAATGGAAGTTTTATGTCCAGTTTTAGCAATGAAAATCTCATGTCCCAGAAACCCCATCGGTCTCAGGCGGGGCAGAGGGACTGGGGCAGTTGGTCATCCCAGCTTCACACATGTTTTGCCTTTAACGACCCTATGAAGAATCATTATTTCTTTTTTACTATGAGGAAATCGAAGCTCAGAAGGGGTGAGATATTCATCACAAGTTGCACAGCTAGTAAGTAGTCAGGATTGGAATCCAGGTCTGTCTGATTTCCTCTATGCTATAAGCGCTCTGAAGGTGATCACATCCCTGCCACTATTCAAGGGCTCAGCCCACAAGTGCCTGCTATCTTGCAGCTCTGTGCTAGATACTCTGCTGGTTGGGATAAAGTGCTAAGCTATGAGAGACATGCAGACCCACACACAACACACAACAGACCCCCACACAATAGCATGTGATCATGGGATAAGCTCCAGAGGTGGAGAGAAGAAAGTGATCCATGGGGCTTGAGGAGTAGAAGTGACTTGTTAGAGGTGAGATTTATGGTGTCATTGGAAGATGGGGAGAGCACAGAATAGAATCATCCTAAGAGAAAGCCGAGATGCATTGCAGCCTCAGGAATGTCCTGAGCAAAGGCAGGTGGGTGACCCTATGGGGACAGCAAGGACAACAGCTTGGTTGCAGAGCCAAGGGACAAAGGGACAAAAAGGGGACAAGATTGTAAGTGAAGGTAACTTTATATTCCTGAGGGTCCCAGGGTTGGGAAGGGTTGATGCTCATGCCATGAGAATCTGAGAGTTGCAGAAAGAAACAAGATATGGTTGCCATGGTGTTAAAGAGGGATTTCATCATTCCCTGAGCCCATGTGGGTTTAATTATGCAGCCCTTTGCTGGGACTCCCAGTTGGCCAAATGGGATGAGTGATTCTGGCTGTGATCCTTCTTGTCTTGTCTCAATGGTAGGAGTCATGACAGAAAACTTTTACTGACCACTCCACATATACCAGGAACATGTAATAACCAACTTAATACTTGCAACAACACTTTGAATAAGGTGGTTTTTCTTTTCCAGTGTGCTGGCCTAGCAAAACAAGTCCAGGTTGACAGGTGTGGCCTGCTAGTCAATGGCAAAATCGTTTTACCTCTCCAAACATCATTTCTCATCTGGAGAGTCTAGCAAATAGCTCCTCTCTTGCCTGTTTCGCAGGTTGCCTGGAGATAAATGCTGAGCAACGTAGACACGCCTTGTAAGCCACATGATATGCAAGGTGGAGTTGCTTTTAAGGGGAGTGGCCGAAAGAAGGCTGAGCCTTGGGTTAGACATATCAGGTGTCCAATCCATTTCTGTAACCCTTGGCAAGTTAGGACTCCTTCCTGAGCACCACGTTTCCATTTGTACAAAGAGGATGTTGAATTTTTAAAGGGTTGCTAGGAGAATTGGATGAGATATCGTGTGTAAATCTTTGAGGTACATCGTAGATACTGCCATCCTTACTGTGTCTTTAGGCCCTCTCGGGCACCTCAGAACCTATTTTGTGTTAAGTGTGTAAGGAGAGTCTCAGATTAGAGTGTCCTTAATGATTGTTTGTATTAACAAATTATGAACCACTTAGCAAATTCTACTGTTCTTCACAATATATTATGGAGTCATACAACTACTAAAGAAAGAAACAGAGACATTTATGTGATTGAGAAATGCAGTTCTTTTAGGAATTGTGTTTTGATGATAGATTAATACCTTTTTTTTTTCCCCCTTTACCAGGATGAAGATGACGGTATGTTCAGAAAAGCCTTCTTATAACTTATAACTCATTCCTTCATTTTTCTGCCCAGAATTCACATGGAATTATTTAGTACAGAAGCCCCATAGACATAATTATAATTGTTAAATTTGTGTTAAGTAGACATAGATCAGTTGGTATACAGCATAACTATAACAAAATGGAATTGTCTGGGTTCCCAAAGAGAACTGTTACTTTCATAAGTAATGGTGCACATGGCTTAATAGTACAGCAAAATTAAAAATTGCATATATGGCTTGATAGAAAAATTGCTAATATTTATGCCTTCTAACACAGGAAAGGATCACTAACTGCAGATAAATGAGATAGCATAAAATTTGGCTTACATAAAACAAAACTTGTGAATTATTTCTGAAATTCATATGGTTTCCAATGACAATTTTCTGCCAAGGTAGTGTTTCACAAATGAAAAAATAAAATAAATGCATATTATAGAGAATGATATAGAATGGCAACATTTTAATGCATTCTAAGGTAGTAAGTCATCTAGAAAAGTCCTGGGGTTGGGATTCCATTGTACCACTTCCTAATTATGTTGGATCTTTTGGATTTTTCTCTCTCTCTGTGGACTAGCAGTTTCTAACTTGGGAGCAGTTCTGGAATGTTCCTGTGACACCTGGATGCTGACAAGCTGTTTTATTTTTCCTTTTCCCCCACAGTGCATCAAAGACCTTTGCCTCAGCCCACAATGCTCTCCATGAGCTCCAATACTTTTCCTTCCAGATCTGCCAAGCTATCGCCCAAGCACACCCTCCCATCACCTCACATGCCGGGAGCATTCTCTGAAAGGTCTGTGGTAACGTCATTCAGTGCTAACTTAACATCACCCCCAGGTCCACTCAAAAGAACTAATGTCTGGTGGGTTGGGAAAGAAAGAAATGAGCCAGTGGTAGTCAGGCCAGAACATTTTGGGTCTTCAGGAACAAAATCAAACTGAGCATAAGGACCCACACATGTTAATCCACTGTTATTCTTGGAGTCTCTGAGCTTGGGGTTGGAGGCATACAGAATTGACTACCCCACGGTCACTGAGGCAGAATGGACCCTTGGGCAGGGTTTCAAGGGAATGTTTTCACTTGGTGAATTAAAACGAACACTCGAGAAACCCAATTAACTTAGGTGCTTGGAGTTCATCCAGATCGTGGATGCAAGGACCTAGCTGATGTGCGAATTCACTGCACAGGCTCTGTCCCCACAGGCCCACTTTCTCAATAGCAACAGTGTTTCTCAGGGCCCACGAACTGTGAGATCATGACCTGAGCTGAAATCAGACACTCAACCGGCTGAGCCACCCAGGCACCCAAATTTAAAAACAACAGCCAAGTTTAAAAACAACCTTCCAATACCCTTTACAGGTTATGTTGTTTTGGCTGGTGGAGTCTGCTAGAATTTGGGGTAGTAGTGAGATGTGCCCCACCAGCCCCTCCTCTTTGCTCAGCTGCCGCAGCTACAGAGAGAACTGGCAGTAGTCATGAAGGAAGCAGCATTGTCGGCGGGTTTCTCTAACCCACCTTCCCCATCAGCCTCTTCAGCCCAGCGCAACTCAATTCAGTTCTTTTCTGTCTCTGCAGTAACAGTGGTTTTCCGCAGAGCGCCTCCCTGCCGCCATACTTCTCTCAAGGTTTGTACTCTGGGCTCTAGTGACCTACTCCAGGCAACATGCCTCCATGACTGGATTCCTAACCTGTCCCAAAGCCTTTGGGCAAAGGTTCGGTTATTTCCTAAAAGCTGGAAAATCTGTTTTCTCACTCAGTACTTAATTCAGTTTCTGTGGTGTGCCAAGGGCTGTTGGAATGCGAGGATGCTACACACACACACACACACACACACACACACACACACACACCCCACCTCAGAAAGGCAGCCTTGGCCTTCGTCTTCCCACATAGAGGTTTTCCTCCCTGCTCTTTTTACATGGTGCTCAGGGTAGTGCTTGGCTTGCTCTGTAGTTTTAGGTTTCTATAATGAGTCCACCCTTGAGTTGTGTTGAGGACCGTGTTTAAAATGCAGATTACGAGAATACAACCCCCCCAAGATTCTGATTCAGTAAGTCTGGATGAGACTTACATTGTGAATAATACCTTCTCTGGTGTCCATGACAAGTTTTGCTGACAGTGCTCTGAAACTTCAGTATGAATACAGATGACTTGAGAATCATGTTAAAACGTAGATTCTAATTCAGTGGGTCTGGGGTAGGGTAGGAGATTCTGCATTTCTAGCAAGTTCTCGTGATGCTGATACTGTTGGTCCATGGACCACTTTGAGTAGCAGCAAAGGCCTACAAGGTAGGACTAGACTGTTTCTGTTTTAGCCTTAGGGACTTGCAAGTGATTGGCACATGCTAGGGACTTTTAAAAATGTTTCTTGAATGACCGAGTGTCAAATGACTGTGGAAAGTTACCCAGCTCTAGTAAATAGATTTTCTTCATTCCAGGAAACTTGCCTAGCGTTGCCAGATTTTCTGATTATTTTTTCAAGAAATACTGGAAGTGTGGCTTTTAATATGAAATTACCTGATTTTTAAAGGTTGACTTAAAAAGATTATGTTTATTTTTGAAAGAGAGAGAGAGAGAAAAGGAGGGAGGGAGGGGCAGAGAGCGATGGGAGACACAGGGTCCAAAGCAGGCTCCAGGCTCTGAGCCGTCAGCACCGAACCTGGCATGGGGCTTGAACTCATGAACTGTAAGATCATGAGCTGGAGCTGAAGTCTGATGCTTAAGTGACTGAGCCACCCAGGTGCCCCCATAAAGGTTGACTTGAAAATTTTTTAAATGCTGTGAAGAACAACCCTCCCCCCCTTTTTTGGTCATAGTACACATACATTCTAGAACACCGGTGTGTGTTATAAATAGAAAAGCATATTAGTACTTGAATCATTGCTCAAGAGTGAAGACTTTTTTTAGGAGCACATCTATTACATTCAGTTGAATACATTATCCCATATATGTGTGAGATCCTATTGCTGACACCAATGAAATCCATTATGTTTTTAATGCTTCCTAAGCATTTGAGGGTATAGTGACTACTATGTGGTTTCTGCCGTTGCCCTCACGTCTCGCTGTTTTCCATAGTGTCCACAACTCACTGCGTTTTGCGAACCCACATTGTGTTACTTGCCTGGCTTCTGCAGGCATCTAAGGTTCAGACACTTCACTTATAGCCGTGTCTCTCAAAGTAAGTTCCACAGACACCCAGTTTTAGGGTTGGTGTTGGGGATTCTTGATAAAATAATATAGTAATATGATCTGGAGAGGAATGCTTACCTTAATCAAAATTGATCCTTTTTCCCCTAAGACAGGTAGGACACCTGGTCCTCAGTCTTCTCCATTGGTTGCTCCAGTGTTAGATAGAATGGTCTGTGTATTAGCCAAAAACCCACTCCAGCTCCCTTGAAGATCTCAATAGTAAGGGCAGTGTGTGGATGCAATAAAAAGTAGTATATTGTCTGCTGCAAATATGACTTTATGGTGCTGACCTGCAAATGCAGAAGTAGAAGAGAATAATTCCATGCAGGATAGGCTTTGGTTATATTTGTTAACTATACAGTTAGGTTGCATTCATTCAATACACAGTATAAAAGCCCCTGCCATGTTGGACTGCGAAGGTGGGGATAGGGAAAATCTGTTTAGGCCATGGGAGACTTAAGAAGGAAGATCAACAGTTCAGGGCCATCTGATCTGCTTATTTAGAAGGAGGCAATGAACGCCATGGTAAACAATTATGCCAGCATGGCTCAGGGCACTTCAGCCCTTCCCATGTAATTCTCCTCGCTCAGCAACCCGGGCAGGCATATTGTGGATGGCAGAACAACCCCACTGCAGAACCACTTGGAGTGCTTGTCAAATGCAGACTGGGTGGTTCAAATTCTCCCTGGGATTCTTATGGCCAGTAATGTTTGGGAATCATGGGTTGAAGTCCTGACTCTGCCGCTAGGAGCACACGATTCATTCAGACTCTGTTTCCTCATACTCAAAAAGAAGGGAATACCCGTCTTGCAGTGTTGCTGTGAAGATTAAAGGAAGGGTCCACGGGTGCCTTACTCAAGGCCTGGGCAGCATAGTGCTGAAAAAATATTTGTTGAATAAATGAATGAATGACACATGAATAATTCAGAGAACATTTGGCTCACACAATTTTTCAGTTCTTAACAGCTGTCCTGGCATATAGAAAACAGCCTTGGCAATTACAAATCAACACAATCAAACCTTTCCTGAGTTTAGGAAACACCCTCAGAAAGTTTCGGGGAACCGTAAACGAGAAAATACCATGTTAGGGAAGTTTACAGGTGCCTAACAAAGACTTCCTCATTGATCAGGCTTCTGTGAGAGCTGAACACTTCTACCTCTTTAGAAAATTCAGTAAAGAACAGTAGGTAGCAAACTGGTTCTAGAAACTGACAGTATTTTCAAGGTAATTTCACTTTGTCTTAGGTAATTTACATTTCTTTTTGTGTAAACAATGAGAACATAATCATCTTTATTACTGCATTATCATCCTATCAGTGGCTGGGAACCCCTTCTGGATTGCTGGAGTCTGTAAAATCTGAAAAATGTGATGATTATATTTAAACTACGGTGACTTTTTCATTAATGGACTAGTTATTTTATATTATATAACATTCCCGTGTAAGAAATCACTCACATTTGTGGAACTATTCTCAAAGTTTCACTGGTATGTCTACAGAACAATGCCTGCACAGCCAACAGCCCTTGTGTGTGTGTGTTTTTAAGGTTTATTTATTATTTTTGAGAGAGTGCGAGCGGGGGAAAGGGCTGAGAGAGAGGGAGACACAGAATCTGAAGCAGGCTCCAGGCTCTGAGCTGTCAGCACAGAGCCCAATGTGGGGCTGGAACTCACCAACTGTGAGATCATGACCTGAGCTAAAGTGGGACGCTTAACCGACTGAGCCACCCAGGCCCCCTGCCCTTGTGGTTTTGAACAGGTGAAAATTATTTTTGAAGCTATGGCTTTTTAAACTGTTTCTAAAGTGCTGGGAACAATTGCAAGGGCATTTTAGGGGGGAAATGTGTGATGACAGAAAATGAAAAATAGCTTACAGCAAATTAACTTTCAAAATGTTATACTTTTGAAGGCCTTGGCAATAGACCACCTCCCAGAACTGAAAGCAGAAACTTTTCCTTACCAGTTCCAAACAAACCTCCTCGACCACGGTCTCCTGGGGAAGAAGAGGTAATAAAGCACATGTTTTCGTGTTATTTTATTTTTTCCCCAGCAAATAACCAAAGCTCCCATTGTATACTCCTTTGTATTTTTATTATTATTTACATTACCTTTAATTTTTTTTTAGTGAAAAAAAAAATTAAAGGGGAGGATCCAAATGAAAAATATGTTCTTTCTCCTTGGTATTTTTCCAGGCTCTTCCAATAGCAAATGTGTGCTTTGTATTTAACGAGAAAAATAATCCTATTCTTCATTTGTCTTCTAGTTTATGACCTTGAGTAAGTCACTTAACTGCTCATTAACCCCAATTTTTTATTAAATATACTACAGTAAACTGAAGAAATTATACATCTCTATCTTTCCTGATTAAAGGTTCCATTATATACGGAATGCTTATTCACAACTACCTTTACAACCATGATAAAAAGCAGTTCATGCAAAATATCTTCTATTTAGCCCCACCTAAGTGATTCTATATTCAAATTAAGAAAGCAAATGTTTCAAAGCTCATGGAATTGAGGTGGTGATTTATGAAAATGATTACTTGGAGGCTTTTCTTTTCGCTTACACATATAACTGCAAAATTTATTCAGTTTTTAAAAATTTACATTTTCAGAACTCATTAAATGAAGAGTGGTACGTTTCTTATATTACCCGACCAGAGGCGGAAGCTGCTCTTAGAAAGATAAACCAGGTACTGTGCCAAAGTTTATTTTTAAGCAGTTATAAATATTAATGGGAGGAGAAAAAAGGAGCTGTCTTTTATTGAGCACCAATTATGGGCTAGGAATTCTGCTAGGTGATATTCATGCTGTTATACCAAGGGGACCCATTAGTAGCAGATTTACACCCACCAGCATCCATAGCAATGATTCCCAGGATCTGGGAAAAATCTAAATTAAGGCAGTCATTCGGCTGGCAGAATCCAAGGAGCTTCTATTAACAAAAAGCATCTGTCTTGTCACAGGAAGCATACCTTATCAAAAGGAGGCCCTTTACCCCAAACTTCTAACATCTTACCGTTAGCATCTTCATTTTTTAATATACAACTGCCATCCACATTGATGTGAAGGGATCCATTATGGAGACAGGCAGCAGCAAGTTTTTGCCCTTTTCCCTAGAAATTTCTAACTGTTCTTAACCAGATTTCCTGTGATCTGGCACCGAATCTTAACCTTAAATCTATTTATCAGAGAAAGAAGAGCAAAGATCCTTCATCTCTCACATCTTGAGTCTGTAAGAATAGTTCTCAATCTTCGCTGCACATTTAAGTCACCTGAGAAACTTTAAACATTCTGATTCCTGGATTTCACCTGGAGAGATTCTGATTTATTTAGTCAGGCATTTTGTGTGGGTTCTGGGTCTCCAAAACTCTAAATTCTAAATTCTAGGCTGTGAATCACTGGTCCACAGGTGTATTTGTTGAACAGAAGATATTCTGAATGGAATTTACTCAACTGGAATAAGAAGAACAAAGGAAAGCCATTATTGCAGATTGAAGGCTCTTTAAAGCCATCATGATTCAGTATACAAAGCAGGGAGTGGTTTAAACACTGCCTTACTAATTAATCCTATTTTAATATTAGATCTTTACAGTATTAGTATTATGTACAATAATTTATGGAATGACATTTTAAAGTACAGGACAAATCACATTATTTCAGTAAATAGGAAAAAAAGGTGATAAGAACACAAGACAGTTCACATTTGTTTATGTTCAGATATTTAATGGTGAACATTTTATGTGGAGATCACGAGGTTTTAAAATGGATGAATGTCATAGGCATTTGGGTGTTTTCTGACTTTGGCTGTGGAAAGTAAGGGTTAGGGAATTAGTTCCCAGGAGTAGGAAGATAAATCTTTAGTTAACCAATAAAGTCCTTATTTTGTCTGGCCCTTTGTCCACTCAACCACCTATAATTTGTTTTATAACTGAAAAAAAAAAAAAGCGACTTTTTTATCAAGAGACTTCAAAAAGTCTCTTTGGAATTTGGAAATTTCTCTGATACAATCTTTGCTGTCTCTTGACAACCAAGAAATCTGTGACACATGGGGCTGTAACGGTTCAGGGCACTAAATGTTCACTGTCTTGGCAACTGGTAAGTTTCCAGATCTCTCGAGTCTTGTCTACTGCTCTTACAGGCAACAGAAGTATTGCCATGTATTGCTCACGTAATAATAAGAATTTATTCTTTTAGGATGGCACTTTTCTCGTTAGAGACAGCTCTAAAAAAACAATAACCAATCCGTATGTCCTCATGGTGTTGTACAAAGATAAAGTTTACAACATCCAGATCCGTTACCAAGAGGAAAGCCAAGTTTACTTGTTGGGAACTGGACTCCGAGGTAAAGAGGTAAGGAATTTCAGTTGTAAAATGTACCCAAATCGTTGTTTATGCTATTCTGCATACCTACCTCTATGGAAACTTGCTGTAACATTCTTTGGGGGGTTCATACTCTCCCGCAACTTTACAGAGTTAAATCACATTGGTGAAGCCCTTCCTTTACTGGAAGGAAATAAAACAAAGTAACAATAGCTACCTCTACCATGGAGTCTTTCTTGTATCTTCTATTCCAACTAGTCTAAAATCACATGTGTAAGTTTTAAAATTAAAAAAATTAACATTTAAATTAAAAAAATATACAGTTAGATGGTATCAGAGATAAGCCCCCTCTTTCATTCACCTCTGTAACATAATTTTAATGTAAGATTGCAGCGTATTTACAAGGCTGTATTTTAAAATTGACATCTGGAAAAGAGTAAAAAAAATGGAATTCTTGTTGTGGTGATTATTTCAATACTTGGGTCATTTCTCACTTGAAAGAAATTTTCCTCTGTTTGGTCAATGTTTATGCTAATTACTTTTTGGATGGCAATCAAAAAAAACTGCTTCTGCAAGGAAGCTAACAGCTAAACTTAAGCCCCAAACATGTTCTTTAAGTTCAAAGGTCCAGGAGGAGGATCAGTCGAATCAAACATTTCCAGAATGAAAAACAGCTAGCCCTTAGACTCTACTCCAAAGTTATGATCATGTAAATGAGTGGAAAAAAACATATGATTCTGGTCAAATGTTTCAATCACTAGTTCAGTGTGGCTAGAGCTGCATCGCTGCTGTAGAAGCAGAGAGATAGATGTCTGCCCTCCAGAATTTGTCGGTCTGGTGTGGAAAAACAGAAGTGCTCACCACAGGCCGCAGCCCTGGAAGGCGGCATCCAGCAGAGTGGTCTTGGAGGAAGCGCATAATCCTGTCAGGGGACCCGATGTGATTCTGACCCATGTCTAGGAGGCTCGATGGGTTGTATTCCAGCCTGGCCATCAGGGATAACGTGATAAAGGCAATGGGTGTGAAGACTTGGCTGCAGAGTCCTGGGGAGTGTAGAGATGACAGTGAAGGCACAGCAGAAAGATCACGTAGGAACCATTGTGCAATGCTACAGGTTATCACCTCCAGACACCCGGACACTGTCTGCCCTCCTGATTCCTTATAGCTCCTCCCACTATTAGTGATTAAGAGTGAAGTAGGGATACAGAAACCAAAATCAAAAACACAAACAGAGCAATTCTAAGGCAAAGGTATCACAGTTAGACCTCCTATATATTTATGACCCCCATGAAGTTAAAATACATATATACATACACACAAATATTTACATTGTCTTTTATCCATAATTTGTTGGATGTTGAAAAATTATTTTTTCAAAGTTCTGTAGAGAAATCATGAAAATATTTGCCAAATTTTACATATTTTTCCTCGCCATCCTCATAACTGAAGAGGTAGGATCTTATGCAGATAAAAAAAAAACAAACTGAGAGTGAAATTCAAATGCTTGGCTTCTCTACTCATTCCAACGTTGACTTATCTCCTTATTTTGAATTTTTAGGACTTTTTGTCTGTGTCAGATATCATCGACTACTTCAGGAAAATGCCACTTCTGCTCATTGACGGGAAAAACCGAGGCTCCAGATACCAGTGCACGTTAACGCATTCTGCAGGTTATCCCTAGCAAGTTAGCCAAGCCGACAAGGAAGCTTCCTCCTGGCTATGCTGCCATCAGGGGAAGATCAGTCAACCTTGTTGAAGGGACCAACACTTAGGACTGGATCGAACCCCTCAACGTGAACACGGCGTTTTGACCTTTCGCATAAAAAAGTGTTTGAAATGAAGACTGTCAAATATCTCCTAATTTATTTATTCTTCTTCAATGTTTGTGAAGTGCATGATGTTCACACTTGAAGTCTAGTAGGGGCCTGTAATAACTCATTTAAAACATGTGTATTTTGGAATACCCGTTTCGAAGTACAGTAGTTTACACGGTGACAGAAATAATTTGGAGCAAGTTTAAAAACACTGCAACAAATAGTTTTTGGTATCACATAAAACTGATTTTTTTTATAGCCAAACCTTTGTTAGTAGGAGGCAATCATGGGTTTTATATATATAATTTGAAAATTTCTAACATTCACTTTCTCAGCAGCAATAATTTAAGAGGCTTCAAACTATTTCATTCTTTCTTATTTGGTGTATTTTGCTGGGGGGATTTTTGTGTACTTTTTTATGAAAAGGTAAATGTATGATAGGATAACTTCCTAGGATTAAAATGAATTTACCTTTTGCTTTACTTCTGTGTCCCTAAAACTATTAACTCTGTTTAGGCCCTGCTCTTGCATTTTAGTTTTAAAGAAAACTTAAGCTACAAATACCAGAAGAAATCATTTTACATTTAGAGATGAGGCTTGGGTGTCAAATAGATCTGATGTAAGTTCATCATATACCGACACACCCCACCACCCCTGCACCTCCCACAACTCCAAAAGCATTTTCAAGTGATGCGGATTTTACCAAAGTCTTACTGCAAAGATGAAAGAGCAATGCATATACACAGAAAAATGTGATCAGACTTTCCTATTAGAGGCCTTTCTTCTATCTCTTTTATCCCCTGACAACTCTACCATAAAGCCCTTCTCATCATCCTTCCTAAAAAGGCTTTATAAATCCTTTGAAGCAATTCAGCTCTTGGCTTCAGCTTACATATCTCACTTAACACACAGTAGTAGGTGTTTAGCACAACAAAAACCAGGCACTCGGTTGTTCTTCAAGTTTTCCCCTTTGGGGCCTTGATTATTATTCCATAACTTTTATTAACAACAAAAATTCTTGCCTTCTCTGCTTCATCTACGAGTTTTCGAGTGGCAAAAGGTATCCTGCATGTTCATTTTCATAAGCTAATTAATAGAACATAAGGGGGCTTGGAAGTCACGTGGGTAAAACTGATGGTTTGCTAAGATAACAAGTATGATGATGATAATGTTTCTTCATCAAGTTTCATCCTTACAAACTGGGAGTTCTCAGTTTAGGATCTGCAGCTTGGGAGTTCTAAAGCTGAAAAATCTGCATTCATTTACAAGTTTACTCAAGAGGATTTCAACAAGCATTTATTTAGTGCCTATTCTATGTTAAACAAGGAGCTGGGTGGTGAGGATAGCAGACACTGGGAGCTGACCCTGTGTCATGCTTTATGGTACGCTATCCTTTATGCTTGAAAATCTCTACAATGAAGGAGGTAGTAGACTTCAAAGCAACGATTTGGTAGTGAATCATGTTGGCTGCCATGCCTCTACCCTCTTCTCCCTGCCATATGTAGACCAGCCTATAACAGAAGAGGATGAGGTCAATGCATAGAACTAGAACCAGGCTACAGACACGCGGTAAATTAGTAGAGTCCCTGAAATCTATTTCAACCATGTGGACTTCCAAACCACATGACCCAATAAATGCTTCAGTTAGCCTGAGTTGTTTTTGGCATTTGTTACCAGGAGAGATCTGATTAATACAAACTCTATTTCCATCTGCTTACAATTTTGGTTAACTCTCTTTCAAAATGAGCCAAATTCAAGCATAAAATAAAGGATAAGAAATGCCCCATGGCCAATTTCCTATGTTATATTCTTGTCACTAGTGAAATAGCCATTCCTTGAAACATTAAAACAATAAAACAGCCTTCAAGAATATTAAGTGATTATTTACAATTCATATTTTTATTTTGTTTTTTATCATATTAAATATATTAGTAAACTTAATTCTCCCAAATATGTGTTAAGTCCACAATAAATACAGTTATAAATTCACAACAAATAAAAAGAAATCAGACAGAAAAGCTGTTAGAAGCAAAGGACACATCTGATATTTTAGATTCATCAAAGAGGGGCGGTTTTCCTTCTGTTTCCTCTAAGTCATCTGTCTTCAGAGGATGATTAAAATGTAAAGTAAGGTCACAAAGCAGCAACTGGGAGAGCTCTGTGTAAAACAAAATAATAGAAGATACTATCTTGGAGCACATACATCAGAGACAACTATTATGACTTTCTTTTTAAAGATTTTAAGTAATCTCTACACCTAACATGGGGCTCAGACCCACAACCCCAAGATCAAGAGTTGCATGGTCTATTGACTGAGCCCGCCAGGGACCCCTATTATTACTTATACTAGCTATTTCTCATTCTTAAGTTTTTTCCTAAGTGATTATTGATCGGACCACAATTAACCATGCCCCATTATGACAAAGTCAAATTTATGTACTATAAAATAAGCATGACATAAAAATTAGCTAGCAGGCTCTTTAGTTCAACTTGTACACTGTCTTACTAAACTGCAACTTGAGTTATACACATTTGATTTATGCTTTTTTTTAAACTTACTATTTTTATGTTATATATGTATACAGAATCAAATAGATCTATAAGGCATGTTACAAAAAATAGTTTGTATCTCCAAGAGGCAACTACTTTTAACTTTTCTTCCTGCTTATATTGCTTTTCTTGCTTTGTTGTTGTATATGTCTGTATTTAGTGTCTTCTGGCTTTGTTTGAGGGCAGGTTGGTATTTGCCTCTGTATCTCTAAATGACATGTATATTTTATTTTTTCAATTGTAGGTATTATCTACCTCCTTCTGACTACAGAAGATTAAGATACAGCCCTTTTCACTCACCCCCACTCCCCTAGAGAGTACTTAAGAATACAATTTTTGCTAGCTCAATATTTAAAGGTTAAAAATTTTTGATTATATAAATATGCTTCACAGCTGAACTTTGCAGTACATTTCCCTTCTTGCATGGTACCACCCAATCACGGTTAATTTTTTTCATTACTTAATTATCATAAATATATTCCAAATATATTTGTGCAGATCTCCTTTTGGTATAGTCAGATGCCTTAGCTGTCCAACTGTTGAAAAGTCTATCTTCTCCTAGAGCCTTCTGATCCACTCTGGTCTGGACTGACTGTTCTCTTGGACTGCTCAACTCCGTTCACCACTATCCCAGAGATTCTTTCCACCCCTCCCACGTGTGGAGTATCCTTTTTCCAGAATTTCGTTTCTTTCTCTTTTTGGTCTGCTACCTTGTTGGATGGAATAGGACCTCAGTAACTTCCTGAAGGCGGTAAACTTATGTGTGAAAATTTCTTTCTCTACACCAATGTTTAATAGTGATTATAGAAATCTAGATTGGAAATCATGTTTCTTCAGATTTTCAAAGGCCTTGCCACATTTTCTTCTAGCTTCCAGTGTTGCTGTGAGAATTTTCATGATTTTAGTTCTTAATCATTGTTTCTCTTTAGAAACTTCAAGGATCTGTTTTTCCAGAACAAAATTTCATAGTATTGTACCTTGGGGGTCTACTTTCAACCACTGTGTTGGGCTCTTTCATTATAGAAACTCCTCTCCTTCAGCTTTTTACATTTTTCTCAGATTATTTCTTTAATGAATTCCTCCCCATGCACTGTCTGTGTTCTTCCTTTCTAACACTGCTATCTACTGAATGTTGAACTTCCTTGACTGATCTTATCATTTTTTCTCCCTATAACTTTCCATCTCTAATTGTTTTGCTCTACACTCTAGGGGATTGTCTTCATTTTATCTTTAAGCCCTTCTACAGAATTTATTTCTACTGTCACACTTTTAATTTCCAAGAATTCCCTTCTCTAAACTATTTTTCCTAGGATCATGTTCCTGTTTCATGGACATAGCATCTTTTCTTACTTCCCTTTAGCTATTGACAGTTTCTTGGGAGTTTTCATCTCATTTCATGATTTCTGTGTCTTCCTCATTGACTGAATCTATGTACTGACTTTATCTCTGCTTTTCATATTAGATGCTTCCATTAAGTATCTATTCCATCAGAGCTATCTGCTCATACTTAAAACTATGGCACTAAAGACTACTGGAAACTCTGTGCCTATGGTAGGCTCTACTGGGAGGTGAGCTGGCTGGGTATTTTGTTGGGGGGAACTTCTGCTATCAGTACCTTTAGTTGTTTTTTCTGTTTGTTTGTTTTTCTCTTAGACTGGTCAAATTCCTGAAAGAAAAATCTGCTTGAAAGCATAAATCTGGCTGCCAAGGTTTTGTAGCCAAGTGGGAAAAGAAAGCTAGAGGGTCTTATAATTCAATATGTAAACTTTGTCCTAATACCCTTGTTTTCAGTATAATACTCTTTCCTTCAACTTGTGGCTAGTGGCTCCAGGCCACAGAGCCTCTTAGGGAATAAGCCTCAAGTTTTCTGTCCTAGAGAAGGAACAGTTGCCTAGTTATGCAGAGAAGGGAAGAGAACTTAGGGGTCTACAACTTCTTAAACATTTAACCAGCCTTCCTGTCCTTAGCTCCACCTCTACCCCTACTTCCAGAGGATTCTGGTGCCACCATGTATTGAGTCTTTGGGGTCGTTCGTTGGCTTTACCCAGCTCACAGTTCAAATTTTTGGACATTTGCGTTCAGACTTTTCTGTTTACCTCAACTTGCTTTCTATTTCACTATTAACTTTTTTTGAGAGCTCTTTTCCTTGTTGATTTTTGTCTCTTTAAAATCACTTTAAATTTAAATGTCAAGTTTACTAGTGACTAGTTGTGTGACCTTGGGAAAGTTAGTTAACTTCTCTACCTGTTTCTGTAGCCATAAATGCCAATGGTAGAATTCCTACCTCACAAGGTTGTAACGACAATTGAATCTGTTTATACAGGGCTCTTGGAAAAGTATCTGGATTATAATAAATGTTATGTGTCAGCTACTGACATTATTATTTAGAGAAGGAAGTGTGGCTGAAAGGAATGTTGTTCATTTAATCTTCCACGTTTACCAGAAGTCCGCCCAGAAGTACTTTAGCTCTGCAAGTCCCCATATCCTAACTGCCTGACCTACCCCACAGCTTCTCAGGAACACAACCATCATATTTACTAGTTCTATTTTACTTCACAAAAGAATAATCCCCAAAGTAGAATAGTTAGATAATCAAGTTGGAGAGAAATCTAAAGATTCTGTTTAAAACATTTTTTTAATGTTTATTTTTGAGGGACAGAGAGAGACATGGCACTAGTGGGGGAGGGGCAGAGAGAGAGGGAGACAGAGAGTCTGAAACAGGCTCCAGGCTCCGAGCTGTCAGCACAGAGCCCAACGCGGGGCTCAAACTCACGAGCTGTGAGATCATGACCTGAGCCGAAGTCGAATGATCAACCCACCGAGCCACTTAGGTGCCCCTAAAGCTTCTCTGTTTTAAATGGGGGCAAGCATCCAGAAAACGATTATTCATTTAATAAACATTTCCAAGAACTTATTATATCAAGGCACTGTGTTAATTGCCAGGAATACCCTTAAGGAGCTTACTGTTGAGCAGGGACAGGAAAAGTAAGTAAACATGCAATTATAACACAGTGTGACAGGTAATATGAAAAGGTAAGAGATGACACGCTTGCTTAAAAAAGTTTTTCCAATGTAAGTAACCTTGACTAATAAGTAGCAGTTAACCTGGTGGGGTGGAGGAGGGGGTAGAGCAGTGCGCATTTCAGAAGATGCATCTGTTAAGATACAGACACGAAAAAAGAGGAACTATGTAGATGTGCAAATAGTTCAGTATGGCCGTAGCACAGTGTGCTGGGATAAAAGAATGATAAGATACCGTAAAGGTAGGCAGGGGCCTGATCTCAAGAGGTCTTATAGTCCATTCTAGGAGGTCTGGACTTTATTGTGGGGCAAGAGTGAGCTAATGAGTCACATTTTAGAAAGAAAATTCTTGCTGTATCATTGAGATTGGTTTCGAGAGATGATGAATGAAGCAAAGACAACCAAAGAGTGATCTGAAGGGTGCCTGGGTGGCTCAGTTGGTTAAGCGTCCGACTTCGGCTCAGGTCATGATCTCGTGGTTCACGAGTTCGAGCCCCGCATCGGGCTCTGTGCTGACAGCTCAGAGCCTGGATCCTGCTTCCAATTCTGTGTCTCCCTCTCTCTCTGACCCTCCCCCCATTCATGCTCTGTCTCTCTCTGTCTCAAAAATAAATAAACATTGGGGCGCCTGGGTGGCTCAGTCGGTTAAGCGTCCGACTTCGGCTCAGGTCATGATCTCACGGTCCGTGAGTTTGAGCCCCGCGTCGGGCTCTGTGCTGATGGCTCAGAGCCTGGAGCCTGTTTCAGATTCTGTGTCTCCCTCTCTCTCTGACCCTCCCCCGTTCATGCTCTGTCTCTCTCTGTCTCAAAAATAAGTAAACATTAAAAAAAAAATTAAAAAAAAATTCTGAATTAATTCTGGGGCTACCCTACCTTGGATCCTTTTATTTCCTTACTGTATAAGCCACATTAAAGTGTTTTGTTGTTTGTAGCTGAATTCCTTGTAACTGCCAGTTACAGAGAAGCTATCTTCAAATATCCAAGAGCTATCATAAGAAGAATAACTAAATATTTACTGAAGTTTCCCATTTAGAAATAGGACCAGGGGAAGGTCCCCTTCCAGGGGAAGGAAGAGGGGAATAGATTTCAGCTAGTCCATAAGGAAGAACTGTCTAAACAGGAAGAGGCTGAACTGGTGAGATAGGGGGTTCTCCAACACAGGAAATATTTGGTCAGGGATAGACTGTCCCTAAAAATACTCAATCATGGAAATTCTACATGTCTGGGGTAAAATAAGAGAATGTCTGTGAGGTGAATGACTAAACATCATGAACTGTAAGGTCTAATCCTACTCTATGAATCTGTTTAAAATGAAGTACCCTTAACTCACAGAATCAAACAAACTCATAATTTTTAATTTGGAAGGAACCTTAGGGGCTTAAAAGGATTAGTGGATGGAGGCAATGAATGTTGCAGAATGTGACACCATCGTGCAATAGTTTACTGAAGAGAAGGAAGAGAAGTAAATTTAGAAGGTTAGACAAGAGCATAAGCTTGTTAGTGTCAAGGATGGGAATTCAAGTCGGCTAACTCCCAGGAAAATTCTCAAACACAATTTTTCTTTAGAGATCTAGTTCATATTACAATGTAAGCATTTCTGAAAATTATAGAAATCCTAATTAGTAGGCAAAATTCAGTTATATCCCTGTAGAAGCACAATTTGGCTCTACTGTTGGTTTTATAACTATGGCATGCAAACATTTTAATTTGGTGGTTTCACACTTACCTTGCATCTTCTTCAACTCCAAAGAAATCATGTTAATGTTTTTAATTATGGCTTCCATGTTTAGCTTATGGTCAGTAACATTATTCTTAAACATCTGATTTTAAAAGAGAAGCAAGATGAATAAATCAGAGGCATTTATGTGCACTTTGAAAACACTCAAATTTTCAAGTATTTCTAAAAGGAAAATCTGTTATTTCAGAACTGAAAGCATTGTGAACAAATATAATGGTGAGAATTCTAACATAGTAATGCATCAACTTGTTTATACTTTCCAAAGATTCATAGGATAAGGTTTCTTCTTTAATGGAACCAGATAACATGATGGGACCCTTACAACCGAAATGCAGATGTCCCCTGTTCAGAAAGCCTCAGCACTTATAAACTATCTTAGAATTAAGTAGTCATATAAAACCTTCTTTAATTTTGTTTATGTAAGACAGTGTATTTTTCTAACTTATTTTTGAAGGATAAAGTCCCCAGTAAAACTCAAAGTAAGATTCAATTATAATTCATAAACTAACGAGATGGTAAAATGGCCACTTTTAATTTTGGGACACAGGGCAATACACTTTTTAAAAAAATCCTGGTTAATTGAAATGTGTAAATCAACAGGTTATAATGTTGTATGTATAGTACATATTTTTAACCAATTGCATCAGATACAAACACATAAACAGGTTTACTAAAAACTAATGTTAGCCACTGAAATGTCTCAAAAAGACTTGAAATAATAACCCACAATTAGCACACACAACTCCAGCAATGTAAAAGGCGAGTAATTATGGGTCAGGCTGCTTGTCCAAGATAATGAAAATAAACTAAACTTTAAGTCAATTTCTTGCCTCTGCTTTCTCCTGAGTCCAGAAATTCATCCTGTATCACTCACTTCAGAGCCACTACAAAGAAATAAAAATTTTGTTTTCCAAACAACGAATAAAATATACTTTGCACCCACCTACAAGACCCTACAAGCCAAAAAGGGAATGGTAGTTGTCTTACTTGGTTGGGTATAGCAAATCAAAAGATTTATGTTTGAGGGAAAAAGAAAGATGATGGGAAGGGGAGGGGGAGAGGGAGGGAAGGGAAGGGAGGGAAAAGAAGGGAAGAGGAAGGGGTAGAGGAGGGGAAGGGAAGGGGAAGGAAATGAAGGGAAGGAAGGGAAAGGAGGGAAAAGGGAAAGAAAGGAAGGGAAACGAAGGGGAAGGAAAGCAAGGGAAGGGAGAGATAGGGAAGGGAAGGGGAAGGAAAGGATGAAATAACTTTAAACATGAAGAATAGGGGTGCCTGGGTGGCTCAATTGGTTAAGCATCTGACCTAGGCTGAAGTCATGATCCCACCCTCAGTGAGTTAGAGCCTGCATTGGGCTCTGTGCTGTCAGCTCAGAGCCTGGAGCCTGCTTTGGATTCTGTTTCCCTCTCTCTCTCTGCCTCTCCCCTGTCTGTTGCTCTCTCAAAAATAAACATTTAAACAATTTTTTTTAATTTAGAATGTTTGTAAAAAAAAAAAAATTAAAATTAAAAAACCAAGAGACAAGTAGAAACTAAGTGGATAGAGATATGCCCGAGAAAGTTGACCGCCCCCCGCCCCCCCAGCACGGTCGGGTTTCCCGCTGTCCTTGAGTGCCCCTGGATGGGTGGGGTCAGGGGCAGAGCTGGGGCTGGACCCCACTGGACTGGAGAGCTGGGTTAGGCCATTGGTCAGAAAAAGGAGAGGCCGGTCAAAGGGCATTCCCCAGGAGTGACAAGTGGTGAGCAGGCTCTAGGGACAGAGGAAATGGTGGACTAAGAGGCCAAGATACTGTAGACACTAACGCAACTAAGGCGCTAACCTTCAACCAGGTTACTGAAGTACCAGGTACTTCAACCAACGAACTGGAGGCACAGTTCGTTCTGGCCCTCAACCTGAGGAGGGATTATCATCCCTAGAGCGTTTGTTCTAAAGGCCACCCCCTCCTCCTCAGCCCAACCTCCACCCGCGAGTCCCCGGGTGCCGCTGGCCTGCCCAGCCGGCACTTGGTGACTGAAGATAGCCCCCTTGAAGCTTCCACAACCCCTCTGCTCCCAAACCAGACCAGTAGCATGTACAATGCGCCCGGCGTGACCCTGGCCTTGGGACGACCACCCGCACTGCCTGGATCCACCCAACCATCAGTTCCTTCTAGATCCAACCCGTGGCAGTGAGGAGCCTCAGGCCCTTAGGGCCTGCCCACTCGGACGCTGCCGACGGAGTCTGAAGCAGCCTGGAAATTTCAACAGCCTCCGCCTGCCCCCTCCCCAAACCTGATTAGGATTTTTTTGAGACCCAGTAACCTCGTTTTGTCCACAAGCCAACCCTGTCTAGACCCACCTGGCCAGCCAACTCTCACAAAACCTCTGACTGCAGGTGGGGCGGGGCCGAAAGTAATGACGGGGAATGTGCTTCCTGATTGGCCAGCTTCTCCACCTGGTGCATCCTGGGAGTTGTAGTCCCAGGCAAGGCGCTGTAGGAGAAAGTTCTGGATGCGAGACCGGAAGTGACTAGCAGTGACCTGTGGGCTGAGAGGGAGAGAGGGAAAGGCATTGACGTTTTATTTCCTGTGTGCCAGGCGCTGTGCTAGGTGAGTCCCAGCCCTTAATCTGCGTTCAGTTTTAACAGTAAAAGAGTGTGATTAAGGCCAGACTCTGGACTGAAACCGCTCAGGTTTGAATCTGACTCCAGCATTACGTTTAGCTAGAGAGGTGCTGGTAAGCTCTTTAATCATTTAGAGTCCAAATGTCCTCATCTATCATGTGGAGGGCATAATAACTACCTTCTAGTTTTCTTTTGAGGGTTAAGTGAGATAATGCATCAAAGGGACTTGGCAGATGATGTGCCCAATAAATGTTCGCTATTACCATTCTTATAAATCCTTACAGGTGAGTGAAGAGTACAGTAGAGTGGAATACTTGCCGGTGGAGAAGCTGGGATTCAAGCCATCTTTGCTAGATTCTCTGGCACTACAGAGGACTCTCTGGGACTACCATCTCTGGGGCTGGCTCAAAGACATTTCTTAGTGCCCTCGGGAATGGGGAATGGGCTTAGACTTTCTAAACAAGTCTTTGCCTTCTCTAAGCCTCCCCTAAAATACCCAGCAGCCTCTTGAACCAGTGTTTTCCTGACAACCCGCAGCACATAGTCTGCTGTGTATTTTATACTCAGTTACTTTCAGTTTAACACTAGCATTTGCTGTGTGATGCAGAGTTAGATGAGGAGGGACTTGCAGAACCAACATCAGTCCTAAGGAGAACTACCGATGTAATCTTGGAAATGAGTACCTGCCTTCCTCCCAACTTCAGTTTCCTTGTCTGTTTCCTTATGAGAAGGATGGGCTAGATCAGTGTTTCCTAAATTTCACTCACTGTAAGGCCACTGTTACGACTATTTGCTCTAAACTATGTACTACCTGTTTTATTACCTTAGTATTTTAAATTTATTTTCCTTTAAAATTTAAATCTACTTAAAATATTTTTATATCATCAATGTAAACAGAAGGTGATAGGCAAAATAAAGACTGTGGAAATAAGACAATATCTGTAACCATCAAGACATTCTTGCCTCCTGATGGCTGTGTTCCTGCAGCTGGATCTTCTTTGTGAAGATGGGTTATTATGTGTTACAGAAGTGTTAAACATAGTCTAGCACAAACTGAGGATTTCTTTTTGATGTGAGTAGGATTGAAAGAGTTGCACAGGGAATAACTCTCACTCGTGATTATGTGTTGTTTAATGCCTGTGTGTCATATAAAACCATCTCTCATCCCTCGTAGGATATGTCCCACCCTTTGCTCAACCTAGAATTAGGTGCTGTCCCTTTCTAGGACACCTTCATTCTCAACATGCTATGGGTGCCTTTCAAAACTCACCCCAATCCTGGAAGGAGTCTTCCCGAATTAATCCTACCCAAATCTGCAGTTTCATACCAGTCTCTGCCAAGGCTTCCCTCACTAATTTTAACTGTGGACACTTGCTGGTGTCAGTCCTACATTTTCTTTTTTCTGATATATGCGCTGAGCATTTGTTACCTAATTCTTCAAGTGCTGAGTAAGGGGGGAAAAAGAGGCACAGAAGGTCAGCTAACAAACATTCATTTAGCACTCACTGTGTATTAAGAATTATGTTAGAGGCGGGGCACCTGGGTGGCTCAGTTGGTTAAGTTTCTGACTTTGGCTCAGGTCATGATCTCGCAGTTCATGAGTTCAAGCCCTGCGCCGGGCTCTGTGCTAATAGTTCAGAGCCTGGAGCCTGCTTCAGATTCTGTGTCTCCCTCTCTCTTTGCCCCTCCCCTGCTCACACTCTGTCTCTCTCTCTCAAAAATAAATAAACACTAAAATAATTTCTTTTTTTCTTTTTTTATTTTTTAATATATGAAATTTACTGTCAAATTGGTTTCCATACAACACCCAGTGCTCATCCCAAAAGGTGCCCTCCTCAATACCCATCACCCACCCTGCCCTCCCTCCCACCCCCCATCAACCCTCAGTTTGTTCTCAGTTTTTAACAGTCTCTTATGCTTTGGCTCTCTCCCACTCTAACCTCTTTTTTTTTTTTTTTTCCTTCCCCTCCCCCATGGGTTTCTGTTATGTTTCTCAGGATCCACATAAGAGTGAAACCATATGGTATCTGTCTTTCTCTGTATGGCTTATTTCACTTAGCATCACACTCTCCAGTTCCATCCATGTTGCTACAAAAGGCCATATTTCATTTTTTCTCATTGCCACGTAGTATTCCATTGTGTATATAAACCACAATTTCTTTATCCATTCATCAGTTGATGGACATTTAGGCTCTTTCCATAATTTGGCTATTGTTGAGAGTGCCGCTATAAACATTGGGGTACAGGTGCCCCTATGCATCAGTACTCCTGTATCCCTTGGATAAATTCCTAGCAGTGCTATTGCTGGGTCATAGGGTAGGTCTATTTTTAATTTTCTGAGGAACCTCCACACTGCTTTCCAGAGCGGCTGCACCAATTTGCATTCCCACCAACAGTGCAAGAGGGTTCCTGTTTCTCCACATCCTCTCCAGCATCTATAGTCTCCTGATTTCTTCATTTTGGCCACTCTGACTGGCGTGAGATGGTATCTGAGTGTGGTTTTGATTTGTATTTCCCTGATGAGGAGCGACGTTGAACATCTTTTCATGTGCCTGTTGGCCATCCGGATGTCTTCTTTAGAGAAGTGTCTATTCATGTTTTCTGCCCATTTCTTCACTGGGTTATTTGTTTTTCGGGTGTGGAGTTTGATGAGCTCTTTATAGATTTTGGATACTAGCCCTTTGTCCGATGTGTCATTTGCAAATATCTTTTCCCATTCCGTTGGTTGCCTTTTAGTTTTGTTGGTTGTTTCCTTTGCTGTGCAGAAGCTTTTTATCTTCATAAGGTCCCAGTAATTCACTTTTGCTTTTAATTCCCTTGCCTTTGGGGATGTGCCGAGTAAGAGATTGCTACGGCTGAGGTCAGAGAGGTCTTTTCCTGCTTTCTCCTCTAAGGTTTTGATGGTTTCCTGTCTCACATTCAGGTCCTTTATCCATTTTGAGTTTATTTTTGTGAATGGTGTGAGAAAGTGGTCTAGTTTCAGCCTTCTGCATGTTGCTGTCCAGTTCTCCCAGCACCATTTGTTAAAGAGACTGTCTTTTTTCCATTGGATGTTCTTTCCTGCTTTGTCAAAGATGAGTTGGCCATACGTTTGTGGGTCTAGTTCTGGGGTTTCTATTCTATTCCATTGGTCTATGTGTCTGTTTTTATGCCAATACCATGCTGTCTTGATGATGACAGCTTTGTAGTAGAGGCTAAAGTCTGGGATTGTGATGCCTCCTGCTTTGGTCTTCTTCTTCAAAATTACTTTGGCTATTTGGGGCCTTTTGTGGTTCCATATGAATTTTAGGATTGCTTGTTCTAGTTTCGAGAAGAATGCTGGTGCAATTTTGATTGGGATTGCATTGAATGTGTAGATAGCTTTGGGTAGTATTGACATTTTGACAATATTTATTCTTCCAATCCATGAGCAGGGAATGTCTTTCCATTTCTTTATATCTTCTTCAATTACCTGCATAAGCTTTCTATAGTTTTCAGCATACAGATCTTTTACATCTTTGGTTAGATTTATTCCTAGGTATTTTATGCTTCTTGGTGCAATTGTGAATGGGATCAGTTTCTTCATTTGTCTTTCTGTTGCTTCATTGTTAGTGTATAAGAATGCAACTGATTTCTGCACATTGATTTTGTATCCTGCAACTTTGCTCAATTCATGTATCAGTTCTAGCAGACTTTTGGTGGAGTCTATCGGATTTTCCATGTATAATATCATGTCATCTGCAAAAAGCGAAAGCTTGACTTCGTCTTTGCCAATTTTGATGCCTTTGATTTCCTTTTGTTGTCTGCTGATGCTAGAACTTCCAGCACTATATTAAACAACAGCGGTGACAGTGGGCATCCCTGTCGTGTTCCTGATCTCAGGGAAAAAGCTCTCAGTTTTTCCCCGTTGAGGATGATGTTAGCTGTGGGCTTTTCATAAATGGCCTTTATGATCTTTAAGTATGTTCCTTCTATCCCGACTTTCTCAAGGGTTTTTATTAAGAAAGGGTGCTGGATTTTGTCAAAGGCCTTTTCTGCATCGATTGACAGGATCATATGGTTCTTCTCTTTTTTTTTGTTAATGTGATGTATCACGTTGATCGATTTGCGAATGTTGAACCAGCCCTGCATCCCAGGAATGAATCCCACTTGATCATGGTGAATAATTCTTTTTATATGCTGTTGAATTCGATTTGCTAGTATCTTATTGAGAATTTTTGCATCCATATTCATCAGGGATATTGGCCTGTAGTTCTCTTTTTTTACTGGGTCTCTGTCTGGTTTAGGAATCAAAGTAATACTGGCTTCATAGAATGAGTCTGGAAGTTTTCCTTCCCTTTCTATTTCTTGGAATAGCTTGAGAAGGATAGGTATTATCTCTGCTTTAAATGTCTGGTAGAACTCCCCTGGGAAGCCATCTGGTCCTGGACTCTTATTCGTTGGGAGATTTTTGATAACCGATTCAATTTCTTCGCTGGTTATGGGTCTGTTCAAGCTTTCTATTTCCTCCTGATTGAGTTTTGGAAGAGTGTGGGTGTTTAGAAATTTGTCCATTTCTTCCAGGTTGTCCAATTTGCTGGCATATAATTTTTCATAGTATTCCCTGATAATTGTTTGTATCTCTGAGGGATTGGTTGTAATCATTCCATTTTCATTCATGATTTTATCTATTTGGGTCATCTCCCTTTTCTTTTTGAGAAGCCTGGCTAGAGGTTTGTCAATTTTGTTTATTTTTTCAAAAAACCAACTCTTGGTTTCGTTGATCTGCTCTACAGTTTTTTTAGATTCTATATTGTTTATTTCTGCTCTGATCTTTATTATTTCTCTTCTTCTGCTGGGTTTAGGCTGCCTTTGCTGTTCTGCTTCTATTTCCTTTAGGTGTGCTGTTAGATTTTGTATTTGGGATTTTTCTTGTTTCTTGAGATAGGCCTGGATTGCAATGTATTTTCCTCTCAGGACTGCCTTCGCTGCATCCCAAAGCGTTTGGATTGTTGTATTTTCATTTTCGTTTGTTTCCATATATATTTTAATTTCTTCTCTAATTGCCTGGTTGACCCACTCATTCGTTAGTAGGGTGTTCTTTAACCTCCATGCTTTTGGAGGTTTTCCAGACTTTTTCCTGTGGTTGATTTCAAGCTTCATAGCATTGTGGTCTGAAAGTATGCATGGTATAATTTCAATTCTTGTAAACTTATGAAGGGCTGTGTTGTGACCCAGTATATGATCTATCTTGGAGAATGTTCCATGTGCACTCGAGAAGAAAGTATATTCTGTTGCTTTGGGATGCAGAGTTCTAAATATATCTGTCAAGTCCATCTGATCCAATGTATCATTCAGGGCCCTTGTTTCTTTATTGACTGTGTGTCTAGATGATCTATCCATTTCTGTAAGTGGGGTGTTAAAGTCCCCTGCAATGACCACATTCTTATCAATAAGGTTGCTTATGTTTATGAGTAATTGTTTTATATATCTGGGGGCTCGGGTATTTGGCGCATAGACATTTATAATAGTTAGCTCTTCCTGGTGGATAGACCCTGTGATTATTATATAATGCCCTTCTTCATCTCTTGTTACAGCCTTTAATTTAAAGTCTAGTTTGTCTGATATAAGTATGGCTACTCCAGCTTTCTTTTGGCTTCCAGGAGCATGATAAATAGTTCTCCATCCCCTCACTCTCAATCTAAAGGTGTCCTCCGATCTAAAATGAGTCTCTTGTAGACAGCAAATAGATGGGTCTTGTTTTTTTATCCATTCTGATACCCTATGTCTTTTAGTTGGCGCATTTAATCCATTTACATTCAGTGTTATTATAGAAAGATATGGGTTTAGAGTCATTGTGATGTCTGTATGTTTTATGCTTGTAGTGATGTCTCTGGTACTTTGTCTCACAGGATCCCCCTTAGGATCTCTTGTAGGGCTGGTTTCGTGGTGACAAATTCCTTCAGTTTTTGTTTGTTTGGGAAGACCTTTATCTCTCCTTCTATTCTAAATGACAGACTTGCTGGATAAAGGATTCTCGGCTGCATATTTTTTCTGTTTAGCACACTGTAGATATCGTGCCAAGCCTTTCTGGCCTGCCAAGTTTCAAAGGAGAGATCAGTCACGAGTCTTATAGGTCTCCCTTTATATGTGAGGGCACGTTTATCCCTTGCCGCTTTCAGAATTTTCTCTTTATCCTTGTATTTTGCCAGTTTCACTATGATATGTCGTGCAGAAGATCGATTCAAGTTACGTCTGAAGGGAGTTCTCTGTGCCTCTTGGATTTCAATGCCTTTTTCCTTCCCCAGTTCAGGGAAGTTCTCAGCTATAATTTGTTCAAGTACCCCTTCAGCACCTTTCCCTCTCTCTTCCTCCTCTGGGATACCAATTATGCGTATATTATTTTTTTTTAGTGTATCACTTAGTTCTCTAATTTTCCCCTCATACTCCTGGATTTTTTTTATCTCTCTTTCTTTCAGCTTCCTCTTTCTCCATAACTTTATCTTCTAGTTCACCTATTCTCTCCTCTGCCTCTTCAAGCCGAGCCATCGTGGTTTCCATTTTGTTTTGCATTTCGTTTAAAGCGTTTTTCAACTCCTCGTGACTGTTCCTTAGTCCCTCGATCTTTGTGGCAAGAGATTCTCTGCTGTCCTGTATACTGTTTTCAAGCCCAGCGATTAATTTTATGACTATTATTCTAAATTCACTTTCTGTTATATTATTTAAATCCTTTTTGATCAGTTCATTAGCTGTTGTTATTTCCTGGAGATTCTTCTGAGGGGAATTCTTCCGTTTGGTCATTTTGGAGAGTCCCTGGCGTGGTGAGGACCTGCAGTGCACTTCCCCTGTGCTGTGGTGTATAACTGGAGTTAGTGGGCGGGGCCGCAGTCCGACCGGATGTCTGCCCCCAGCCCACTGCTGGGGCCACAGTCAGACTGGCGTGTGCCTTCTCTTCCCCTCTCCTAGGGGCGGGATTCACTGTGGGGTGGCGTGTCCCGTCTGGGCTACTTGCACCCTGCCAGGCTTGTGTTGCTGGGGATCTGGGGTGTTAGCTGGGGTGGGTAGGCAAGGTGCACGGGGGCTGGAGGGGCAGGCTTAGCTCGCTTCTCCTTAGGTGATCCACTTCAGGAGGAGCCCTGTGGCAGCGGGAGGGAGTCAGATCCGCTGCCGGAGGTTTGGCTCCGCAGAAGCACAGAGTTGGGTGTTTGCGCGGAGCGAGCAAGTTCCCTGGCAGGAACTGGTTCCCTTTGGGATTTTGGCTGGGGGATGGGCGGGGGAGATGGCGCTGGCCCCTTTGTTCCCCGCCAAGCTGAGCTCTGCCGTCCGGGGGCTCAGCAGCTCTCCCTCCCTTTGTCCTCCAGCCTTCCCGCTTTCCGAGCAGAGCTGTTAACTTATGACCTCCCAGACGCTAAGTCGCGCTTGCTGTCGGAACACAGTCCGTCCGGCCCCTCCGCTTTTGCCAGCCAGACTCGGGGGCTCTGCTTGGCCGGCGAGCCGCCCCTCCGCCCCGGCTCCCTCCCGCCAGTCCGTGGTGCGCGCACCGCCTCGCCGCCCTTCCTACCCTCTTCCGTGGGCCTCTCGTCTGCGCTTGACTCCGGAGACTCCCTTCTGCTAATCCTCTGGCGGTTTTCTGGGTTCTTTAGGCAGGTGTAGGTGGAATCTAAGTGATCGGCAGGACGCGCTGTGAGCCCCGCGTCCTCCTACGCCGCCATCTTCCGGACTCCCCCTCCACTAAAAAAGAAAAGAATTATGTTAGAGGGGAACCTGGGTGGTTCAGTCAGTTAAGCGTCCAACTCTTGGCTTCTTCTAGGGTCATGATCTCACAGTTTGTGAGTTTGAGCCCCACATCAGGCTCTGTGCTGACAGCCTAGAGCCTGCTTGGGATATTCTCTCTCTCTCTCTCTCTCTCTCTCTCTCTCCCCCTCCACCACCCCCCATCTCTCTGCCCCTCCCCCGCTTCCTCTCTCTCTTTCAAAATAAATAAATAAACTTAAAAAAATTAAAGAATTATGTTAGAAGCTTTCATCTTCTAACAACGCTCTGAGGTAGCTATTATCACCCCAGCTGTGTGGAAAACAAAGCTTAAGATCAGAGTCTAGTGCCTCCTCAGGGGCACAAGACCAGATTCACATTCTGTATGTGCAACTCCAGAGTCTTCTGTTCTTTTCTCTGCACCAAGTGGTCTCCCAGTCCAGGATACCATCTGTTGAAACAAGTACATCATGGCTCCATAACGTCCGGGCTTCACAGATCATTGAACTTAAACACGAATGTACTAATGCACATACAAGCATAAAAGTAACCAACATAAGTTGAGCTACATTTATTTTTCAAATTAAGGACATTAACAAAACAAAAATAACTGCCATCACTGTTTTTGTAAAAGCAGAGATAATTTAATTTAACATCAAAAGAGAAAGGAAGAAAGAAGGAAGCTAATAGTAATTTCAGAGTAAGACCAGCTTAATAAAAATCTTACTGGATGTGTCTCTTTTTTCCCTCCCCCTTACATTTCTGCAGACTACTAAAAACTGGACCTCAGACGTGCATCCAGATGTGTGTTTGGAAACTCCACAGAGGTTATAGCAGGAGGAAATAAAGTGTTTAAGAGAAGTAGGGTGAAAAGCATAGGTGGGTTGAGATAGCATTAAGACCGAGAATCCTGAGCAGCCAGAGATGATGGGGGCGGGGCTTGGTAGGATGTGGTGCCTGTGGGGCTCCACCGTCTCAAACACAATGACTCCATTCACAGGATGTTTTCACTTGTTACTTCAAACACTTGTTTGAAGTACCTGCCTCAGCTCAGATACCTGTGGTTTAGGACTCTGCTCACAGAAGTTCTGATGGAATCCAAAGAACTCCCACCCATCTTGAATGCTGATGACTTCTTATGAGTAGATTCAAATGCTGTAATTTGGAAAAGATCATCATTAAGCCTTTAAAGAAAAAGAAGAAAAAGAATCAATTTTGTGCTTTTTTTTTTTAAAAAATACATGGTATAAGGGGAAAAAAGAGATGCGGACTCAGAAGAAGATAGATTGTAATAATGTATTTTCCTTCATAAATATGTCTTAGAGCAATGATGACTACTTATTGTAGTGCTTTTCCTTCTTAAGTAACTATAGATTTTTTTCTTTTCCTGAGAAAACAAAACTTTAAAAGCATGATCTGCTGCTTCTTGAGACTATTATAGATGAGGCCCTAAAAAATCTGTCTTCCTTAATAAGTTTGCAATGCTCTACTAGAACTCAACACAGGTTACTGTTGTTGATTCTAATGTTGATCAAATAAAGAAGATTAAAAAGCTGGTAAATTCTCCCATAAAAAGAAAAGCTGTTACAGAACAACAAGGTGATTAAGCATTTTATGGAGTCGGGTGTGAGTGCCTCAGTTAGTTTTATTGCGAATTCTTGATTTAAAGTCTTTCATTTCCAGGAAATCAAATTGAGTAAAATATCTCACTTCTTGCACTTGCTCTCAGAGTTCCCATTCACAACACTTCTGTGCTCATCATCAATTAGAAGTTCTGGGCTTTGTGCCTGTGGACTGGCTTCCTGCAGGAGAGCCAACTCCCATCTGAATATGGCTTTGTGCAACCTTCTTGCATACAAATTTAGGAGGTGACAAGCACGTGCTTAGATCATAACTTGTGGAGCATGACCAGTGTCTGGTAGATCAAGGTAATCCCCATGTGCCAGAACCACCAATGCTCTCCCCCTAGCCAATCATGTAAAAAAAGTGAGAAGGCACGTGACTTCCACCACTGTGGTCTGCAGAGAAAGTGGGTTCCTGGGCATTGTCTTCTTCAAACAGCTGATGTTTCATTGGGCAAAATCATTTTCTTTTTCTCCAGAATACTTCTGAGCTATAGAAAGGTGTTGTTAACGAAAACCCACATGGCTCACTGTGACTGTTTTCACTTCTAATTAAGAAATTACGTAAAAGAAGGAAATCCTGCCATTTGTGAAACAGGAATGGACCTTGAGGCCGTTATGCTGAGTGAAATACGTCAGACAGAGACTTATATGTTGAATCTAAAAGCATGGAACTCATAGAAACAGATTGTAGAATGGCAGTTACCAGAGTTTAGGGGTGGGGGAAATGTGAAGATGTTAGGTAAAGGGTACAGATTTTCACTTATAAGATGAATAAATTCCAAGGATCCAAACTGGTGACTATTGTTAACAATACTCTATTATATATTTGAAAGTTGCTGTGAAAGTCGTGCTTTAATGTTTTCGCCATAAAAACAATAAAATGCTTATTATGTGAAGTCAAGAATGTATTAACTAACCTTATTGTGGTAAACATTTCACAATAGATTTGTATATAAAGTCATCCCACTGTACACCTTAAACTTAATGTCATATGTCAATTATATCTCAATAAATCTGAGGAAAAAAGAAATTACAGTCTGTACCAACATTTTCCTCTGAAATAGGAAGCTACCCAAATACAGTTGCCAGGTAAAATACAGCACATCCAAAAAAAAAAAAAAAAATACAGCACATCCAGTTAAATTTGAATTTTAAGTAAACAACAAATAATTTCTTTTTTAAGTATGTGCAGCACATACTTATATTAAAAATTCATTTGTTTATCTAAGAGTCAAATTTAACTGGGAATCCTGTACTTTTATTTGTAAAATTTGGCAACCCTAGGCCCCAAACACTTCAACCCTAAAAAGAAAAGCAAACAGTCTAAAGGCTTGTAGATTCAGTAGGTATGGAAGCCAAGAGAGAAGATTGAAGTTTTCCAACTTGATGCCAGAAATAATAAAATGCATACACTTACTGTGCCAGAATTTGGCCCTCTTCTTCCTTCAACATTCCTGTGATGCAAGAATGAAGTTAGGTCTTTGAGAAAGCAGATGGGCAAAAGTGGATGCTATTCGACATGGTGCTGTTTTTGACAGTTGCTTGCCTGTTTGTCTGAAAACTCTTTGTGCCTGGCTTTTTAGAAAATGCCTTCATCCAGCAAGGCATATTCATGATACGAGTTGTGTTTATTTCCAGAGATCCACCAATCAGAGAAAACCTTTTCTGTCCCCAAATAAAATATGTTTCCAATTCTATCATGTCAGCCCGGCATCCCCCTGACGATACTTCTCCTGTTTATTAAAGACATAGATCCTGATCAGATGTTTCTCCCCCTAGGCAATACCCTCAACTCCCGACGCCTCACCCACATCAGCCAGCCTTGCACTGAAAAATCAGCATCTTCGTGAAAACAATTATATTATGTTCACGAAGTTAATTACAATAGAATATAAGTGTGTACTCACCATTTTTTAAGCAAAACAATGTGTGTGGGCATAAAAGCAAGTTTGGAAGAATATACACCCAATTGTTAGCAAACATCTCTGGGTAGTAAGATTTACAGGTGATTTCATTTCTCTGTATTTATTTATTTAGCCCAGCTGTGACTTTAGTTCCAATCCACTTCTCTGTATTTTACACTCTCCAGGGCATTTCTCAACCTGGTATACATCAATCACTGTAAAGCAGAATTCCCCAAGCTTTATGGTACACAACAGTTACTTATGATGCTTGTGAAAATGCAGATTCCCAGGCTCGCCCTGAAGACTTTGATTTAATATGTCTAAGGTAAGGGTCCCGAAATCTGCATTCTTAACTCCTGCTTCTTCCATTTTAACCTAGTTCAACTGTAGACCATACTGTGAGGAATGGGGACTTAAGGTCTTCACTGGGCATCTTTTGCAAATCCCACATGCATGACCATAGTTGAAACTTATTTTGGCCACTGGTGCCAGAATTCATTCACTATGCACAGACACACAGACACAGACACAGACACACACACACACACACACACACACACACACATATATACACACACACATACATATATATAATGTACATTATATATAAATATATATATTCCATATATATTAATACAATATATATAATGTATATATAATTTTCAGGCATAAAGGCATAAATCAGGTCCATTTAATGTCCCTTTGAGAGAGGAAAGTGTTTGGGTGGAAGCCCCCCCTCCCCAGCACGGCAGTGGCAGTTCACCACGTCTGCTTGGTTCTCGGAGCGGGGAGGAAGGGGATGCACATTTCAGCTTCCAGTTCTTCCTAATTTAGGTCTTGATTCCTTCTGTTTCCTAGGCTTTTTGTTTGTTTCCTTCCAGTTTCACTTGCCACTGTGCCAGAAGGTGTGGTGCTAAGGTCTGAGATTTCATGTGGTTTTTGAAGACATTTACATGTTTAAATGTAACTCTTGGTACTAGAACTCTGCCTACCCCTGGCTCTGGGGCCATCCCCCTGGTGTGGGAAACCACCAGGCCCTTCCTGCGCTACTGGCAATGGCATCCTCCTTGGTTTTGCTGCTGCCGCTCCTGCCTGCTGTCACCTGCCCACGCTACATACTACAGCTGGATGAGCTTTTTAAGATGTAAATTAAATAATGTCGTTCTCTGGCTTAAAAGCCTTCAGTGGTTTCCTGTAGCCCTGGGAAGAAACACCCACCTGCTGACCCTGTCTATAAGGCCCTGAACTCCAGTCTGTCTCCCCCTCAGTCATTCACTCCACGCCCATGCCAACAACTGTTTTGCAGTTGTTTCCTTCTGATGTTCCCACACTGGCTCCTTTTCACACTTTGGGGTTCACGGGGGCCAACCTCTTCTGTCACCCCACTCTCCATCCCAGTGTCTTGTTTCCATAGAACACTTGATATAATTTGTAATTTTAAAATGTATGTTTCTGTTTACTTTTTCGTTTTGTTTGGGTCACACATATATACCTCTTGGAAGGGCAGGGAACTTTCGTCTTGTTCCCCATCACCCACTCATTGTTATCGTTGTACCCTCTGCCTAGCACAACTCCGGGAATATAGTAAGTGCTCAATACATCTTTGTGCGGTTCACTTCAGCCTGCATAAATGAATCGGCCTGCTGCTATAGTGATATCCTCAAGAGTCAGAGAAACCAAGCTGGGCGTTAGCACCTGCCGCTCCTGCCAGCAAAGCTCTGACAGTGGAAGCCACCCCCCCCACCTTCATGACTTCTGAGCCTTCTGAGAGAGGGAGAGTCCCCATGGTGGCTAAGCAGAAAGTGGATGAACCACAGTAAGGTAAACACCAAGCATTCCCCCTTCGTTCCATCTGCTTTCTCATTCTGATACACAGACCAAAGATCCCAGACAGCCATGAAAAGCAGACTCATGGCTGTTCTAGAAAACAACAGGCCTGAAAGCCTCAAAGCAGCCTTGTGTGGGAAGGATCACGAAACCATCAGGGCTGTGGATCATCACTTGAATAAAAATCAAATGACTTAGGATCTGTCCAAAATGAAGGATGTTTTAATACTTTGTGTGTAAAAACACTGATATTTTGCTTCTTTTTTATTAAACGGATTTTATTATTTTTCAGAATCTTGTCAGCATAATCGTTTTATGGGTGGATGAAATACTCAGCCCTGCCACTGCAGGGGCTCTTTCACAGCAATTACCTTGTGGCACTTTCGCTGTAATTAGGTTTTTGCCGAGGATTTTTCCCTGGGTCTGTGTAATAAATGAAATATGACCAGAATTTAAATTTGTCAATTACAAGCAAGCATAGTGCATAAACACACCACAGAGCCATGAATTCCAAACCACAGGCTGTTGCTGGGGGGCAGACGCTCTGAAAATTAAAATGGAAATAAAACTACTGACTGGCAAGCAAAAAGTGGCCCCCAAAGAAAGCAAATCTCCCCTAACACTCATGTATGATTCTACCCAATGGTGTGAGCTCTTGATTACAAATTCTTCAGTGTGTACTGACAAGTCAAGGAATAGCATTGGATTTGTGTTAAAATAATCTACACAGGCCTCTGATCTCCTACCCTATGAATTCCTATGTTTCTTGAGGCCGGATCCAAAAGATCTTGGACACGGTGGGGCAGACCCCCACTGCAGTATGCAGTCTGGTGATGGTAGTCTCTCTGAGTGGCTCAAGGATGGACAGATTTGGGGACTGGCTCTGCTGTCTACCAGCAGCTGCTATTTCCCCAGACCTGACTTCCATAATTGCTCCTCTGGGGCCCTCTGCCGACCATCTCTTGTACAGGGGGAAATTCTAGGAGTCTGCACTGTTGAGGACTCTGACAAATCATTTATTTCATTAAAACAACCATCAAACAAAAGCAAATTTTTAAAATTTGCATGTATAAAAGCCCTAGGCAAGGAAAAAGGAACTCATATATTTTTTTAAAAATGTTTATTTATTTTGAGAGAGAGAGAGAGAGAGAGAGAGAAAGAGAGAACATGAACAGGGGAGAAGCAGAGAGAGAGAGAGAGAGGGAAGGGAGACAGAGACAGAGAGAGAGAGAGAGAGAATCCCAAGAGGCCCTGCGCTGTCAGTGCAGAGCCCAACATGTGGCTTAAACTCACGAAACGTGAGGCCGTGACCTGAGCCAAAACCAAGAGTCGGATGCTTAACTGACTGAGCCACCCAGGCATCCCAGGAACTCACATTTTTATAAACTCACTGAGTATGTGCATTAATGCACGCAGTGAATCTTTCTTGAATATCTCTTCTTGGTGTTTGTGTCAGACACCAGGTTTTAGGCATTTAGGTGTTGAGCCCAAACCCAAAAGTGTCTTGCTTGTCTGGAGCCAGACATGGACAGCTCATGGTCTGGAGGAGGAGACAAACTGGGGTCCACAAATGGCACAAATGCATATTAAGTGACAATTTAATTAGGCACTGTATAGGAAGAAGACATGTCATGGTGTGTGTCCCTGAGGTAGGAGCATTCAGGCTGAGATCAGAAGGGGAGAAGAACATTCTTGGCAGAGGTAACAACATGTTCACGGGCCCTGTGTCAGAGGACAGCCTAGAGGATATGATGGCTTGAAAATATGTCTGGCAAGGCTGGGGTGCAGAGAGTAAGGGGATGCCTAGGGCAAAAAGAGACTGGAGAAGGAGAGAGGTTGGACTCTGGCAGAACCATGGAGGTTGTGTGGATTATGGTTTCTCCTGATACCTATGGGAAGCCACTAAGTGTTCTTACACAGGTGGAGGATGGGAATGGTGGTGGTTGATATAATCACATTTGTGGTTCAGAAAGATGATCCTGGCTTCATGAAGGACAACAGATAGAAAGAGGAAAAGAATAGGCTCAAGAAGTCCAGTTAGGAGTCTAGTGCAGTAGTCCACGTGAAAGATGGCAGTGAGTTGTTCGAAATGGTGGCAGAAGAGATGGAAATGAGATCAGAGAGAGCGTTTAGGGAATAGAATCAGCACTGACTTGGTGATGAGTGATACATGGTGATGGAAGGAAGGGGATGTTAAAAATGGCTTAGGTTGTCTCATTTAATTGTTCCAGCCGTGCAAAATAGCATTACCCCCATTTTACACATGAAGGATTTGAGCTCAGAGAGGTTTACTGTTGGGCTTGAGATCATTCAGTTGGGAAAGGGCAGGGCCATATGCCTACTACTCCCTCACAGCATCTCTGATGTTGTAGGGAGTGTTTGCTTAGAAACTCATCTCCCCCACATCCTTTCAATGTATCCCCTACATCTTTTTTTTTTAATGTTATTTATTTTGAGAGAGACATAGAAACCGTGAACAGTGAAGAGCAGAGAGAGAGGGGGAGAGAAAATCCCAAGTAGGCTCCACACTGTCAGTACAAGCCCGATGTAAGACTCAGTCCCACTAACTGAGATCATGACCTGAGCCAAAATCAAGAGTTGGATGCTTAACCGACTGAGCCACCCAGGCGCCTCCCAACATTCTTAAGAACACTCCAAAAACTTATGTGTTTGTTTCCTTGTCTTTCTTTTATGCTAGTCTGTGAGCTTGTTGAGGCCTGTATTGTCAGGCCTTTATTTGCCCTTGAATTGTCAATACTTAGTCCAGTGCCTGGCTCAGAGTAGGAGCCAGGGAGTATTTATTGAGTGAATAAGAAAATCTTCACCCATGTCCTAGAGAAGGGAGCTAGTTGGAGGGCAATGTGTGTTTTAAACAACATTCTCACTGGCCTAATTCTCTTTTATACCAGGACCACGGTTTGGGAATTTTTGCTGGAATGCTCAAAAAGGACTGTCAAGAAGAATCTAGAAGTTTCTAGTAGCCTAGTGTGGTTAAAAGAGCACAGGTTTAGAATCCTGTGGCTCTGGTTTTACATCCCAGCCCCTCAGTTTATAAGTTGTGCATTCTAGAATACTTATCCTCTTTGAGTAGTCAGTGTCCTTATATGTAAAGTGAGGAAATTTCAGTATTTACTTAATAGGGCTATTGTGAAGATTGCATTTGGTCATCTGTGCTAACTGCTTGACATGAATATATAAATTTCCTATTTTTGTAGAAAAGAAGGGTCAGAATTTCATGGCTAGCCAAGAACATGGATGAGGTTGGTACTTTCTCTCCACCTGACCTCAAAGTTCCTGTCACGTACAGACTACTCTTCCTGTGGTTTATTCTGGAATGAGGGAAGAGGAAGTTGGCTCTCTGGGGGTCCCTGACAAGCTGACAGATGTCTCCTAAGGCAGCTTTCAACAGAGAGCTCTTTATTATTATTATTATTCTTTGTGATTTACAGTGTGTGCCTACAAGCCTCTGGGCACGATCACGGAGTAGGAATGGAATTAATAAATTGGATCTGGTTCTTGCTTAATTCATGGCTCTGACAAAATTAAAAATGGAGACAGGTAGGAGAGCCTAAACAAACAAAGTGTCCCAAAACCTGGATTCCGGGACACATAGTGCTGTAGGAGGAACACTCCACAGCCAGAACTGTGGCTAAAGCCAGGCAGACATCCAGATGGAGTAGAGAAGCCTGAGAACACCCTAGAAAGCAACAAATCCTTTCCAAAGGAAATCCAAACCTGTTGGATTTAAGCAACCCACGAGTCTGGGATCATATATGCATGGGTTCAAATTCTGAGTATACTGCTTATTTGTATAATCTTAACAAATGGCTCAGGGTCACTCAGCTGGTTATTTGCAGAACTGGATTTTGATGCAAATCTGAACCCAAGCTTGTGGTTTTTAGCCATTTTAAGAGAGAAAAAATAATTTCCCCTCTACCCTTCTAAGTTCTTGGTTGAGACCCCCTATAGTAAAAGAATAATAAGAGAAAAACAGACAAAAATTTATTAACATTGTTAAAAAACAAAAATGCAACTGGGTAAATTTTATTTATTTATTTATTTACTTACTTATTTATTTTTTTTGGAGAAAGAGAGCATGTGCACACACAAGCATGCATGGGAGAGGCAGAGGGAGAGGGAGAGAGAGAATCTTAAGCAGGCTCCCTACCCAGTGTGGAGCCTGATGCGGGGCTCAATCCCATAACTGTGAGATTATGACCTGAGCCAAAATCAAGAGTCAGAGGCTCAACTGACTGAGCCACCCAGGTGCCTCCAACTGAGTAAATTTTAAAGATCTTACTGACCTCATTCAATGATTCATGAATCTGGCAGCATCCCATCTACTTGATAGAAAGGAGCTCTGTGGAGCTGTACAAACAAACAAAACAACAACAACAACAAAAAAACCCCAAACTTATAGACAAAGGGGAGAAGGAACTAGGAAGTTATATTGGGCAAAAAACCATGTTGGTTATTGCAAGGTTACTTTCCTTTAGGGATGGCAGGGGTCTATCACGCAGAGTACCTAATGAGCACCGATCAGGTGATTCCTGATCGATTGGTTTAAGATTCCATTTTGGGGAGAGCTGAAACGGTAATTTAATTAAGTCTGGGTTTGGTGATGTGAGGTTTAATGTAAGTGACTCCATTTGGGGATGTTGTCTTATTGTTAGCAAAATGTATGTATATGTCATGTAAACATGGGAGAAAAACTGAGTACCTCTCCAAGATATCCCCAGCCACCAGCTTAAACACTATCTTCCTCTAGACAAAAGAAAGATGTTGGGAAGGGGAGGAAGATGGCCAATTTGGGGGAGGTTACCAGAAAAAGCATAAGAAGTAAGGATAAGTAAGGATAAGTCTGTGCCTTCCCCACCAATAAGAGTTTCTTGTGACTTAGAGTCATCCTTCTCTTCTTGGTAGAGAGAGGGAGACACTTACAAATGGAGACTTTCTTTATGAATGTAAATGTTCCTTGCAAAAGGGTAACTTCTACTCTGTCTTATAGCTTCTCCTGTGTCTGCATGTTCTCAAAAATAATCAGCTCAAAATAATCCTTATGCTGAAGAGGCACATTTTGGGGTGGTATATTATGCTACCCTTCACCATTATATTGTTTACGAACATAATATGGCATATTGTCGGTGCTTAAATATTTACTGCATAACTATGAATTCCTTAAAATGAATGCCTAGTATACACAAGGGGTTCAATTTATGCATGCTAGAAGTTTTGCTCTCTTAGATTTTTTCCCCCTGAAATTCCTCACCCCCTCAATACCCCACTCCCACTGCACAAGTACAAGTATATTGATCACTGGAACAAGCGTCTTTGAGGGATACATCCTGAGACCGTCACAAAATACCAAATTCACAATATAAAAATAATATCTGCATAGCATGGGGCTGTCTTTCAAATATCATTTCCCCCCTAAGTCATGAGGCCCCTCGGTAAATCCTCACATCACTCATTAACTATTGACTTTCCCCCCTATCATCCCGTGGACACACTTCACAAAGAAACATAGTTCTGATCTTGCAAGAATTGCCCTGTATGTGCTGCAGAGTCAAGGAGTGATGCAAGGGGGCAATGGGCAGTGGTGGGGCTCTCTGCCTCCAGCTCAAGGTCAGCAGGATTCAAATTCACCCCTCAGCAAGATGTCAACCAGCCATGTGTCACTCAGTACCCTTTGGGGTGCTGGCCCATAGTAAAAGCCAGCAAATGCCAGCCAGAGTCAGTAGTGCTGTGAAGGCCCTGGGGGCCATTCCTTCCCCAAGGCCAGGCCCAGCCTTCTTTTGGACCACAAATACCCTCTCCTACTTTGATTGTGAATTTTCTAACATTTCCAGGCTTACATCTTATCCTACTTGATGTATTGTTTTTAATGTAAATTTTTTCCTAGCCACAAAACTAAAACCATCATGAACCACCAGAAAAGCACCCAGAAAGAAAAACAAACAAACAAACAAATCACCGGTCATCTCTCCACGTAGGGAATATAACTGCTAACATTTTTGGCAAAGCCTTCCTTTCTACTCCCCCCACCCCCATCCCACTCCACTGTATAGCTTTTGAAAAGAGGTATTCCCTCAAATGTTCTCATGTTAAGAAAAGGGGAGAAAAGGGTCCTTATGTTATCCCTTCCAGAAAGAACCCAAGTAATCCCTATTATGTAAACTCTTTCAAAGAAACAGTCTGTTCCAAACTGTCTTGAAGTCATTTGTTGCTATGGCAATGCTTGGCCCAAGAGTGCAATAAACAACCATCCTGACTCCAGCCTCTAAACAGAAGCTGCCATTATCTCCCTCAGAGCTCTTCAGGGGGCTCATTTTGCCAAAGTTATTCATTTAAATTAGCAGCTCCTTTCTTAGTCACTTGAATTTCTTTTGCTTCCTAGGAAGCCACACCAGGCGGCTGAGAAAGCAGTTAGGGCAATAAATTGAGAGGCTGAGGACTGGGGACAGCACTCCTTCCGTGGTGGCCTTCTTTGGATCTGCGGTAAAGGCAGGTTCTTTTCTCTGCTGGGTACACAGTCTAACATCTTAGATGCATGTCACCCAGGGCAAAGTAAGGTTGGGTGTTGGGCTTAGGAGGACAATTATGGTGAAAGTTCTGACAACAGCGTATTTAATCAACCCAGGTAACTTTTCTGAACTAAAAATATGGAGCAAATCTCACAGAGAGTATTCTGGAAAGCTTTTTGCAATTTTATGTACAGCTGCAGAATATTATGGCTGAAGGGATGAGAGGTGGGAGTGGGGTGGGGAAAGATATTCAACATGCTTAACATGCATGATTTCATTAGATTCTGACGACACTCCTATAGAGGCAGGCAGCATATCTTTTTTTTTTTTCTTTCCTGTTTTACAGATAAGGAAGCAGAGACTTGGAGAAATTAAGTGACTTGCCCAAGATCCCTGACCAGAAAGTGGTAGAGCCAGTTTCAAACTCTTGCTCTTTACCTTGGAAACTGCTTTCTTGACCCTCACACTATACTGCCCCAAAGGGCTGGAATAGACATGTATGGAGCTCCTACTCTATGCACAGAGTGCTGGAGATTTTACATACATTGTTTAAATGTCACAATTGGCCTGTGTAGGTGTTATCATTCCCATTTGTCAGATGGGGAAGCTGAGACCCCAAGATGTGGTTCACTCAGGTTTATCCAGCCAGCTCTAGTATACAAGGGTTTGAACTCATGGCTGCTAGACTTCAAAGCCTATGCTTGTTCGTCTACACAGCATTGCCTGGTACCTAGAAATCATTAAGCCTAACACTGTCTTTTTACCAACAAGGAAACAGAGCCCTGGAAATACTAAGTGGCTTGCCCAATGACATCCTTCAAGGTCTAGAGACTGCCTCCCTCCAGCCTGAGCAGGCAGATGGAGAGAGTTCATTTGCTCTAAGCTGGCCTGGTGTGCATTAGGTCAAGTCCCAAGGGTGGCTGTCTACAAAAGCTACTGTACTTGAAGAGTGTGTGTTCAGTGTGGGATCACACTGGAGTCCTGGGCCATTTATTCTCTATTCCTGGTCATCTCGTCCCCCTAACCCAACTCCTATGTCCAGGAGAATTCATCCTGGAAGTAAAGCATCAAAGGCCTTCCTCCAAACAACATTTCTGATGTTAGCCTTTATTTATTAGGACTGTTCCCTCCCTGCTGGGTCACTGAGGCTGGTGGTATGGCTTCCAAAGGTCACAGATCCTGTCAATCAGGTTCCCAGATGACCTCCTGTTGCAGGTTCTGGTAACTGCTCTCCCCTCTTCCCCTTCAGGCTAGGGGTAGAAATGGTGCCCGGCTGTTTTTAGCCACAGGGGTTCTGACCCAGAACCTTCTGTTTTACCCAATCTTGCCCACACTTTTGTAAACTGTCTCTTTAATAATTGTCCAATTTGAGTATTTCCTGCTGGGACCATGACAAATACACTCCCCCAGTTATTCTCTGACTCATCACCCAATTTCTTTCCTGCCCAATACTTACCACATTCAGTAATTGTTACATTTATTTTGTATTTGCTTTCTTAATGTCTTTTTCTCCCCAGAATGCAAACTCAGGAGGACCAGGACTTTATTGATTTATTATAAAACATCGTTCCCTAAAGTCAGGATGGCCATCTTCACAGCCCCACTGTCAGTGTTGCAGGAGCTTGCAGGAATGATTGGTTGCAATTGGCTATAATGTTGGTGACCATCTCAAATGAAAGGGCTCTTCTAAGACTCTTTTTCAAGGTGCAAGCAAAGGTTGCATGTCCGATTTATACCTGGGCCTGATTGCCATTTGTTTCTCTGGATTTGTCCTGGATAATTTCTACTGTGATGATGCCCTCAGGATCATAATTATCATCATGTCGAGCTCAAATGCATCTCGGCCAGCAAGCCGTGGCCACCAAGTATGTGTGCTAGGTAGTGCTGCAGTGCTGGGGACTGTAGCCAGGAGAAAGGGAAACCCACCTGTGTGGGACCTGACCTGCCTTTGGCTGTGGTTCTCAGATGGGTGTTCGTTGTCTGGCCAGACACGCTCAGAGAAATCCCATGGAATGTACACTTGAGAACAGAAATGAAAACTCCACTCACAAGTCCATCCAGATAATTTATCAAGGGATATTCAGGAAAGCCGTTCATTTTGTGCCTGAAGGAAGACTCACATTTCAGACCCACAGGGATGAGCACTCTCAAAATCATGGGTCCCAGGGATGCCCCTGGCTGCCTTCGGAGGATAGTCTCAGCTTCACTTCACTAGCCAAAGCTTTTAGCCTTGCATTAGCTGCAGGGGCAGATAGCACTGAGCTTGAATTTCAGGCTCTGAAGTCTTCTAACTTGGTTCAAATCCTGGCTTTCCCACTTAAGAACTCCAAGACTCTGGGGCGCCTGGGCGGCTCAGTTGGTTGAGCGTCTGACTTCCGCTCAGGTCATGATCTCACGGTTCGTGGGTTTGAGCGCCACGTTGGGCTCTGTACTGACAGCTCAGAGCCTGGAGCCTGCTTCAGATTCTGTGTCTCCCTCTCTCTCTCTCTGCCCCTCCCCCCCACTCGTTCTCTGTCTCTCAAAAATAAATACATGTTAAAAAAATTAAAAAAAAAAAAAAAAGAACTCCAAGACTCTGAGCAGCTTACATACAGATTCCCATCTGTATGATGGGAATGCCTACACCTTCTCCTGAGGGTTGTGAAGGTTAGGCTGAATGAGATAATGCAGGAAAGCCACTGAGCGCATGAGATAATGCAGGAAAGCCACTGAGCACATACTCAATGAAGGGTAAACTGCAATTTTAGGGAGATGTCAGATTTCCCATCTGCCAGTTCTGCTCGGTAACTTTTAAACAACCCAGTTTCCCAGCCACTTACTCTTGCATCCCTTTCCTTTGAGTTTCAGTGTTTTCTTAAAGTAGTCATTTAGATTGTGTTTTATTTCCACTCCAACCAAAAGCTTAAAAGGTTTAGTTGTCATTCCTTTGAGAACCCTGATGGACAGGTTACAGAAGATGCTTAGTGATAAGAGGTATTTGGGCTTCCCAGTCCTGCCCCAGTACTCTTTAGCCATCTCTCCTCACCTAGGTTCATTCACCTGGACCCAGGAGTGTTTTTGGAGCCAGGGAGCATATGAACTAGTGAAGGAAGTGCAGGCTCTGGGCTGGACAGGTCTGGATTAGAATCCTGAATCTGCCACTCACTTAGATGTGTGAATTCATGTGCCCTGCAGAGTGGCTCTAGCCCCAGTTTCTTCATTTGTGAATACTGTGTGAGAAACATTTGGGCCCAGGGTTCAGAAATGGAAGCTATTTCTGTTGTGCTGAGGGTTTTATTCTTTACCCTGGAGGAGCTGTTAATATATTTGGGATGACAAAATGAGTATTTCTAAAATGCCCATGTTGGGTCAGATAGTGACTCCTGGTTAAAGTTCTTGAGGGGCTCCCGGGTGGCCCAGTCGGTTAAGCGTCTGACTTTGGCTCAGGTCATGATCTCACAGTTCGTGATCTCACAGTCCTGTATCGAGCCCTGTATCGGACTCTGTGCTGACATCTCAAAGCCTGGAGCCTGCTTCAGATTCTGTGTCTCCCTCTCTCTCTGCTCTTCCCCCACTCGTGCTCTGTCTCTCTCTCTCTCACAAAAATAAATAAACATTAAAAAAAAAAAGTTCTTGAGCCATTGCATTTCTGAGCTTTCTAATCACATTACAGATGGCTGCCTGGGACTTCAGTATAGATCTGATCAAAGGCTAATTTCTTCACTTTCTTTCTTCCTTTTTGGAGGGAGTATGCTGAAGTTCTCAATTAGATGCTCAAAACAGGACAATTCCTACAGGTAGTACTGCCCCTGTCTGCTCCACATCATTCAAAAGAGAACAATGACCCTGGCAGGTGCTTTTGAGGTGTGGGGCCTGCCCAGTGTCCAGTTCTTCATCACGGCCGAAAAAGCTGCCCACTGGCCTTGCCACTCACTCTCCAGCTCTACCCAACCCTTTGCTATTCCCCAGACACACAGGTTGCTCTTTGCGGCTTTGCTTTGACCGCCACGATGCCCTCCCCTCCTGTTTTCTCCTTGTCTGTTACTTCTTCCAGGCACAGATGCTGTGGCACACCAAAGCTCTAAAGCAGTGTTTCTCAAAGCATGGGCTTTGACAGGGGTCAGTTTGCAAATGGGTGCTTGTCTACAAGGGGAAGGGCGAAGACAGCAATTTGACAGAGTAATTTTATGTCTGTTGAATCTAATAACCATAAGTTTGTGGTATTATTTGTATATCTCTGCTTTTTAATTTTCACTTTTCTTATTGTTTTTTACAGAAACATTGGTGAGGGAACAGAAACAAAAAACAGAACTTGCGCTACCCGCACCTGGTCTGAGAAGCACTGCTCCAGGCTAATGTTACCAGCTTTGGCTTGATTGTCCCTGAGCCCTCCCCAGCCCTACCGTCCTCCCCATCTGTCCTTTCCACCATATTCCTGCTCCTACCTGCATCCGGCCTTGAACCTGCAGATGTGACCTTCCTCCTGCTGGCGGCCCTTCTGACCTCTCCCCATTTAGCCTCTGCCCCCCAGCCATCTAGAGCAACTCAGATGTGACTTCCTCAGCCAGACCTTCCCAATGCACCCTCAGTCTCAGGACTCTCCTTGTCCTCTTGTAACACGTGTTGTTCCTCTTTCTTCCGGGCACCTGATCCCTGCTGGAGAGTTTCCTGGGAGCTCCACTGTTTAATGCTAGACCTACCCGATCCCCCCAGCTGCATGAAGGCAGGCACCACCGTACTGGCTTGTCCATCACCATCTCCTGGTTTCCCGTAAGATGCCTAGCACATATGAGGTGCCCAGGGAACATTTTTAGTTTTGGCTCATTAAATGATTGAGGAAATGCATAATCAACAGAACTCAAAGATCACTATAGCCGTATTAGTGAACCATCTGTCTGCCTCTGGGAAGAGTTGCTCATTTCATCTTTCTGACCTCTTATGCTTTACTAAGCCTTTTCTAAAAATTGCATTTCTTCCACCATATACTCCCCCAAAAGCAAGGCCTTGGCATCAGGGAGAACTGAGTTTAAATCCCAGTTTCTCTACCAACCAGCTGTATGACCTTAGGCAAGTGATCTGAGCTGTCTGAGACTCAGTTTTCCTCATTTATAAAATGGATATAGAAACACCTACTTCACAGGATTCTTAGAAAATTAGATGAGGTAGTAAAATTCAAAACACCGAGCATACCTGTCCAGAGTAGATGCTCAACCAGTATTAATTCTTTTCTCCTCCCTTTTCTCCTCCATACTCTGTTATGACTTCACGAAGCCACAGGCAGTGCCTTGGTCATCATTGTACCTCTGGAGCTTGAGATACAGCAGGTGCTAAATAGAAGTGTGTTGAGTGAATGGATAAATAAATCATTATTAAATTATTATTATTAAGTTGTTAAATAAAAAGTAATTCTGCCAAGTGATCAATATTTTCTGTTTCTTAATCCACAAAAGGGGGGTTAGTAAGCTTTATTGCTAAGAGAATTAAAATAATGTATGTAAGTGCTTAACACAGAAGCGTTCAATAATTGGTAGTTGTTATCATTATAAATAATAATAAAAACAATACATTAGATGGTATCTCCCAATCCTCAGGACCAAGTTTGTTGGAAGTAAATCAAGCAAGTGAAAAAAAGAAAAAAGAAAAAAATGCCGTGAACAGTGGTTTGGCTGGACTCCCCAGGTGTCGTGAGGGGGTGTAAGTAGGTCCCAAGCACTAATGCGAGTCTGGCTATAGTCAGGAGAGACAGCAGGGGGTGCTGTTTCCTCATTAAAGAGACAGCCAACTCTCACCGGTGCAGCTTTGGTCCAGATTTTGAGAGCCGAGTTTGGCTGCAGGTTGAGGAGCAGCAAGTTCCTGTGGCAGGAACCCTGCAGGTTCCGAACAGAGGTCCCCTGACTAAGACTCCCATGTCTGGGTCCCTACACGTCAGCCCATGTGGTCTTTGACTGGCTTTGGCCTGCAGGCTAATCACTCAGCCTCTTCTGCATTGCCACCCCGAAGGGAGGCATCACAGAGGACTCAAGAGGGAGAGAAGCAGACAACAGGACCCTAGCACCTCAAGGCGCCCTCCCCGCTGCATTTGGTTCTGTTCCCCTCACCAGACCCCACCGGGGGCAGGTGGAGACAGGGGTGGTGCTGAGGCTGCTGAGGGCTGCCCTTCCTTATTCTCTCTGGCACAAAGGCTCCCGTGGGCTAGCCCCAGCCTTTAAAGAACAGCCGGTGTTCATCAGGGTACGAATATATAGAAATATCTACAAATAAAAAAATAGGATGTTTTAAATTTGTTCCAAAATCCTGTTGACAGTGGAGTGGGGGAGAATGTAAATGAAACAAGGTTGGCCGCGAGTTGAGTTATGTGTGACGACACATGCGAGTTCACTGTACTTCTCATTCTACTTTGGAATGTATTTGAAATTTTTCCAAAAGGAAGTTTTTAAAATGGGATACATAGTGCCATGCCTAAGATTTTGCTGGGCAATATTAGGAATCTTTCCAGTGAAGACAGAGGAGGCAGGCTACAGAGTAGCACTGGTAGGTGATGTTTATTATTCTCAAAAGTCAGCCACTATCAGAGCTGGATAAAAAGAAAGATGACAGGTAAGCATGTTGAAGCAATTCTTCCAGAAGAGGGAGGAAGATAACATGTGATTGGGCCTTGAAGCGTGCATGTAAGTTAGTCAAGAAGATAGGAGCAGACTTACCATGTATGTTAATTGCCCTGCGCCTGGAATCAGCCATTTCTCCCATGAAGCCCTGTTTCTTTGTACTGGTTAACGGCATTTAGGGCCTACAGTCTGGAAGGGTAGGCCCCTGTATTCCTTAAAATACAAATCCTCTTAATAATTTTTTTAGAATTTATTTATTTATTTTTGAGAGAGAGAGAGAGAGAGAGAGGCAGAGAGAGAAGGAGAGAGAGAATCCCAAGCAGGCTACGTGCTGAGAGTATGAAGCCTGACCCAGGGTTCGATCTCACAAAACGTGAGATCATGACCTGACTCGAAATCAAGTCAGACGCTTTACTGACTGAGCCACCCAGGTGCCTCTATAAATTCTCTTAAAATAATAACTCTCATGTGAAATTTTCAAGTACATTCACTTATCTTGGCCTTCACATCCTATTCTCATAACTTACTCTTCAAAATGTATTGCGTGAAGCAGTAATGCTAACAATGTGTGCTACTCACCATGTGAGGGGCTTCACGTAATTCACTGAACACTTGCAACATGCCAAAGGGTAAGGAATATTACCCCCGTTTCAGAGAGAGGAAAACTGAGGCTTAGAAATGAAATTACTTCCTTATGAATAGAAGCTCATACAGAATAACATAAGTGGCCTAATTCTGGGCCCTTTGCTCTTTGTTCTATGATACGTGAGGAATAGGGCATATGGGGAAGGCAGACACAATCATTTTGTTTCAGACATTATCATTTTAAAATGTCATTTAAATATATAGTATTTGTTACTGGTTATTATGATTCGTGCTATCCTAGTCTATATTTAAGCAACCCCTCATAAAATAAATTATCTTTGTCTTGGATGTAACTAGTCTTTTTAAAAAGTATTATTATTGGAAATAACAAAATTTCACCTCCTAGTTTGGAGAAAAGCCTGTGTTTATTTTTGCCTTCTTTATAGAGGACTTGAAAGCCAAGGATCTTAGTGAAATCAATTTTAGGGATTTTCCAGAGAGGGTTGCAAACTGTTTATCAAGTTCACATTGATTTCTCTCCCACAGGAATTGCCAACTACACAGGTAGAACAAAGAGGATTTTCTTTCCTCCTCCTTATAGCCCTCCTAAAGAAACATCTTTGAAACAAGAATGCAGAAATAAATACACACATCCATGGTCCTCAAGGCTTTGAGGTTACAATCTGTAATTATTTCTCTTGTTTAAATTGACCACATAGTACTATTATTCACTTTGTTTAACATACACTTAGTATGAGGCAATGTCCAAATCACTTTACAAATGCCTCCTCATTTAATCTTCCTGTGAAAACCTCTCAGATAGATGTTATCATCATACCCATCTTATAGATGAAGAAACTGAGGCACAAAGAGGTAAAGTAATTTGCCTAAGGTGGTACAGCTAGTAAGCTATGGGGCCCTGATCTGAGTCTGTGCGCCTAACCACTATGTATGCTGCCTCTTCAACTGTGGGCCTCCTCGGAAGCAACATTCACGCCCACAGGACTGAAGACCCCGTAGCTAAGAGCCCATTTCCTGTTGGTCGATGGACCTGAAAAAAAAAAGTACCTTCGATACTGAAGAATGATCTTGCCTGACTCGAGGTTTCAGACCAGATTAGCAGAACTCTTCTCTCTTGGTTCTGGACAAAGGAGATTAGGAATTTGAAATGATGTCCTTTATTTTTCTTAATCAAGTTTAAGTTTGACAAAGAAAACAGAAATCTTGTTTGTGGGGGTTGATTCTGCTTGAGGCCAGACCCCCATGTGCTGTGAGACATCCAACTTCTGGATGAAGACTCCATTCTACCTACAGGTAGTCAGGCTTCCATGGCAGCGGCCAGCTGAATATCTGTCTGATGCTTTTGCCTTTAATACGGCTTTCACAAGAATCATCATGATAATAATTATAATAACATAACAAATCACAATCATAGTGGCCAACATTTATCCAGTGTTTGCCAGTGCTAAGAGCTCCCCGGGTCTAATGTTTGATGATGCTCACAATAAAGCCATGAGAGAGAGCAAAGCTTATATGCATTTTACAGATGAGGAAACTGAGGTGCAGAGAAGTTAGGTAACTCGCTTCAAGTCACACAGCTGCAGATTTGGGATTCAAAACCAGGTCTGTCTGACCAGGGCCTGAGTGAGTTTTCCAAACTGCCCTCACATTATAGAATCATGGGCTTAACTTAAAGCCCTCATCAATGCACATGAGAATTCAGTTTAATGTCTCTCTTTAGTTTTCCTTTCTTTTTTTAATTCATGGACCAAATATTTCCTGTGTCACTGTTCTGTACTATGATATGGTCAATAGTGGGAAACAAAACATAGTTCTTGCATCATGGGACTAAAAAGAACTAAAAGGGAGAGAGATTGGGCCTTTACATGGAGATTAAGAGGGAACAAAACAAGCTAGTATCCTGGTCCTGGAGATTCCTTAGAAGGGGCACTTCTCCAGTCTAGGATTTAGGGAAGGCTTCCTGGAGAAAGTGACATCTAGGCTGTGACAAAAGGAACAAACCAGAGTTTAGCAGGAAAAATTGGAATTAGGACAAGTGGCATACTGGGCATAAGGAAAAGCATTTGCTCAAATATGAGACAAAATCAGACACTTTTCAGGAAAATGCCAGAAATTTAGCATGATCTGATCTGAACTGGGGGTGAAAAGGGGCAGTAAGAGAGAAAACTAGAAAATTAAGAACTGATTTTTTAGGGACTTATATGCTCTGCAAGAGTTTACATTTGGTTCCTGGGGTGGTAGGGAAACTTCCAAAGGGGGTTCTGTCTTGGGATGCCCATGAGCTGTCAGCCACAGAGATCAGCCTTTTCTGGCACACTACTTAAGAGTTGTGGCCTGACAGTGGGACTGGCCATTTGGTAAGGAGACCGTCCTGGGACAGTCAGAATGCCTGATGATGGTAATGTCAGCACCTGGTAAGTTGCCAATGATTTCTAAATTCCCTGTGGTTGCTCAAAAGCCAGCTAATGCCACAAGGCAGGATGTCATTCATGATACTTTTTAAAGATGCTTCTCCAGAAAATGAAGGTTACCCACCCAGTGCATAAGAGTGGTGCCTGGGATACTGAGTAGAGATTAGGAAATCAGGTATGCATCTTGGGAAAAATGCAAACTGTATTAATTGGTGTATTAACTGGTATGTAGTTTACTCTACTATGGAAGAAAACCATTTACTTATTTGAAATATTACACTTTTATAGAACTTAAGAGTTTGGGCTTTCAACTCAGACATATATCAGTTCAAACCTGGGCTTTGTTGTCTATTTGCTGAAGCACTTGGGGCCAGTTATGACACTCTTTGTGCCCAGGTTTCCAGGTCTCTAAAATGGGGATACTAAGAGTAACTACCTTTTATGGCATTTGGGACTACTAGGTCAATTAAGTGAGACAATGTAGAGAAGGTATTTACCACCGTGCCTGGCATGTAACATTCAATAAATAATGGTGAGCATTAATATTTCAGGTAAGTCTCCTTAAGAGCTGAATGACAAATAACTCTCAAAGGTATACACATTTAAACACTGTACATGTAAAGCTGAAGGAATGAATTAATAATGGTAGAATTTCAGACAGAGGGGAAGAATTAGGACACAGAAAAGGGTTGAACCATTCTTGGAGTGATACCTTTAGCTTATCATACCACATCTGACAATCCCTTTCCTTCTCCCTCTCTCTTTTTAACATTTTATTTGGAAATAGTTTCAAACTTACAGAAAAGTAAATATACCCATTAGATTAATCTATTAACATTTTGCCTCATTTGCCTTTTTTCTCTGCGCACAAACATGCAGTTGCACACACACTTTTCTTTTTCTTTTTTGTTTCATATGTTCTTATTTATACTTTTTCTGAATCAGAATCTCACCTTCACACACACCTTTTCTGAGCCATATGAAGAAGTTGCCTTTCACCTCTGCATCCTGTACTGTGTGTTTCCTAAGGATGAAGGTGTTCTCTCACACGATCACGGCAGAGTCACCAACACTATAACTTCAAGGTCAATACACCATTTTTATCTAGTCTACCATCCACATTCCAATTTTGTCAGCTGACCACAAAGGGTACTTTATAGTGCTCTCCCCTTCAAGGGCAGTTTCCAGTCAAGAATCAAGCTTTGCATTTAGTTGTCATTTTTGTTTGGTCTCTTTTAATATGGAATGTTCTCATCCTGTTCTGCCTTGACATCAGTCTCTCTCTCTCTCTCTCTCTGAAACGAAAAAGGGGGCATCAGACATACCTTGGTTTGAATCCTGGCTTTCTCACTTTAGGGGCTGAGTGACCCCCAGCAGCCTATTTCATGTGCTGAGCCTCGGTCTTCTCATCTGCTAGATGGGAGCAGTAAGAGTCTATGGTGGGAACTCCACGAAACCATGCGTGGCACTAAGGCACTTGGTGAGGAGCCTCGGACCTAGTAAATGCTCGGTGCATTTGATTAATGTAATAAGCATACTGTTATTAATAATGTGTTAGTAATGTAATGTTATCAGCGTAGCTCTGCCATTTCCTTGCTGGGTGACCTTGAAGCATTAGCTTTGCCTCTCAGAGACTCAATATCCTTGGCTGTCAGAATGGAGCTTTTATTTATTTATTTTTATTTATTTACCTGGAAAGAAAGGGAGAGAGAGAGAGAGAGAGAGAGAGAAAGCAAGAGAGCACACAAGCGGGAGAGGGCCAGAGGAGAGAGAGAAAATCCCAAGCAGGCTCCACACCATCAGTGCAGAGCCCGATGCAGGACTCGAACTCACGAACTGTGAGATCATGACCTTAGCCGAAAGCAAGAGTCGGACGTTTAACCAACTGACCCACCTAGGAGCCCCCATGATGGAACTTTTAATAGCTTCCTCCTGGGATTGAAGGACACACGACAAGTGAAGTGTCCAATGTCAGGCTGGCACGCACAAGTGTTAGGTAACACCTGTTCCCTTTCCTCTTACAAATGCCAGGCAGCTTCCATCGGCAATGCCTCCTGCCTCCACTTCCCTTGTCATGCAGAATTCTCAAGAGGCAGACTTTGTGGAAATTAACTCCAGGGGCAAAGCCCTTACAGCAGGTGCTGTCCCATGAGAAGTTCTGGATCTCCAAAGATTAAGGCTATGGAGCAGAAACTGGAGACCCCGCCCTCCCTGTGGCAGCTTTTCACCAAGTGTATTTTGGAATAATCTTTTTTCTCTGTTGATCAAACAAATTGCCATCGTGGGTGTGGTGGGTGTGGTGGGGGTTTGGAGGAGGAATGGTGGTGCTTGCAGATTCACTGTGATTCATTGTTGATTGAAATTAGAGTTCCAGGATCCTTGTAACCTTCGTGTCCCTATGGAAACTCTGACGTGGTGACCACTGAAAACTGAGCTCTCCAGGGCTGTCCGAAATGCCCACAAGTGTCAGCAGCGTCACCTCCTCAGGGAAGCATTCTTTGCCCTCTGCACCCAATGTTACCCCTGACCCCCAAAATCACATGCCCTGTTTTATCATCTTCTTGACACTTAGTGCTGTCTGATAGCTGGTCTGGTTTTTCTGTATACCTGATTCTTACCTGTTCTCCCTGACTAGGATATAAACCCCAGATGTCAGAGAACATGATTGTGTTCTTCTCCACCGGATCCCCAGCCTGTGACATGGTGGTCACCAATTTCATCGGTTACCAATATTTGTAGGCTGAGTAAATGAATCTTCTCCCACTCTGATTGATCTCCCTGTGATGATGGGGCACGGCAAAGGCAAACTGATGAAACTCACCATGTGTTGGGCCCTGTCATGACTTTGGGCTCTGTGATGGACAGGTTAGGACTGAGTTAGGAAGATCATGACATTTGACCCCTGGGAGCCAGAAGACCAGCTTCCAGACAGACCTGAATTTGTATCTCCTTCTTACAAGCTGGGTGACCATGGATAATGCACTTTACTTCTCTCAACCCTCTTTTTCCTCATCTGTAGAGTGGCTATAATAATATCTGCAAATTCCTTAGGGAGTCCTGAAGAATCAGCTAAGAATACATTTTTACAGAAAATGTCATTCAGGTAGTTACTACTCTTTAAAGACTTATAAATTCAGATCCTTCCTTCTCAGGCAGAAACGGAACGATCACTGTGGCCAGGGCTAATGTGACACCCAAAGCCCCCAATAAAATAACAAATTTATTATTCAACCAAATCCACAGAAACACTTGGTCTTGTTAGATGTCAGTATCCTGTGCAACAAAAGGGTTGACAGAGTGGCCTTTAGCAGTGAGTATGGGGGATACATCCTAGAGAAAAGAGGAGGGAGAGTCACTGCTCCTGTCTTCCCTCTGCTGCAAACTCCCCTTGCCCAAAGCAACACACATCCCCCATTCGTTCAACATCTCACACATCTGTGTTTAGCTTCTCAGGAAGCCAAGTCAGCAACATCTCGTCCTGAGATGTGGCTTGTGTATGGCCTGCCCCAGGGGGCCTTCCTCTGGGTGAATCTGTGTAATCTGGCTTGTTTGTGGACAGAGGTAGGTGGCCTCTAGCTCAGAGAGGCAGGCTGCAAGTGACCTTCTCTAACTTGACTCTACAGGTTTGTTTGCAAGAACACAGACACGCAAGTGGCCGCTGACAATATGTGTTCCGACATCATATACGGGGCATATTTTGCTCAGAAACATGCCCTGTTAGTTGTTGAAACCTTTTTTGCATTCCCTGAAACAAATGACACTATAGTGTATTTTCTTTTGGGGGGCAGTAAATAAAAGTCTTTTATGTTGACAATGATAATATTATATTCTACAATCTATTTGCATTTCTCTATTCTGTGGATTTTATTGCTTGGTATAAATCCCCAGGCTGAGGCACATTAAGCTTCACTGAGGGAGAAACAGTGCATTTTATCAAAGGGCTGGACAGCTACGCGCACAAGATGTCACCTGCAGGGATTGGTTTTTGCCCAGATGTGCAGGGAATATGTATGGGGGAAAGAAATGTCCGTGCGTGTGCAGGTTTTGGCAGGTGCGCATGAAGCCTGGAAGGATTTTCTTTGGATCCACAATCAAAATGGATTTCCAGGAGGGACCTTGTCTGAGCACATGCCTCTTTCATGTGCTGCATATAGCCCCATCCCTCCAGGCAGGTCCTCAAGAAAGCGATCGGCACCTGCTTCAGCTCTGGCCAGAGCTCGTTGGCCCACGTGGTGGGCGGAAAACTGAAAGGAGGACAGAGAAGCATCTTAGAGACTCGAGGAGGAGTTGAGTCTCTCACCACCTTCCTGCAGGTCTTCTGAATACTTCTGAGCACAGGAACCTCTTCTCTCAACAGGCAAGTCAGTAGTTATTGAGATAAAACCACAACCCAGGCTCGAGCCAGGGTTAATATCAACCATCCGCTGTCCACAGAGCACTGACTGTGGGCCATGTATTGTGCTAAGCACTCTCATTTAATCCTTACAACAATCCCTGTGAGGTAGGTGCTACTACTACCCCATTGTACAGATGGGGACACTGAGGCCTAAAGTTCCACAGCTGGTAACTTGCAGAATAGAAATTCCTCCCCTGGGCCGTCTGGCTCCAGCTGTAGCTATTCATGGCAGGAGAAAAATACGCTAAGTGTGTCTTAAGAAACCATCAGTGGTGGTCACACAACCACTCCAAATATGAAGAAAAAAATGAAACAGCAGTGGTAATGGGATAATAATATTATCCCATTATATTGTGGGATTGTGTTGTCTTGTTGTCTGGCGTAAGTTAATTTCCATAATGTTTTTCTATTTCAGTCAAAGTGGTCTTCTTTTTTTTTTCTCTTCTAGTGACGTTTCCCAGGTGTAAGAAGTGGGAATATGTCAGGCAGCTACATTTGAGAGTCTTTGTCTCTATTAAAGAGTTTGATTGTAACTTTACCCCAAATCCCTTGGAAAAGACCAGACAGTCCCTGCTCCAGCTCCACTTGGAAGGACATCGCAAATGTGGTGGTTTCTGGGCCACTGGTTAGGTTAAGCAAATGGGTTTCCAGACATTCAACCTTTAATGGGAAAATTCTGTGGCTTGGATCAGTAAAGTCATAAAGTGTTCATTTAATTATGTTTCAAGCCCATTTATCTGTTTTTGAGTCTAAGGAAGATGTATTCCATCAGAAAGGGTAGATACAAGGGATGAGTAAATGATTTTTCTCTTTTTTCCCCTGACTCATTTGAACAGCTGCTTCCAAATTGAACCTTTAAGTATGGCATTTGTGAGTGAAATTGCCCCCTTTTATTTGCAAGGTAATTGAATCTCATTTTTCACTTTCCATTTCCTTCTAGAAGAATCAAAATGTTTTTAGAACTTGGCTTCTCCGTGGGCGATTTTATAAGGTGGGAACTTCAGCATCATACCAGAGACTGGTGTGCTGATGGCATTCAGGACAATTCAAGACAAGGGCAGTCAGGCCTGTTCTCTGCAGCTGAACCAAACCCACCAACCCCCGAGAGCATATTGATTTCACTGTGTTTGCACTTGAAACACCAAAGGAATGTCCACACCTTGTCCTTGGGCCAGGGCTGAGGGATAGGAGAGGTAGACCTTTGTCACCCTTGAAGAAGCTGAGGGGCACTATCACTCAGAGGCAAAGCCTGGAACCGTGAGCTAAATTGGCTTAGATTGGTGTCTCCGAAAGTGCTGGACAAATGAGAGCTGATTTTAGGTGGCAAGTGGATGGGACTTTAAATGATCTTGAATCCCATAGTAACATAAGATTATGTTTCCAACTGTCTTTCAATTCTTCTGATTACATAAAGGGCAAAGTCTCCATTTGATGCTCTGTCTTTAACATTTTTCTCATCTTGTTTTTTAAATAAAAAAAAGACCAGGCCTGAGTCTTGGGCCTTTAGAAGGTAACAGTTTACAGTTTCCATTTAATAACGTTGTTTCATTTTTTATTGTTTTGTTCTTATGATAACTTTTGATTGATGGCATTTTAAAGGTCGGATATAAAGTTTTATTTTAAGACAAATGGGTTAAGATTTTTTTTTTACTTTTTGTTAAAGTTTATTGATTTTGAAAGAGAGAGAGAGAGAGAGAGAGAGTGAGAACTAGCAGGGGAGAGCAGAGAGAGGAAGAGAGAGAATCCCAGGCAAGTTCCTCACTGGCAGCATAGATCCTGATGCAGGACTCTCACTCATGAACCGTGAGACCATGACCTGAGCCTAAACCAAGAATCAGATGCTTAACTGACTGAGCCACTGAGGCGCCCCAAGATTTTTTTTTTTACTATTAGTAAATGATGTTTGTGGTTGTGGCAAAACTCACCTGCATGGCATCTGAGCGCTACAGCCTGGGATGCACTGGTTTCAGTGGACCAGCAGGAAACTGGAGGAAGATTGGTTTCTCCCAAACTCACAGATGTGATTTCCAGTCATCCCTCTGCCCTCACCAACTGGGTGCTTAGCTCGCTTGAGCTTCAGTTTTCTCATCTGTAAAGTGGGTGTTACGAGCAGCTGTAGGAAAGCGGGCTTCTTCTGTTTCCTAAGACCCAGACGCTGACCTCTTGGTGGAGCCTCAGGAAGTCAGGTTCTCTTCCTTCAAGGTTAGTTGCATCCTGCTTCCTTCATGCAGAGGCTCTGAGTTTGCCGCTGGGTGGGAGAAAAAGTGAGTCGCAGTTCATCACCCCTGCAGCCTGGAGGAGAAGTGTGCTCCTGAGGCCAGAGAATCAAGCAAACCCATCTGGCCAAGATGGCTCAGCAGCATGAAGGCCGAAGTTTTGTGCACAGGCAGGCTTTCCCTTCTCAGGCAACAAATCTTTGGCAATCGGAGGCAGGCTCTGGATTAAGCTTAATTAAAATTCAGTCTTAATTAGGGCCATTACTTAAAATCAACTCTATGTAATGAAGCTGTGTAATCATAATTAAGCCCAGAAATGGAATTAGGAAGCACAGAATGTTAAAGCCAAACACAGATGGGCCCGGGGCCTATGAGGACAGAGACAGGACTTCTGGATTCAACAGAATTTCAAATAGCTAAGGACCAATGATTGCATTGATGTGAACCTTGATGGCCGTCAGGACAATGAACTAATCAGAAAGAGGATTCGGGATACATGGGACCCCAAGATGCAAAGCTTGTGTGACATTACAGGCAAGAGGATGGGGCAGCATCAGGCAGAGGGGACCAATGTATGCTGAGGAGAAACAGGGGCACTTAGCAACATTTTACATTGACAACTTCCTCTGTATCCAGCACTGTTCTGTTGTGTGTGTGTGTTTTTAAATGTATGAGCAAATTTTATTTTCACGATCACTCTGTGAATGGGTATTACTATTTCCTCCAACTTACAGATAAGGAGTCTGAGGCTCAGAGAGGTTAAGTAACTTGCCAAGGTCACGCCACAAGTAAGTGGCAAATACTAAAGGCTGCACAAATGGTACTTATTATAAAGGTACTATCTGTCTGTTTAACTCTGTTGGTCAGAGTTAGTAAAACCTACAAACAACACATGTGCAGAAGCTATACCTAAGTCCCAAGTGAGGTCACTTACCCATGATTGTCCCCAGATCCAAAGCCTATGCCTCTATTTTATTTTTTTTTAAGTTTATTCATTATTTTTTAAGTTTATTTATTTGAGAGAGAGAGAGAGAGAGCCAGAGAGAGGGAGAGAGAGAATTCCAATGTCCACGCTGATAGTACAGAGTCCAATGCAGGGCTTGATCCCATGAATTGTGAGATCATGGCCTGAGACGAAATCAAGAGTTGGATGCTTAACTGACCGAGCCACCCATGTGCCCCAAGCCTATGCTTCTAACACCGTCAGGATAGGTCAGGCATTTAGGTTCAGAGAGGAAGGTAATATCAGGTACTAATTCCAGAACTGCAGAGCTGGAGGGGGAAGAGAAAGGAAGAGAGAGTTCCATCTGATACTTGTTTTTTTGGCTTAGCATTTTAGTTTTCCTTGCTCAGGAGACCCTGGGAATTATACTCAGGAGTGGAAAGGGGATATTTGAGCACCGGTAGCTTCCCCCCCCCCTCCCTGAGCTCCCTATTGTTCAGAGCATGGCTCATGTCTCATACCTCTTATGCCATCATCTATCTGTCTATCTATCTATCTACCAACTCTTACACCATGTGTGTGTGTGTGTGTATGCACACAAATACCATGCTGTCCCAGAAATACTGTCCAGTCTAGGGTGCCCTCTCAGACTCTTGTTTTTGCTCTCAATCAAGTCAAACCAGCAGGAAGGACTTCTCCATGCCCAGATTTAGAGCCAGATATGCCATTGGTGCTGGAAATGTCCTGTGATTCATGTTTCCCAAACAGCCTCAGGCCCACCCAGAGATTCCTCTCAGTGTCACTCACTCCACAGTGCTCACCTCCAGTGATGGGGACATCACTACTTACTGAGTTAAATCCTTCAGTTTTGGAAGATAGTGTAGAAGGGACGTTTGGCTTAGGCCTAGGCCTAATGATCATGAAGGCCTTCCAATTCCAGACTTTTGATATCATCTCTAAATGAGTGATACACACAATCCGTATGTGGAAATATTCGTTTGTTAAATGCAAATGTTTCAGTCATATCACATTTTATTTTTTATTTTTTGCAAGGATGTGTTAGCCTTCCCCATTTTTTATATACCAGGAACCTGAATTGTAAAAGAAGACACATCATGGCCTGGTCCACTATCTACATCTAGGAGGCCCCAGGAATTATCAAAGACCTTTCCATTGCAGTGTTTCCACTCTGTGTGGAGGGTTAGGGAACATTGCCTTGGTGAGTGCCTCTTGCTTATGCCCTGGGTGTCCTTAGCATGGAAGCATGGGAACTAGAGGGAGGTCTTGCTCTAATTAAAAGGGGTTTAAGTTTGCTGCCCAGGACCAACATTACATAGCCAAGAGCACTGCTGTTTTGAGGAGGAGGGCAAACGGTGGGGGGAAGAGAGGCAGTGGCCAAGTCAGGTTTCTCAGGATCCTAGAGACCCTGCTTGGTAAGGAATGGAGCAAATTCCTTGTGCACATGCCAGGCCGCTGAACCACACAGTTCCAGGGGCACCCTACGCGTGGTGTTCTATGCAAATGTCTCCCAATGGGGTTGTGCCACATGGAGGCCCTGATGCAAACCCCAATCCCAAAGGGCACTCCCAGAGTAAGCTGGTGCTACATGAGGGGGCTGAACCCCAGATTGCAAGGTATTCACAGACACTGGCTCATGAGGAGGCCACCGTCCCTCTCCCACCCATGACCTCTTTGTCCTTTATCCTGAGAGCATCTGCCTCTATTTACACTAAATAGCTCCAATGCCGTTTGCTGGTTCCTGTATTTTGGGCAAGCTGAGCTGGAGGCCCCTGCAGCCGGTCTGAGCAGGTAGCTGTGCTGGTGATGGTCACGCGGAAGGTCCTGCTCTTCCAACAAAGTTTAGCAAACACCTTATCTCCCAGAAAACAGATGAGGTAATGTTTATGAAAGATCACTCTGTCCCTTTCCACTGGGCTGAGGGGTGCCAGTGTGACCAACTTGTGCCAGAAGGTGGACTCTCCTCAGCCACCTTGCTCCCCCATTCTCCTCTCCTGCTCCCTCATTTGGGTAGGAAACCTCACCGATGTCCTTTCTTACCGCAGATGGTGGGAGAACAGGACTCTCCATTCTGGACAGTCCATTCAGGACTCACCTTGGCCTTTGTGTCTCCACTTTTCAAGGCACATTCACAGCTCCCTTATTTGAGGAAACTGAGGCAGAGAGAAGTAAAGCGTCTTGGCCAAAGTTACAGGCAGGGTGGTGGCTGGACTGGGGACCCAGGGTCCTACTTCTGAACTGCTTTATTTGTGATCACCATTCATTTAAAGATTCCTTATTTTTGAGATGGCTGGCTGGCTGGATGGGTGGGAGCTAGCCATAGATACAGATCAAAGAAAGATAGCTCACAAGCAAGTAACAGGTGGAAAGATAGAGATGCTTGTGTAAGTGTAGATGGTTCCTGAAGGATACATAAAAACACCGTGGACAATAGTTGCTCCTGGGAAGGCAATGGGGAATCTGGGTGAGAGAGACTGCTTTTTATTCTTCTTTACCTTTGCTTCCTCTGAACTGTTGAAGTATTTTTCTTGCACACATATTAGTTTTTTTAAATGTTTGTTTATTTATTTTTGAAAGAGAGGGAAGGAGAGAGAGAGAGAGAGAGACAGCAGGGGAGGGGCAGAGAGAGAGGGAGACAGAGAATCCCAAGCAGGCTCCACACTGTCAGCGCAGAGCCTGAGGCAGGGCTCAATCTCATGAACCGTGAGATCATTACCTGAGCCAAAACCAAGAGTCAGATGCTTAGCTGACTGAGCCACCCAGGCACTCTTGTACACATACTAGTTTTAAAAAATTCCCTTTTCTACTTTTATTTGTGGTATGATTTTCATGTGTTTGTCCACAGGAGAGATTGGAAGCCCACACTCTAGGAAAGTCACACAGCGGTGGAAGGTGGGTGACATTCAGTCTTTGGCATCTGAGAACCCATGTGGCTGCCCAGGTTACCTCTATCCCTGCCTCCGTTCCTGGAGGGCCTGTTTGCAGAGCAACAGCAGAGATGTTTATTTCACTGGTGCTTGCAAATAGGACTGATTGGAAGCCACCTATATCCCCACAACTTAGAACTCGTTAATGATCTTCAGTTCAGCTGCATAATGGAATACCATGCAGTCGCTAAGAATAAATCAGAAATCCTATACTTTCTGCACTCGGTGTTAGATTCCACAGCGGAACAAACACCTCTTGCCTTATGCAGTCTGGTTTCATGGATTGCACAGGCTCCTTGGTTGATCTGGATGTCAACCTGGCCTGGGGGCTGCTGTTCAGCGTTTAGGGTTCCTCTGAAAGGGAATGCAGAGAAGTCAAGTCAAAATGTGCCAAAGATGTTACCAACAATCATGTCTTGGTTGTGATACTTTGAGTAACTTATATTATTTTTCAGTTTTTCCTTCTATTTCCAATATGCAAATATACTTCCTAATTAAAAAAAATAAACATTTATAAAGAATCTTGTAGATAAAGAACAATAACAGAAATCACTGCACAGGAGGACTGGAAGGAAATAAGACAAAATGCTGCCTTTAGATGGTAAGATCATAGATGATTTTTTTCTCCTTATCTTTATATTTTTTTGAATCTTCCGCATTTGATATGTTTACTTGCATAACTGGGCATTCATATTTAAGATGGCTTTTTTTTTTTAAATGGGTGGAGAGGGGAAGATAGATGATGCTATTGAAAAGCCAGAGCTCCAGACTCTCCAACGCCTGTTCATGTTAACTGGTTGCTATTTCATGGGCCCCTAAAATGTACAAGTCACTGGGCTGGGGGATACAGAGGTGAAGGAGATGTGAATCAGTTAATCAAGAAAGTCACAGTTCATTTGAGGAGATAAACCCTTTCTGATACAAGATGCAGGGTCTCATCCCAGAGCATAGGCTATCAGAGTAATTATCATAATGCTAGGGAGAAACTTCTCTGTGTGTCTTAACCGTGTCAGTTTGGAGCCTCAGTGTCCTCTCCTGTGAATGTAGCCTACCCCACAGGATGACTGTGGAGGTCACATGGAGTTGCACGTCCAGGGCTCAGCAAGGTGCTTTGCAAACAGTTCATCCTCAGCACGAATCACCATTGTCACCATGGCTCTGGGCACCACACCTGCTATTTAGAAGTCAGGTTTACAGAGATGTGACATACCTGGGGTCTGAACCCACCTTTATCTGATCTCAAAGTTAACGCTCTTGCCCCAACCAGCCACTGTATTTCCCCTCTAAGTTTGACCTAAATTTCTTCACCCTTCAGTCTGGCCAGGAAGAAGATCTACATGTGAAATAAATGTGAAAGAACATCAGGGGAAGACAGACTCATGTCTTGGAGTAAGATCTTGCAACTTTGTCATTTTGTAGTTTGTGTCTCTTGGTGGAGGAGATTCCATCCACAGCCAGTGGTGGTGACCCCACACTGCTGGGCCATTCCTGGTTCCCTTGCTGTGAGTGTGACACAGGGTGTTGGTCCGCTCTGGGTGAAGGGAAGAGGGTCATGAATGGAGAGCAAGGGGAGGCAGAAGGGTGGGCCAGTGGGATCCGGGAGAGCCCCAAGGATCTGGGTAACCAAAGCCAAGAGGAGCACACCAACTGCCCATGGGCTAAGGTCGGAAGTCTGGGGAAGCTGAGACAAAAAAAAAAACGGGGGTTCAGCAAGGGGCACACGGATACTCAAAGCAGAGGGGAAATTCTACTTATGGACCTTCATGGTATTCCAAAATTAGTTAACCCCTGGAAGAGGCTAAATATTGATAGTTTTTCTCCCTGTCCCTCTGGCCAACTGTCTTTTTTAGGGGTCCCCGTTAGCCCCATTATAGCTCAACCCACCTCATTCCTTTCCATTCTGTTCACCCCACTCTGTGCCAAGCGCTGCTTGGCGACACCAGAGGACCGTGTGTTGGGATAAGGAGGAAACAAGGTAAACGTATTACATGACTAGGGCTGTCCTTCGGGCAGGGGCAACATGGTAGCTGATGGGCTGAGGCGGGCAGGAAAGGCTTCCAGAGGAGCAGGTACTGAGCTGGGTCCTCAAGGACACTGTGAGCAGCCTCCCAGCACATCTGAGAGAGGAGGGCGATTTCTGGAAAATACGTAAGAGTGACAGATGCCCCTGCCATGTGCCTGGTGGATGTCAGCTTCTGAATTGCAGGTGTGTTCAGAGGAGATCTGGGGCCATGAGGCTACCACACAGGTGGAGTGGCCTCCAAAGGGCATTGACTGACCTGCTGAGGGATCTGTAATGAGGGGAAGAGACAGGTCTGATTTGAACCTGGCAGTGGGTGTCCATGTGAGACAATATGGAGAGGTACCTCTGTTATCCTCGGTATCGTGTCTTCATTTGGGGGAGAAGAAATTCTAAATTTATCATTTAATCAGATGACTTTAGAAAAGTAGCTATCTAGGTGCTGAGAAAATTGGTTCATTCATTCATACTTCATTTATTCATTCAAAACAATTCTTGTACCTCAGTTTATATTTCCTACTGCTTAAATTTCTGTGGTGTCTACACAGATTGTTAAGGCATTGTTCTAATCTCAAGAAGCTTAAAAACAGAAGGAGGGGAAGGTGAGGACTAACCCCATGGTGTTAACCCATAAACTGAGCTGGTCACATCACCACCTCACCACTACTTAAAATGTCCCAGTGGGTTTCTATTTCTCTCAGGAAAAGTACAAACTTTTATCCAGGCCAAAACATCCCTCTATGTCCTCACCTCCTGAGACCCATCTCCTAGCACCTTCCTTCTTTTCCGTCCACGCCAGCCTCATTGTCCTTCTTTATGTGGTCCTTACCAGACTGTCTTCAACCACAGGCCCTTGACACATGTTGTGCCCTCTACCACTGTCATCTCCCTGGGTTCGTGTGCACTCATCCTTCTAAGTGCACATCAATGCTGCTTCCTCGGGGTAGGCTTTCCTGGTCTATTTAAATTGACTCCGTCCTTAGTACACAACTCATACTCCATATAACATCCTTCATAAGTCTTATCCCAGTCACAAGAATTTTTCATTTATGTACATGATAACTTTATTAATATCTGTATTCACCAGACTGTAAGCTCCATGAGAACAAGGGCTGTGTCTTTCCAAAAAATCAACTTTACTGAGGCATAATTTTTGTACAACAAACACACCCACTTCACACGCACATTTCAATGAGTGTTGACAAATTTACACAAAAATGGATTCACTGTGTAACCACCAACACGGTCAAGATGTGGAACATTTCCATCGCCTCAAAAAGCTCCTCGGTGCCGCATCCCAGTCAACTCTCTGCTTTGCTTCCTGTCTCTATAGATTAGCTTTTTCTAGAGTTTCATATAAATGGAACCATGCAATAAGCATTGTTGTGCCTGGCTTCTTCCATTCAACATAATGTTTTTGAGAGTCATCCTTGTTGTTGTATCAGTGGTTTGTTGCTTTTTGTTGCTGAATACTCTTCTCCAGTTGGTTCATGGAAACTACCTGTGTCTCTTCAGGTAAGCCTTTAGCTCCTTAAGGACAGAGGCCACATTCTTTGACACCTCTGATACTTGGTGTGAGCCTAGGCACATAGGAGACCTGTGGGAGTAGCAGAGTCCATCTTCCCTGACCCAGGGCATGGGAGTGGCCACTCTGTACCCACATTCAACAGTCACCCTGATACTCACAGTCTTCCCCTCCATGCCCACAGGCTGACCTTCTTGGCCCAGGGCTCCCAAGCACATTTACCTCCTTCAGAATCAGTCTGATGCCTCTCACAGCAATGCAGAGAAGTCCTGGGCCAGCCACAGCAGTTAGGGGGCAAAGCTGGGAGATCACAGGCAGATCAGATCCCTCTGACACTGGGCACGTTGATTTCCTTAACTGCCAAACAGAGACACTGCTGTCTACCTCACAGGGCCACCAAGTGGGCACATGTGTGTGAAAGTGCCACTTGAAGTAGAAAACACAATACTACACAGTAAGAGTGAATTTAATCATTTAATGGAATTAACAATGGCCTGTGTTACCTGGGACCCCTTTTCCCTCTCAGGACCTTCAATTTCTTTACCCATCAGATGAAAAGTTGAGCTAGAGTTCCCTAAGATGCCTTCTGTCTTGAACCTTCTTGGATTCTAAGGTGCTGGAATATGAGAGAAAGGGCCTGATGATCCAGAATTAGAAAAAAATTTGTGTGGTTTTTAGAGAACAACTGACTTCTCTGAAAGTTCTCTCCCTGAGTAAAGGATTCAGCTCTAGTTGTGAGAACAAACCAATGTTTTTGCATTAATAGCCTTAAATCTGCCACTCTTTCCAAGCCTGTCATGGAAAGTACTAGAGCTCCTTTCTTCCCATGTGCTGGCTGTTGCTATGTGGCACGTCTTTTGCTGGACTAGATCTTTGATGGGTCCCCATTACTGGAAGAGCAGGAACAGCCTCCCCTTTTGCAAAAGCCAATAGTTCAGTTCAAATGACTCTTTGTGGGCCCTGTCACTCAACAAAGGATTCCTGAGGGCCCACGTGTGTTAGGGGCTTTATAAGTGTTGTCTCTCTCTGCCTGTGCTGGAAGTCTTAGACCACAATTTAAGATGGAGAAATGGCTCAGTGAGGTGTGTAACTGATCACATTGGAGCTAAATCACCAGGTCCTCCTTTCCGCTCTAATAGGCCCTGCACTAGGCCCAGGGGATTCCAAAATAGTTCAGTCACACTTGAATTCTTGGAGGCCAGGAAGCGAAAGCAATAGTTTAATATTTATTGAAGAGAAACCCAAGGCTGTCAAGGTTGTCACTAACTCACCATCTTGTTCAACTCCCTCATTTTACTGATGAGCCAACAGGGGTCCAGAGAAGTGGTCTGACTTGCCTGGAGTGACACAGCCAGCTGGCTGCCAGCAGGAGCTGTTACCCAGGCCTCCTGACTCCCAGATTGGGGCTTTCAAGGCCAGAGCATGCCCTGGGGCAGAACGGGGACTGTGGCCAGAAACAAGGAAGTGTGGAATTAGGAACAAGGCTATATTTCCAAATCACTGTCTCCAGCATGCCGGCTGGGAGCGAAGAAGAAGAATGGCGTTCTGGGAACCAGTCAGCAGAGACCATTTCGTAACTGCCCGTAAAATAGTACAATGCTGTGTCCTTTTCCTGTGACCTCTGGCAGACTGCAGGACAAATCTCAGAACAACCATTTTGTGAGACTGCATTTCCTTGCTCCCCCCCCCCCCCCCCCCCCCCCCCCGCCCCCGAGACCCTCTCGTCAATGTAAAGACCCAAGGACCTCGGAGTAGCAATTCCCATTTTGCAATCGGTACCAACTCCGTTTGCTATTTGGTCCCAAACCCCCTCTGTTTTGAAAAATCTTGGCTAACTATTAGGTTGTGTTTATTAATCAGTCCCCAGTTATTCCCCCCATTCTATCATTCTCAAAGACAGAACCTCCAGATCAGTGTGAGGTGATCAGTGAATCGGTGGACACTGGCAAGTGCCCTGAGTGCCCACCACCCGTCAGGGCTCATGCCGGGTAAGCATGCAGCCATCTTGGCTCCTTGGATCTTCCCACAAACCCTGGGAGGTCGGTACCCATTTTCCCCACCTCAAGTGCAGTGAGCAGTGTTCAGGAAGGCCATCGTGCCAGGACATGGCAGAGCCAGGAAATCTGAGCCCTGAGCTGTGCTGGGAAGCCTCCCCCATTAGCCTGGGCATCTTACCGCCATCAGAAAGAGCATGCAGGCACTCTGAGCCTAGAGCCCCTGACTGCCTCTAGGGGAAGCCCTTCTAGAGTCTGAGGTGTCTGAGGAGCTGTGGAGGGCCAAGGTAAGATCCAGGAGGACCCCCAGCCATCCCGGGAACACTGGACAGGGCCACACAGGGCTCCTCAGCAGTGGGCATGGTGACTGCTCAGCCAACAGGACACAGGCTTTGCACAAGCAGGCACATTCCCACAGATGACCCAGGAGGCAAGACAATAGGATGGGGTTTGCAAGTCAGACCCAGACTGGCCCATCTCATAGCTGTGTGAACTCGAGCCTTGCTTTTCTCACCTGTAAAATGGGGCCAATACAAGCTACCTCAGTGTTACTTCAGATGATCTGGTGAGAGAGGTGTTGCCTGATGCCTGGAAGATAGTTAGGGCTTAATAATTGAGAGCTGCCCTTTTTGATGCAGGGCAGGTGTTCCTCTGAGTCCCCCTTGGCCACAAACTTGGAATATTCGATTTCTGCTTCACCCAGAGTCTGCAGCACAGTAAGACTGTTGGCGGCTGTGGCCCAGGTCATCTGCACCGGCCTCCAGAGCAGCCCTCTGTGAGCCACTGACGCCCATTGCCAATCGGGGGAGAAGCATGCCTGCTCCATGCCACGACCTGGGGCGGCCCCCATGCCAGGACAATGGTGCTGGAACACTGACCTAGAGAAGCTGACCATAAATGGGGGTAAAATGGGGCTGCTAATGGTTCAGAAGTTTGTTTTTAGGGAAGATTTAATGAGGTAATATAGGGAAAGGACAGTGCCGGGCTCATAATATGTGCTCAGTAAAACTTAGTCGTAATCATAATAATTATTATCTCCTAGTGACCAAGTAATATCTTATTCTCTCAAAGGCCATGTAGGGGTGCAATCATCACTTTCCCATTTTACAGATGGGGAAGTCAAGGGGAGTGGCAGGAACCTCCCCAACACACAAAGTGTAGATCCTTTCACTTGCACCCCGTGGCCATCCAGGTGGCTCTGGCTGGGCTCTGGGCACCCAGTGGGCAGTGGTGAGGTGGTGCCTTGTGCAGGAGCAGAACCCCTCGAGGCTCTTCGACCTCCCTCACCCTCTCGCCATTCCAGACTTTCCCCCACCACTCCCAAGCACTCCAGGACTCAGGCGCAAAGCTGCAAGAGCTGGCCTCAAGGGGGCAGCAGGAGCCTGGGAAACTCTAGGCTGGCTGGACTAGGAATCCGAGTGCCACAGAAAGCTTAGCCAGGGTGCCCTGGGGGGAATGCTGACGGGCTGAGGGCCATGCTGCCTGTGCCTGGAGCTGAACTCAGGGCTGGGATGCAAGAGAGGGGGAGGACGGGAGGGCATTGAATTCAGATGCTTGGCCTCCTCCCGAAATCCACTCTCCCTGGCCAGTTTGTTTCCATTCTGCTCAGTAAATAGGGGCTGCACTGATCCAGGTGCCATGGGGGATTAAATGTGCACATTCCCAGCCCTCCAGAAAGTGAGGGAGGCCAGTGCAGCCTGGGGAGTGCAGGACCAGGGGATTCAGGTGGGGGGTGTGGGGTGCATCATGACAGAGTCTGTCAGAGAGGGCATCATCCAAGCCACCAAAGACCATGCAGAGACCAGGATGTTCCTTAGAACTGCACCTGGACCCCTCTGGCCTCTGCCTAAGGAACTTGCTCACCACCTTGTGGTTCTAGGGTCCGTGAAGGGCCAGATTCCTGGGCCTTCCCCAAGCCTTGGAGTCAGAAGGTCTGTAGTTTTAGCCAGTTGTCCAGGGGACCTTTGCGCAGGCTCACATCTGACAGCCTCTGCTCTGAGCCCACAGAAGGGATGAATACAGCTGTTTATCGATCTCTCCTTGCCAGGCCCTGAGCTAAGTGCTCTTTAGATACCATTCTATGTATTTTCCCCCCTTCACAATATTCCTTCATCTGTTCTTTACAAATAACGACCTGGACTATGGCTCAGAGAGGTGAAGCGATGTGTCCAAGGGCACACAGCACTTAGTACCTGAAGCAGGATCAGAACTCAGGGCAGTGTGGTTCTAGAGCATGCCTGCTTTCACTCTCCATGTAACCAAGCATGGGTTAGAGAAGCAGCAAAGGCTGTGCCTAGCCCATGGCCAAGGAAAGGAGCCAGGATGACCTTGGACTCAAGAGAGGGGCCTATCTTGGACTCTGCAGCTTGGGGCCTGGCACATAGCAAACACTGAAATGCTTCGACTTCTGTTTTTTAACATTTGGAGATAACAGGGAGAGCAAAGCCTTCTGTTCTCCCCTCCACCCCGGTCCCTGCCAGAGATGGTTCTGTCCTCCTGGTCAGACCAGAGTCCATGTGGCTCTGGTCTCGAACCCTGTGCATCTTGGCAGGAAAGGGGGTGGGGGTGGGAAGAGAAGGGTCTGGGTCTAAGGTTCCCTGGCAATCTGTTTTCTGACTCCTGAGCTCCTTGGAAGCTGGACCTTCTAGATCTATTTCCTTCAGTGTCATTATCTGAAACATAGATTTCCTGCGTCTGGTCTCACTGGCAGTTTACAGGTATTCTGTGAGATCATGTGGGAGGAGAGAGGTCTGCAAACCCAGATGCGCAGTTCAAATGTCTACTATTACTCAGGACAACTGCTCAGAAATTGGGATCAGTGTGGGGCCATCAGAGGATGACCATCTCTCTACCCCACTAGTCAAATAAGATTCAAAGAGTCCACTGGAATGGGCCTGTGGTGGCCTCTAGCTCTGTTAGCTTAGACAGCCTCTCTCATCTGTGCCCCCTCACCCTCTCTAATCTGTCTCTTTCTTCACCATTCAAATTAGTTATTTGAATGACCGGAAGCCCGAAGTTCCTTCCCGGGCCCAGCGGCCCCCAACTTGCCCAAGAATTCTCTTCCCTCGGGCTTCTGCAAACTGAGAAATTCCAAGATTCCCACCGTGCTCAGGTCGCTCCTTTGGCCACCTGACACTGCCTGCTCAACACAGGGGGCCCACAGGTCATCAGCGAAGCACCCACTTCTCCCCAGCCTGCAGAGACAAGAAAGAAAGAGGCCACATGTGCATCCTTAGGCTTCCTAGACAGGTGCATCTCTTCTGTGCTTTGGCCAAAGGTGGACTTAGAATGTTGATGGAACAGTCACAGGGAAAAGAAACACACAGAGATAGTAATAATGCTGACAGTTCCTGAGCAGAGAAATGACCTTCAGACACTACTCACCTGTGGTGGCACCAGATCCCTTTCACCTTTGGAATCTCTCTGGTCTTCCTGTTCCAGAACATCTTCAGCTCGTGGCTCAACCTGCAGGGGCAACTATGACGTGGTGACAGCTCACTGGCTCCTTAGAGATGGGCTCATGTCTCAGAATCCCCAATTTGGGCAAGTGCTTTCCTCTCTCGGTGCTTCCATTTGCACATCTGTAGGATGGGCTCTCCCTACCCCTGCTCCCCTGATCTCAGATTAGTGGGAGGATCTGATGAGATGGCCTGTAGATGTGAATGCTCCACACTTAGCACACGTGGGCCACCCTCTTGCCGAATCTCCAGGCTTTCTAGAATGCTGTTACTTGGTAGTGAATAAATCTCTGACTCCTCAAATAAGGATAAAAAGACTACTTTCATTTGACTTGACCCTGCGATTCTGGGACTCTAACCAGTAGAAATGAAAACGAAGGATACAAGGATATGGATGATTATCACCACGCTGGTTGTATTTGTTACGAGGGGACTAGAAGAACCCTACAAAAGTAATATGCATCACTAATGGAGAGGCTGAATAAACTATGGTATGACGACCACTCTGTTGGATTAAGCAGCTATGACAATAAAGAATGTTTTCTTTTTCTTTTGATCTAGAGAGACAGCCATGATGCATTCAGTAAAAAATACATGTAGGGATATATGTATAGTGTTATTTTAAAAAATATCCTTCCGTTCCCCTTTACACACACAAATTGTGTGTGTGTGTGTGTGTGTGTGTGTGTGAGAAATGAGATAATGTCAGAAGGTCAATGCACAAAAAAGTCCTCAGTGAATGAAATGAGAGAATTAAGTCTGATAATCCTACCATTTCCCTCTCTCAAAACGGGAAGTGTTTTCATATTGCAGACTCTCTACCCTATGATTACCTCTGAGAGAGCGGATAAAGCCAACATTGTCACTCATTTCTAATCTGGGGCTTGTCAGCCTCAGGCCAAGATCAAAATAGAAGTTGTGTGTGTGTGTGTGTGTGTGTGTGTGTGTATGCGCACGCGCACGCGTCTGTTTGGAGGAAGGAGGAGGGAAAGGTATCACCTATTAGATACCTTCTGCATATCTAGGAACATGCAAGGTGTCTTCACACACGTGCCCCAGTTCAGTGAATACAGACACAGCCCTGCAGTGAAGAGATTAGCCTCATTTTATGAACAAGGACAGTGAGGTGTAAAGGGTTTGTGACCGTCTTGCTGAAGATTACCCCCTCAAAGGCTGAGCCAGAGGCAAATAAGCCATCTGATTCCAAGTCAATTCGGGGTGGCCCCAAAGGCCCCACACTGGAAAGCTTCTGCTCTGAAACAATACTAGTTTTATAAGAGCAGAAATAGAGAGATTGCCAACATTTATTGAGCCTCAGCTCCATCCTGGCCAGACCCTTTGTACCTACTTCACATGAATATCTCAGTTAATCCTCACAAGGAGCCAAAGGTAGGGACCACTATTATTCCCATTTAACAGATGAGGAAACTGAGTCAAAGGAGGATAAATTGTGGAAGAACCCAAACTCAGAAAGTGAAGAAAAGACATTTGAAGTCAGGCAGTCTGACTCTGGAGGCTGCCCCTTCGAGCCCCTGGGGACACAGCGGATTGTTGCCATGGCCCAGGCACTGGAACTCCCCATCCAGCATGCCCTTTCCATGTAGCCAGGCTGATGTCAGTCCCCAGGCACTGCTTGAAAGGAGCAAAGCCAGATGGGAGGAGGCTGTGAGGCTTAGGGTGCTCTGGTTTTCCTCTCACTTGCCTTGGCTGGTTTTAGTGAAGCTTGTCGGGGTGACTTTGGCCTTTCTCTAGGTCATCTCAGAGCATCTCTGTTCCGACATCCTCTTGGACCTCCTGTGGCCCACTCCCTGGAAGTACAGCCCCAGCTACCCAGGCCTCAGGGGCAGTGACGGCCAGCTTTCTCAAGGGTTTTGCTCAGGATTGGGTTACCTTCCTTTTTTTGGGCTTCAGCCATTTCTTTCCCACCAGGACCATTTTTGTCATTTCTCATAATCACCTGAAACATTATTTACTCTTTTAATTTAAATCATCTTACTGTTTAAACAGGGGCATCTGGGTGGCTCAGTTGGTTAAGCATCAGACTCTTGGTTTCATCTCAGGTCATGATCTCATGGTTTGTGGGTTCGATTCCTGCATTGGGCTCTGTGCTGACAGAGTGGAGCCTGCTTGGAGTTCTTGTCTCTCTCTCTCTCTCTCTCTCTCTGCCTCTCCCCTGCTGTCTCTCAAAATAAATACATAACCTCAAGAAAATTAAACACACACACACACACACACACACACAACAACCAAAATCCCCCAAAACAAAAAATAAACTTTGTTTTTAAGAGGAAATCTATATCACTTCTACAAACAGAAAAGCAGTGTGGCTAACCATAACTAGAAGGTTACTATAAAATAAAGATGATAAAGCAGAACAAAGCCATTCAATCCCCGAGACACTGCAGCCTGCAGAGTTGCTGAGCTTAACAGGCCCACCCTCTCTCTGTTAAAATGAGAGAGAGAGCATTGGAGAGGCACCAGCTGAAGGCCTGAGAGAGGCCTGAGACACCCCCATGAGCCTGGGTGCCTTGATTATTTTTAAACTTTTTTAACGTTTATTTATTATTGAGAAACAGAGCACAAACGTGGGAAGGGCAGAGAAGGGGGGAGACACCGAATCCGAAGCAGGTTCCAGGCTCCCAGCTGTCAGCACAGAGCCCAACGCGAGGCTCAAACCCATGAACCGTGAGATCATGACCTGAGCCAAAGTCAGACGCTTAACCGACTGAGCCACCCAGGCGCCCCAGATTATTTTTTAATAAGAAAAATTTACATGGTATTTAACAATAATAATGATAATGATGATGAAGACTTTCCCAAGACAATGTGGCCTCCCCATGTGCCATCCTGAAGAGGGTCCAGGTGTCCTGCCTGGGCATTTGGAAGGCAGCTGAGGTGAGCAGGTCGGAGCTGTGGCTGCTTCTCCTTAGGGTGGGGGGTGGTTTTCAGTGCAGCAGGTCAAGATGCGGGAGGACACGAAATCAGTTCCAGCTCCAGTACTTGCAGAGCTAAGGAGGCAGCATAGCTCATCCCGGATTGTGAACGTTCTAGCAGGCCAGAGCTTGCCAGAAGTTGATCTTTGGCAAGTAACTCAAACCCTTCTGAGCTTTCCTGGGGAGATTACAACCTACCCTGAAGAGCCACTGTGAAGCTCACAGAGGTGCCACCCCATGGTGCTCGGATCCACAGTGTAACTGCGGCGTCTCGACAAGCAACTGTCTGTGCAAGGTTGGGCGTGTGACTTTCCCCTCATGGACCTGGGTCCTCTTACTAGCAAATCAAGAACCTGCTTAGATTGGAGGTCCCTAACTACACCCACTGGAGAAACCCAATCTTCACACGTGTTTTGTAGGCTACAGAGTGTTTTCTGATTGGCTGCCAACATTTAAAAATCAGGTACTTGGAATTAGAAATCCAAGTTTTGCATGTCTCCTGAAAAATCAACAAGTCCAACCACATTGAGCCCACATGGTATCTTTGCTGAGCACTGGTTAGGGACTGCCCAGAGATGGAACTCACCAACATGGGCTTTTTAGCCATTTAAGTTATTGGGTGTTTCCTATTCACAGCAGCTATATTTTACAGATGAGGAAACTGAGGCATGGAGAGGCTAACTTAATAACTGACCCCAGGTCATACAAAGATGGATGGAGAGCCAGGACTGGAAGCCATTCAGTTTGGTTTTATGCATCTTTATTTCATCATGCTGCCTCTCAGCCAGGGAGCCCTGACCATGCCTGATGCTGGGGTGACACACAGGGGCAGAGTGAGACTCCCAGGATAATGTCTCTCAGTCCTTCCTCTGCTGAGGAGGCAAGGGTGAGCTCTACTCTGCCTCTCCCTCCCCATCCAAGCCAGAGCTGCCAGGATGGAATGTACAGGAGCTCACTGAAGGTGAGTGAAGTCAAGCCTCCCCCTCTAATGATGGCTGGCGTTGACCCTGAGGGCAGCCCCTGCCCAGGCCGGCCCCCAGCAGCCCCCAGGGTGCAGGGCTCTCCATGCACTTGCTCTCTGTTTTGGCTTGGCAGAGGTGTATACCTGGTTCCCCAGTTTCTCCAGCCCTCCTGTTTACTCTGCAAATAGCCAAATGCTCCACACTGTCATTTAGAGGCCAGGGGGTGGCTGCCTCAGGGCACCAGGCGGCCTGGGCCTGTTCGAGCTATCCTGGGACCTGCCTCACGCACACGCGCCCAGAGCCCATTTGCCTAGGAGTTAATGAGCCCCCACCCCCCTGCAAGGCGCAGACACGAGCCAGGGAGGCAGCCAGGGAAGGCGGAGGGGAGGGTGTGTGGGAAGGGGGTGTTGCTGGGCTCTGGCTGATTCAGCTCCCTTTGAGCCCTGTGACCTTGAATCTCTGGGGCATGGTGCCTCAGTTTCCCCATCAATAGTTGACCTTCCAGAACTCTGGAGAGAAACAGACTCATGGATTAAGAAGATTCTGGTGAGGCATCTACTGTAGGCACGGCAGTGGGACGATAGCCACAATATTTAACATTTATGGTAGTTAGAAACGTTCAACACCAGGTATTGGACTGAACCTTTGAAAATTGGTCATTGAAGTGTATACCACATTTCAGAAAAGTGTACAAATTATAAATATTTCACTCAATGAGTTTTCATACACTCAGATGCCTGTGCAGTTAGCACCCAGATCATGAAGCAGCACGCCAGGAAAAGTCCTCACATACTCCTCTGGCCACTACCCACCACGTGCCTCGCGTTATCTCTTCATCCCCCACCGCAGTTCCAAGAGTAGGCACCAGACCATCTCTTTCATTAATGAAAGAACAGGGACCTAGAGTGGTCGGCCACACCAACTAGGCCAAGACCTGAACCCAGGTCCCTTTCCTCCAGATCCTTCATGTTAACCGCTGTCCTGGGGAAACGGTAGACATAGGTTAAGGTCCCCATAAGGTCTTAAAACATACACATCCTTGTTTTCTAGTCACTGTATTTTCAACACTGTGTCTTCATCACCTCCTCCAGGCTGGCCACTTTGTGGGCCCTAGCGTCTCCTTTGTTGATGGTAAGAGTGAGCACATCAGATAACACTCGGGATCTTAGTAACTCACCAAATTCTGTCTGCGGGCCTGGGATGCTGGGATGCGGTATAGTCTCAGATCCAGCAGCCTTCCATGACTCCTCCAGGTCTACAATTCCACTCAGCCCAGAAAAGGGAACTAGGAGGCTCTGGGAACAGCTGCTACATAGCCCTGGATTCACAGCAGGTCACGATGCCTTTCTTAAGCTTAAAAACATGGTAGTGGGATGTTTTTGGCTTCACATAATAAAAGACCTGGCAAAAGTGGCTTGGGCTGAGACTTCATTTACTCTCCCACGTTATAAGAACTCTGGAGCCATAAAAGTTCCTTGTGTCTCTTTGATCTTTTGCACATTGGTTGGTCTTGGGCTTGTTCCTTCATTGCACCATGGGGTCTGTAACTGCCAGCGTCAGAGTTACCCACATCAATGTCCAGCCAAAGAAGCATGTATTCTTCCATGAATGGTTACATGCACATGTATAAGGAAGCTTGGGAAAGACAATATCTTGCTTTTCTCGTTTCCATGATGGGAAGTAGGTTCTGCTTGCAGGGAAGAAGCGGGTGTGGGTTGTGGGACAATGGCCGTTGGTAGGGTACTCAGTAGCACCTCCCACAACTGGCAAAGAGTCCATTGCCCAGTCTGCCAATATAGTTCCACAGGAGTCTCCCATGTGGGACATGGACTGATGTGCCTAATGAGGCTTCTGCTGGTGTCAGCTGCCCCCGCAGGGGCCTGTTCTCTAGTCTCTCCCCTTTCTGCTTATCCCAGACTGCTCACTTCATTCTTGTCCCATCACATGAGAGGATGGGGAATGTAAGCATGGAGAATCTCTTCCTACAAAAATTGCTTGCCTCTAGAATCCACAATATGCCAGGTTCTGTGCTGAGCACCTAATCCATTGTTTCATCTGTCTCCACAACAATCCCCATTTTACAGATGAGGAAGTCGAGGCTCAGAGAGGTGAAGGACTTGCCCAGGGACTTCTCATTCCATCTGTATGAGAAGAAACTGGAGTTGGAATCCAGTTCTCTTTGGTTCTACACCTGCCTTCTTAGAAGCTATTATTAAATCATCCTGACTTAAAGGCTGTGAGACTCCAATTCTACAGCCTGAGCTGGAGCCCTAATTTTCATTCTGTTAGCATCTCTCTGGCTTAAAGCCAAGGAGGCAGTGTCCTCCTTTCCCTACCTGACCTGGTCTCAGCTAACCCCTAACCTAGGTCCTATCTTCTGTCTGACTCTTTTGCTCCAACTAGTTACTTTCTTTGTGTATGTGAGGGAAGGGGGAGCAGGGTGAAGGAGGGGGTCACTTCTTCCTGCCACCTTCAGGAGTGCCTCTCTCTAGGCAGCTCAGACTCATAGCTACTCTGAGCCCCCTGATCTGCCCCCGGCAGGTCTCCGGAGGTACATGAGCAATCAGACCTGATCTTGGAATCGCCGACGTGGAAAATCCAGGGGAACAAATCCTGTTGGCTCTGGGCAGGTGCAGTTGTCACTGTCCCCGGCCCCACGTTCTGGCTGGCTAGCCCCCCTCCTTGGGCAGGAGAATGAGGGAGCACAGTGCCATGCTCTCACATGAACACGCCCACGCTGGGCCCAGCGGCCCCTCTGCTAGAACAAACCTGTTCCCCATCCTGTTAAGAAAACCCATTGGTCAGAGTGAGGTTGCGCCTGCCAAATAAACATAGTTAAGCTTGTTGTGCGTTTTCCCCAAAATAAAGGCCATCAGATACCCCCAATCTCTAGAGGCAAGATTCTTAGGGAAATGACCCCCTCCTCTAACTAGTCCCAATAAGAAAATTCTGCCCCAGGGGAGAACCATCAGACGCACAGCGAATAATCTATCACATCTTGTTTATCTCCCTCTCCATATCCTCTTCTCTGGATCTGAAATGCCCTTATAGGAAGGACAACTCATCTTCCTTGTACAATGGAGCTCTACTTGAGGGTAGAGAGCTGGTCACCAACATATATTTTTGAAGCCCCTGCAGTGGGCTGAGGTTGTCCTCTCCAGCTTAGAGCACTGTACTCGCCTAGACCAGTATCCATCCATTCGTCCATCCATTCACCCCTCTGTCCAATAAGCATTGCTGAGTGCCAGCTGTGTGCCAAGGCCTGTGCCAGACACTGAGGAGCAGGGAATGTACAGAGTTTACTGGGCAGTGGAGGAGACAGGTCACCCTGGGATCACAACGCAGGAGCTATGTACCTTGATAGAGGTCCATTCATGCCTCACCCCAGAGCTTTCAGTCTAACTAGGCTTTGCTATCACTTCAACTCTTTCAGGAGCAGAGGATGTTCTCAGGAAACACCCAAGGCAGGGAGTGATCAGATTTGTGTTTTAGGAAGATCACTCTGGACTTGAGAGGGTAAAATTGGAGGCAGACACAAGCTGAGGGGCTGACCCAGAGGTGGGAGGGTGGTGGCCCCAGCTGGGGCAGCTGAGGGGGGGGGGGGGGGGGGGGGGGAGCTGGAGAAGGGAATAGATGGAATGGGATGGAATAATAATTTAGAGGGTGGTGGCAATAGGACTGGATGAGAAATAGGATGGCATGGTAAGGAAAAGAGAGAGTCAACGTTAGTGACTCATTGGGCAATTGGGTGGACATGGGGTCTCATGAGCAAAGGGATGCTGAGATGGAGGGATGATTCACCAGATCACTCACAAGTCAGTGGACCCAGAAGTGCAGGCACCCAGATTTCCTGTCAAAGCACTTCCATTCCAGGAGATGATGACTCTGGGTTTCAATAGGAAGAGGTTGTGTTAGCTTAGGAGAGGGAAAAGATGTGTCCCCTTAGACCAGTGGTTTTCAACTCAGGATTCTCAACCTAGGGAATGTTTGTCAATGTTGAAAGACATTTTTTTGGTTGTCATAACTTAGGGTAAGGAGTGCTACAGGCATCTAATGTGTAGAGGCAAGAATGCTGCTAGACCTCCTATAATGCACAGGGCAGTAGCCATAATATTATGATCCAGCTCATAATGTCAATAGTGATGAGGTTGAGAAACCCTGCCTTAGAGAAGGCAGATAGTGAAATTCAATCATGGAGGCTATGGAGCCAGATGGTTGGGTTCGAATCCCAGCTCTACCAGCTCATGGGCAAGTTACTTAGCTTCTCTGTGCCTCGTGTTAAGGGAGGCAACGCATGTCAGCCAGCAAGCCTTGCACATTTATGTTGAACTCTTTCTCGGTTTCATTAATTGCACCAACACCTCACAAATATTCACTGAGCATCTCTAAGATGCCAAGCATTGTCGAGCAAGAAGTCATGGTGGTGAACCAAGCAGTGGTGCCCCCGCAGGGGCACAGGAGATGGAAGCTGTTGTCAGTACTTAGGTCAAACGCTGGTTCTGTCATTTCAGCTGTGTGGCCCAGGAAAGTGATACCTTCACAAGTCCTGATTTTCTTATGTGAAAAGTGGCTATGATGAATCCTATCCCATAGCTGCTGTAGGGCTTAAGTGTTCCCAAAGGGTCTGATCCATAGATACCTTCAGTACACTTCAAATTTCCCTGCTTGTCCTGGCCAGGGTCTGGGCTGCAACTCCTTTTATAACCAGGCAGGGCTTCCTCTGTCCCTGAAAATCAGCCCCGTCAGCCCTTAGACTGCCCATTCCTGGCCTGGGAGCCTCCGGGAGGGTTGAGTGGAGATGTCTAGGCCCGGAACCCTGCCGTGTGTACCTTGAGGGTGCCTACCCTGCAGAGCAGGATATGGGGAGGACGGAAGTTTCTCCCAGCCAAGAATGTAAGCACTCAGCAGTCCCATTTCTCATCTCTTTGCCTGGACACTGCTGCCGGAAACAAGCAAGGCAATAAATGTTTTAAATGTAAGGTAATAAAAATTTGGAAAAAAAAAATTGAAATCCTGCCTGAGTGCTAGCTCCTGAAAGGGCCCGTTTGTCTTATTAGAAGGCAGGTGAACCGGTTTTAATGGAAACACTGTGGCAGAGACCTGGCTCAGCCAGGAAGGGATCCCCATGGGCCTCAACTCCTGTGGCTTCGGTGTCCTAAGGTCTGCTGCTGCTGGGGGCAGGGGTTAGATTCCCTGAGAAACCTCCCTGGGTCCCGCTGGGCTGGAAGACCTCACAACCCAATGTGCAAGAATCAGATGAGAAGGGGAAGAGGAGAAGAGAGGTGAACCGGGGGTTTTAATCCTCTTTTGGCCTCACACTATGTGGCACTGTCACTTGTGAGGTATTGCACTGGGTGCTTGGAAAATGCGTCCCCTCAAAGCCTTACCAGGTAAGAGAATGGACTGTGACAGTGGGTACACCTGAAACGCATTGGCGCTTTGATGGAGCTGGCACCCCGTTTGAAGAGGCCCCCACTCGGGGTCTTGGAAGTCCAGGGTCAGCATCTGACAGTGAGGGCCTCCTTCATGGTATTGCCTCATATTAGTCCCTGTCCTGTTTTGTGACCTGAGGACAGTGGCTTTTCCAGGCCTGCATTTCCTCAGCCGTGAAGTTGGGTTTCAACAGCACCCACTTTCAGGGTCACTATGAGTATGGAATGAAATGGGCTGTGGGAAGGGACTTAGATCAGGGGGAGCACTTCCTGAATGTTAATTGATGTTATTGCCAGGCTGATTTGCAGATGAGGAAACAGGCTGAGAAAGGTCACACAGCTAGGAGGCAGAGCTGAACTGGAGCCAGCCTGGGGTGGGGGTTTTGAGTGAGGTGAGGGCTGACGCCAGGCATTTGGAGTTGAGGCCTGGGGATGGGGTGAAGAGGTAGTTGCAAGGTCAGCTGTCTCCGCACCTGCAGGTAGCAGCATTGGGGCATTGTTGTCAGATTCGGGAGCTATCATATCATTATGGCCAATTTCTTTGAGAATCTGTTGGAAGCTAGCAACTGTCTCCCCCCAAAATGCACCCCAGCCACCCCACACAACCTGGGGGAGGCATATAATCTCAGGAGGTAGGGACCTCTCTGAAGCTGTCCTTGGTTTGCACATGAAAGAAACTGTTGATTTTAGGATATTGCATGGGGGCAGAACAACATGAACCCTGGCCCATCCCTTTTCAGGCCCAGCTATGCTCAGAATTTAAGTCCATTGCTTTCTCTCCTCCTTTGCCTTTGCACTGTCCCTTCTTCCCTTGCTAGGACCTGCTTGGATGGGAAGGCAGAGCCACTGGGGTTCCCAAGGGTCCCAGGTCTCCCTCCGCCCCTGCTTGGGAGGGCTTGAGTGGTCCAGGTTGAGTTCCCATGTCGTGAGCTACCCCTTGGCACCTCTTCCTGCTATAGGCACCACACAGAGTGTGGGGCCAGCTCAGGTCAGAGAAATGGAAAGGGGACTGCAGAACTGATTTACTAGGCATCCCCCAAATTATGCAGGATATGTCCATACTTTTGCCATGGTCCTGATAATAAAGTGTTACAGTGCTTGGTATATAGTCAGTGTCTCTTCCATTCAACAGTAAGATCTTTGAGGATACCGGACAACAACTTTGTTCTGTTTATCCCCGAATAAGAGATGGAAAGAGATGGACTGGAGGGGAGAGAGGGAAGGTGTCTGAACATCATAGTTTCTGCTGACCTAGCTAGAACCTCTTTCTATAGGCTGCCAATGCTGAGAGAATATGAGGTTGGAGCTGTAGATTGTTGGGAGCTATCTGGTGGGAGAGAATGCTTGTAACACAGTGGTGGAAAAAGTGAGCCTTGGCAGGATCATTAGAGCCCCTGACTCCGGCCAGACTTGAAGGTACTTCCTCGTTGTATGAGCCAGTAGTTTTTTTCTTTTATTTATTTATTTTTCCCTAAAGCTAGGTTGCATGGGGTATCTGCCACTGCGACCGAGAATCCTGAGTGATATCGAAGCAGGGAAGGAGTCTAGGGAGCAGGAGGAAGGGAGGGATGGAGGGATGGAGGGACGTCTGCAGCGTGCAGGGAGGCCTTTGGTACTGTGCCAGTTAGGATATATCAGAGGAATCCTAAGGCCTCTGGGGCTTCTTTGCTGTGGATGGATGGCTGGGTCAGAGAAGAGGGAGTCAGTGCCAGAGGAAGGGGGAAGGGGGTGGGAGGAGGTGGGCTGGCTGAAGCCCTGGGAGGCGTGGAGACAAGATTAGCTGAGGCCTGAGCAGCAGCTCCCAGTGTTTACTGCAAACAGAAGATGGTGGCCAGCCTCTCCTGGACCTCAGAGGGGAGGGAGTGGTTGATGGGGGACTCCTCCCCCTCCCCCTCTGTGTTATTAAGCAGAGGTGGGGAGTACCGGGTGGGGTTAGGGGAGGCCTGTAGGTGGGAGGGGGTGTCCTAATCTTCAGGCTTTTAGCCCTTCCTCCCTGTAATCTTAGCTTCTTTTGCCATTCAGATTTCCCCTTGTCCTCTAGGTCCCAGCAGACCTCCTTCTGTGCTCTGCCCCCCCCCACCCCACTGCTATTCAATGATCTAGATCCAGATCCCGACCTGGGGATCAGGAGTTTGTCAAAGTTCTCAGGTGCTTCTCATGTCTTTCAGGTTTGGAAACCCCCGACCTAATTCAAAACTCTGTATTTTACAGATGGGTGACTGAGGACCGAGAAGGAATAAGCTTGTTCGTCATCACACAGCACAATAGGGGCTGGGACCCAGGGCTTCTGAGCAGAGCAACAATGTTGTGTCAGGTCTCAGGGTTTGCACTGTTGATCCCAGCAAGACCTGGAGTGCTGCTTGGAAGAGGGTGAGAACACAGGCCTACCTGTGAGTTTGAGGTCCTGCAGACCTCAGGAGCAGGGGGGAGGCCTAGAGCTAGCCCTCTGTGCTGTGAGATGGTAAGAAAGAGTCAGATGGTCCCAAATGAGGGCTGAGGAGGAAGACGTCCACCCAGATTCAGGGACTGGTCATGCCTCAGCGTGATGGTCAATGCCCTTCTCTCCTCCTTTGGCTTTTTCAGGTTCTGGCAAAGCCTTACCTTCAAATAAGACAGAGTCACTGGGTTTTAATCTCTTGCTGCTCAAGGTATGGGCCCTGGGCCATCGCCTGGAAGTTTGCAGACGTGCAGAATCTCAGGTCCCACACCACCCCTACTGAGTCAGAATCTGTATTTTAACCATGGAGAGAATTCTCACACACACTTCAGTTTGAGGCACACATTTATATCCACCACCTAGTGTGGGGTTAGCACAGGCAATTCTACAGCAGTGCAAACTGGCCTCGTTTATGTATTTGGATGTGCTGTGAAATATTTGGTGTCAAATGTGTTTTTGCTAATCAGGTCTTGTTGGAAGTCCACGAGAGGAATTGTTGAGTTAAAATAAACAGCAGTAGCCACCGTAAGTGTGGAAGCCTTGCTCTGTAAAGCAAAGCATTGCAACCTCCTTTAGGAAGTTTGCATGTTTTCTTATTAAATGTACTTCAACTAAAGCGTGACTGTCCATCCAACATGCTCATGCCTGTTGCAGAGTTTGCATTTGGTTAGCTTTTGGTTGTACCAGGAGCTTTGCTGAGCGTTTTATACCCTTGACCCCACAGAACCCTCATACCTTTGAGGGAGGTATTATTTCTATTCCCACTTAGCAGATAAGCCAATGAAGGAATGGACAGGTGAAGCGATTGGGATTCTGCCTTTCATCTTGCCCTTTACATTTGTTTTATAATCTTTTCCTCGCCATGCCCACACCCCACCGTCCTGTGCTTTCTTAGATCCTGTATGTCTACCTGGCATCATTTACCACAGGGCCATACTATTGGCCAAAGTGTTTGCCTCTCTCCTGCAAGTCAGCTTGCCTGGACTTGGTTTTCCACGTGCAGACTGGCTGCCGAGGCTGAGCCCCACCGACCTTACCTAACTCACGTACCAGGCCAACATTTCTCCTGCGCTAAATCATCCTAGAGGCAGGTACCACAACTAGGGACCACCCCTGCAGCCCAAAGCCCGCCAAATTATTCAAACTGGCCAATCCTAAACTGTTCACCCTGCCCTGCCTTGCTGTTTCATGGAAACCTCAATAAAGCCTGGAGCCTAGGCCTCTCCTCACTTGGGACAAAAACCTGATGCTTCCCATGTGGCCCTGCATGGTGTGGCCCCCCCTTCTCGGGAAATGTAAATAATGAAAATTGCTCTTCTGTGGCATTGACCTCTCTGTGCTGTCACTCAGTTACCTCCATTTGTTGATACCCACCCCCATCATTCCCAGGCCTTGACATTTCAGACTTCGTTCCCTGTGGCTTCTGGCTTCTGGCATTTAGTGAAGGTTGCTTTTGCAGTGCCTACCATGTGTCTGCTGGGATACGAGGCCACTGTACTCCCTGCTCTGAGGGACTCCCAGGAACTTGCTTGTCCTGGAACTTGAACTTGGTGAGATATCAGGAAAGTATTGTGGGCAGGTCTGGGGGATTCTGAGTGTTAGGGGATAATTTTCCCTGAGTCTCTTGTATTTCTATGTGTCTTGTAAACTGGCTATGTCCTTTTAAGGATGTTTACATAGCGAGTGGACTTGGAAGATAATGGTAGTGTTTTCCTCTAGAACAAAGAGCAGATTTGTTTACAATCCAGAATAATAGAGATAACGTCTCCCTCAGGACAAAGGCCAAGTGGACCATCATAGAATATTAAGATTCCCTAAGACTGGGTTTTTTTTTTTTTTTTCCTGTAGCACATCTTGCTGCATGTGTAAGCCTCGCCTGGCCCTCTTCAGCTTGTGGGAAGTGGGACAAGGGAAACTGGTGTACATATGTAGCTCATGCTGCCTGCCCTGCTGTGAATAATAGTCCTTTGTCTCTGATCCGGGAGTCTCAAGTCTTATGCCGGCATCCATAAGACTGTAGCAGGTAAACTTAGTAGCATGCACGCAGGGAAAAATCTTAGATCCTACATGATTCTTGACATTGGAGTCTTCTGGTTCATGGAATTAAATAGACAAGCCATGCTTCCCTTGCAAAACAGAACTGGTCCCCTCATGAAGAAAGCTAAAAAAGGGTCATGATAGTATAGAGTATCAAAGCACTGGATCTGTGATATTTACCCAAAGGAATTGAAAACATATGTCCACACAAAAACCTACACATGGATATTTATATCAGCTTTATTCATAATTGCCAAAATTTGAAAGCAACCATGATGTCCTCCAGTAGGTGAGTGGATCAATAAGCCATGGTACATGCAGGCAATAAAATATTCAGTGCTAAATTCTGAATATTATTCAGTGCTAAAAACTAAATGAGCTACCAAGCTATGAAAAGACACAGGGAAACCTTATATGCATATTACTAAGTGAAAGAAGCAAACCTGAAAAGACTACATATTATGTATTCAAATTACATGACATTCTGGAAAAGGCAAAAGTATGGGGACAGTAAAAAGATTAGTGTTTTCCAGGGGTTGGAGGGAAGGGGAGGTGAATAGGAGGCGCACAGAGGAGTTTAACGGCAGTGAAAATATTCTGTGTGATACTGTGATGATGGATCCACGCCATCATGCATTTATCTAGACCCATAGAATGTACACCCCCAAAAGCAAACCGTAATGTGAGCTGTGGACTTTGGATGATCTGTCAGTGCAAGTTCATCGATTGTGACAAATTTCCCACAGTGGCAGGGGATGTGGATAACTGGGAGGCTGCAGGTTTGGGAGCCTAGGGGACATATGGGAAACCTTTGAATCTTCCTCTTAATCTTGGTGTGAAGTTGATGGGGGGGGTGGTGGCAGGGAGGGGTGGGTGAGTGATGGGCATTGAGGAGGGCACCTGTTGGGATGAGCACTGGGTGTTGTAAGGAAACCAATTTGACAATAAATTCCATATTAAATAAATAAATAAATAAATACTGCTTGAAGAAAATAAGGTCTTAAAAAAATTTTTTTTTAAAAGCCCTGGGTCTGGAGTCAAAAAGCCTTGGTTTGAAGCTGGACACCTGACTTGGAATAATTTGAGCCTCAGGGTCCTCACCAGTAAAGTAGGGCTAAAAATTTTTCCTGTTTCACAGATTGTTGTGAAAAATAAATGAGAGAATGAGATAATAAGATTAAAGGAGTCAGAGCTTTACCAATGTTAGCTTTTGTTATTATTAAAAAAATTTTTTTAATGTTTATTTATTATTGAAAGACAGAGAGAGACAGAGTCTGAGCAGGGGAGGGGCAGAGAAAGAGGGAGACACAGAATCTGAAGCAGGCTCCAGGCTCTGAGCTGTCAGCACAGAGCCTGACACGGGGCTCAAACTCGCAAACCATGAGATCATAACCATGAGGTCGTGACCTGAGCTGAAGTCGGCCACTTAACCGACTGAGCCACCCAGGCTCCCCTCCTTTCTCTCATTTTTATAAAAAGGTTCTATCATGGTTTGTTTTTTTTTTTTAATGTTTATTTATATCAGAGAGAGAGAGAAAGAGAGCACAAGTGGCAGAGGGGCACAGAGAGAGGGAGACACAGAATCCCAAGCAGGCTCCAGGCTCCAAGCTGTCAGCACAGAGCCCAACACGAGGCTTGAACTCACAAATGGGGAGATCATGACCTGAGCTGAAATCAGACGCTCAACCGACTGAGCCACCCAGGCGCCCCCAGATTTTGTTATTATTTTTATCGTGGTCAGTTTTTAGCCTCTGGTCAGTCATTCATTTCGAGGCAATTTCTGAGGCTGGAGGGAGCCCTTGACGGCGAAGGGGCCTCCAGACCAGCTGGGCGGCATCCCTGCTTCCAGCTCATGGCTCCGGGATGCACTACACGCCTCACCTCTGTGCTGCATGCTCTCTTCAGGCGCCTTCTCCACCAACTTCACTTTCTTTATTAGTCTGCTCAGGCTGCTATGACACAAAATATCATAGGCGGGCTGGCTTAAACCGCAGGGAGTTATTTTTCACAGTTCCGGAGGCTGGAAGTCCAAGATCAGGGAGCCAGCATGGTCAGGCTCTGGTGAAACCCCTTCGTCTGGCTTGCCAATGACCACCTTCCTTTTCTCTGAGTCCTCACATGACAGAGAGAAAGCATTGGTGTCTCTTCTTATCAGGGCACTCATCTATCTCATCAGGAGGGCTCCACTCTCATGACCTCCTCTAAACCTAATTACCTCCCAAAGGCATCTCCAAATACCAAAACATTGAGGGTTAAATCTTCAACATACAAATTTCAGGAAGACACAATTCAGTCTATAGAATTCTTTATGTTTGTCCACCCTCCTCTGAGCCCCAGGAGGTTAACCTAGCCTCCACAGACTGCACCACCAGGCCCCCTTTCCCTCTGGCTTCTGGCTGGGGCCAGCTAACTGATGGCACCAGAAGGAGATTGAAGGGCCAAAGGAAAGAGAGGTCAGGGTATTTATTTCCCCAGGTGCTTCCCTCTGGATCACAGGAGGCACAGCTATTCCTCTGTGGGTGTTTCTCACAGCTACAGATCTGGCTTGGTTCAGGTGATCATCCCCCTTTGCCCATGTAGGCCCTGGGGTGGTGATGGCATCATGTGGCTGGCACCTGAGTGTGTTCTCATTCCTTCTGGATTTCCCTCGGCCCTGTTAACACTTCAGTAAGTAGTCTCTTCATTAACTTCTCCTCAATTACCCTTCCTGAGTGTGCCATCTGTTTCTAGCCAGGACTCTGTCTACTAGAGCCCAAGTCTCCTTCAACACAGCCCAATCTCAAAAGCCGGGGATTAGCAGTCTTGAGAGGGTGCCAGTTACAGCTAGAGTGTGATCAACCCAGGCCTCCTTCCTTTGCCTTCTCAAAGTTTTTGGCTTCAAGACCACTAGGTATTCATAGAAAATATTGAGGACTCTATTTGAATCCATAGTTACTATATTAGAAATATAAATAAGAAAATTTAAAAACACTTATCAATTATACAAAAAAGAAGCACAATATGCACCAAGACATAATGTTTTATACAAAAGGCTATATTTTCCAAAACCAAACAATTATGACAAAGATGACATCACTTTATGTTTGTATAAATCTCTTTAATGTTTGGCTTACTAGAAAGCAATTGAATTCTTGTATCTCCTTCTGCATTCAGTCTGGTTTTTTTTTTTTTTTTCTTTTTTGAAGTATATTGAAAAATAAGTGATGCTCTGCTGTTATTTTGAAACATTTCTTTGTATAGCAGATTTTCTGAAACTGGCAATAATATTACCAATCTCATCAGGAGTCTTTAAACACTCAGAAGTTGTCATGCCCACCACGGCACATACAAATTTCCCAAAATTCTTTTTTTTTGTTTGTTTGTTTTTGCATAAAAGCTCTAATTTTATCAATGCATCCAATCCTGTCAGGCTTTCTTGAATTGACAGGTTTACTTCATTTTGTTTTCAAAACAATATCTGTCAAGTACTCAAGATGGAGTAACCACAGTTGTCTGTCAGGTGTTTTTTCAGGTAAAAATGGCGTGTCATGGAGAAAGTGGCTAGTTCAGCTTGCATCTCAGACTGTGGCACACTCGATCCTCCTGGAGTCAACCATTGTACACAGATGAACTTCAAATGTAGCCCTTCTGCATTGGGTATTCTTCCTGTTTTATTCCACAGAATATTAAGGACATATGGGCTCCAGGGTTGAGATTTAGTAAGACTAGTAATTTGTACTGTGTCATCAAGAGTATTCTTGAGTGAAACTAGCTTTTCTCCCTCCGCGTGAATGGTGGTGAAGAAGACAGTGACCAACAGTGCAATGTGAAGCTACCACCTTGATTCCCTCTGAGCTTTAGTACTTTGATCCCCTATCGCTTCTGTACTATCAGTGCAAATGTCAACACAGTAAAGAAGGCAAATAATGTTTTAGTATTATCATTAAGAGTTCTGGGGCGCCTGGGTGGCTCAGTCGGTTAAGCGTCCGACTTCGGCTCAGGTCACCATCTCGTGGTATGTGGGTTCGAGCCCCGCATCGGGCTCTGTGCTGACAGCTTGGAGCCTGGAGCCCGATTCGGATTCTGTGTCTCCCTCTCTCTCTGACCGTCCCCCATTCATGCTCTGTCTCTCTCTGTCTCAAAAGTAAATAATAAAACGTTAAAAAAAAATTAAAAAAAAAAAGAGTTTTGACCCTGCAGATCCTCTGTGGGGACCCCCAGGGGTTCTCAGATCACTCTTTGAATTTTTTTTTAATGTTTATTCATTTTTGAGAGACAGAGAGACAGAGCGTGAGTGGAGGTAGGGCAGAGAAAGAGGGAGACACAGAATCCCAAGCAAGCTCCAGGCTCTGAGCTGAAAGTACAGAGCCTGATGTGGGGCTCAAACTCATGGACTATGAGATCATGACCTGAGCTGAAGCCAGACGTTTAACTGACTGAGCCACCCAGGTACCCTTCAGATCACTCTTTGAAAACCAGTGCCCTGTAGCATAGAACAAAGTAATGGAACTGGTGACCACATCTTTATTTTGTTCAAAGACCTTTTCTACCCTGAAACTCACTTGAGTCTCTGGAATCTAACTTCTATGAAGGCAGAAAGTCTTTGCAGAATTGGGCAGTGCCTACATGTGAGATGCCAATAAATAATTAGAAAGATTATTAAGAAGAAAGGTCTTAAATACTTAGAAATGCTATAAACTCTTAGAAAGATTATAAATTATTTGAAAGATTATTAAAAAGACTTAGAAAGATGGTTTAAATTCAAGGTAAGTAAACAAAATAATGTATGCTTTTGATCGCTTCTGAAAAAAGTATTAGCTAAATGGATGTAATAAAATATTTAGCTTAAGAGAAACAGCACTCTGAGCCTCACTTTTTTTATCTGTAAAATGTGCACAATTTAATCTGCTACTTATCAAACTTTTCCATCTGAGGATTTTATAGAGCAAAGGAAAAATAAACAGGTATTTCTTGTGTTAGCCAGAAGCAATCTGCATTGAGCAAACACATTTTCTGAAATTTCCTGTTTTATTTACTACAGTTTTAGGGGACCTTGAAATTCTAGTCCATAGAACACATTCCTTCCTTCCTTCCTTCCTTCTTTCCTTCCTTCCTTCCTTCCTTTTTTGTAGGAGCAAAACCAAAAGTCTGTTCTAAAAGGAGGCTGATGGCCTGCCTGGAGGCAAGGGAAGAACCATATAACCCTTTTGAGCCTGGGACTATGTCTGGAAGAGCTTGGTCCTGGTAGATTTTCAACTAAGAAATGAGAGTTCTTGCCCAGAAGGAAGAAATAGGCCTGGAAGTACGCATCTGGGCAACATAGAGGTCACAGATGACTCCCCTCCGCACCCCAGAGGACTTAGTGTCACATGAGATGTCTGGTCTCAGGGCACTGCATTCTGGCCACAGGAAAGCTGGATGAGTTGTACAATGCAAACAATTGGAGGCTGGAAAGCATAATATGACTCAGGTGACTCTGAGGCATCACATGAGGAATCCAAGGCTCAAGAAGCTTGAATAACTTGTCCTAAGTCACATGGCAAGGCAGGTGGCAGAGCTGGACCCAGCACTATAGCAGGGCCTGGTGGGTAACATGTATGAGATAAGTGGACCTGGTGGGAAACACCTGTCCGTCTCTAGGAAGCAGCTGTTACTCAGAGGCTCAAAATGTCAGCTTACTCTTTCCAAATCTTCCATATCTTTCCAGATCTTTTTCAAATGGAAGCAGGAAATGTGTTTTGTTATGTGAAATTCCTCAATTTCGAATGATGGCAATTCATGCAATAAATTTAAAGACCCATGTGGGTCATATACAGTCAGGGGTCACCATCATGTCTGTGTGTGCTTTCTTCTGAAAGGAGAAATGTTGTGAATTATGCTGGAGAGATAAATGAAAGCTCTTGAAGATTAAGACGAGCCCAATAGGTGAAGAGCCTTCAGATATAAACAAACCTTGGCTTTATAGCTGCTCTCAAACTGATATTTAGAGATTTGGGTTGCAACAAATTGAGTAATCCTATATATACCCGAGTGACATATTTCAATATTTAGGCTGCAGACTAGGCTTTGATCTAGCCAGGAACAGCAAGAACTTGGGGAAAAAGTCAAGTGAAAGTTAGCAGTCCTGATTGTTTAGGGTTGCAATTAAGTTAGATAGGAAAGAATCATGTTCTGAGGATTTTTCCCTCACAAACCAAAGCAAAGGGGATGTGAAATAGCAATCAGAGGCAACGCACTTCTGAGTAATGAAATGCCTATAGAAACAAATCCAACAAAGCAACTTGAAAATTAAAGAGAAGCTGGGTTGATGTCCTCTTCCCTAGTTTAGCCAAAAAACTCCAGCAAAGCGACAATGCCAACCCATCGTGGCTCTCAGGGGACCTGGTTCAAATCTCAGTCCTGCCCCCCACACCACCTGACCCGTCACTCTCCCTGCTAGCTGCTATGATCTGTTCCATGATGGGAACCTCACTGAGCTTCAGGGCTCCCATGGATGAAATGGGAACTGTAGTACCTGGGGAGAGGGCTGTTAGAAGGAAGGAGAGAGAGAGAAACATCACAGCTCTCCCTTGCTGAATGCTTGCTGAATGTCAGGCATGAATGAATCATCTCACTTTGTCTCATTACACCCACATTCCTGCCTCCATCATTGTTGTCAAGAGGTTTATAAGCCCCTAGCATGTAAAATAGTGCCATTTGTATTATCGTTTTCATTATAGATGATGTGTATGCCTTGTAGGCCAGGGCAGGGGGCAGCTTCTCTGAGTCCTATTATTGAAGCCCTGGGAAGCCTCCCTTTACCACGCAAGAATCCTAAACAATCTTGCCCGGGGAGAACCATCCTCGAGAACAGACGCACGCTCTCTTGTCTTTATATTCTAACCCTTGAATTGTAGTAAGCAATTTGAAATGAAAGTAGACTGTCTTTCTGGGTAAGTAGATTTGAAGATTTATCTTTTAGATCTACTCACCTCTCACATAATGCTTGCCCCAGCACTGGGAATAAAGTACCTGCTACATAAATGTCACAGAAAGTAAGTTTATTGTGTTTCTCCATTTTAGAAAAGTAATTTAAGTTTGTTATAATGAGCTTGGGAACTACAGGTGGTGGGAAGAAATAAGCTCTTAAGGGCAGCAGGTAATGCTAAGTGGTACAGGGGTCTTTGGAAAGCAAAATGCAAATCCCAGCCTAGAAACTGGAGGGTTGGAGGGTGGAAGCTTTCTTCACCAAACCCCAGGAGGCTGTGACGCATGGCTTATTTGTGTCTCAACATCATCTTGCTCATCTCAACATGTCCTGGGCGAGCCATAGTGCCTGGCAGGAGGAAGATGCTCTGTAAAGTTCTAACTTCTGCTCAGAGTGTGTGCAGAAGTCCTGGGAACAGGGGAGCTTCTGGTAGTCATAAGACCCATGAGGGACACTAGCAAATCGTGGGCAAGAGCTAGGGAATGCGAGGAACAGTCTTGCACCCCTAAAGGTCAGGAACACAGAGTTCTGTGTGCATGAATGCATGGAGTCTGGAAGAACACACAGCCTGAAAGCTAATGGTATTAACCCTCTGGGCTGCAGAATCATGAGAGATTTGGGGTTTTGTATCCTTTTTTCTTTTCTTTTCTTTCCTTTCTTTTTCTTCCTTTCCTTTCCTCTATTTTCCTTTGCTTTCCTTTTCTTTCTTTCTTTCTTTCTTTCCTTTTTTTTTTTTTTTGCTTTGTGCATCTGTATTTAAAAAATTTTTTTTTTCCTGGAAAAGAACTTAGATGATGCATGTGATGGGGTCAAGAAAAAAATAATGTATTTTCTTTCAGATTTTTTCTCTAAAGATAGGAATTATTTGCAAATGCAGTAGAAAGAATCACAGAGTGAAGGATGAAATAATTGAAAGAAGTAATTTAACATTAAGAGAGTAATGATCAACGGTTGGAAACCCTCCTAAGGGGCAGCCTACTTGACCCCAGTGGAACCAAGAGGTTCATAGAGTCCCTTCTCCTCCTCCTGGTCCCACCACAAGCAGGTGGCTGTGAAATGTAGAAGGTAGCTTATCAGCCAGGGCGGGAACAGATGCTATCCCCGAGGCCAAGACCCACACAAAGGCCTCAGCCCCCACTTGTATTTCTAGCCCGTTCTCCCAAGATCCCTGACAGCCATCTGATAAGATGCATTTAGCTGTCTAGTTTGCATGGTCCTGACAATTTTCATTCAAAACATATGCAAATACTGGGGGCAGATTTCTGGGGATAGAGGCTGTGGTGAAATGCTTCTAAACTTTTAACCAAATGAATCTATTAACCTCAAGAAGAGGAGCTTCTGATTTCAGACTTTATTTGCATCAAAAGGACAGTTAGACCCCTGTCTATTTTTTTCCTTATCTGGCGGCTTATCTCATCTCTGGGAAGATGGCAATTAGCAGTGCGCCTGGTGACTTTCCCAAAGTTGCTGGGATCCTTGGCTCCTCGTGCGGTGGTGATGGCCATGAGGCCCCTGAACTCTCCAGCCAGGCCCTGTGTGAGATGAAGCCTGGGCGGGCTCAGGGCACAATCCCAAGCCACTAGGTAGTGGTTGGAGCCAGCGCTCACCAGAAGCAGGCTCTCGGGTCATCCGGGCACCTGCCTGGTGTGTTTATACAGCGGCAGGGTCAGCAGTTGAGGAATTAGCACACAAAGAGAACAGTGCTGCACAAACCTCGCTGATTAATTAATACTCTGACCACAGTGCATCTGGGGTGGTAACCCTATATGCTGCCAAGGGAAGGGGCTAATTTCCAGGGAGACCAGGATAATTTTTGCAGAGGCATTTCCTGCTTTCTTCCCCAGGCCTAGTGGGCTTAGGCTCTCGTCTCCTGAATCCCAGACCGGACATCCTACATTAGACCAGTGGCCTTGGGCAACACCAGCTTCACAGGCTTGCAACCAGTGCAGTCCCACAGGAGCTTACAGGAACCTTGACCTTAGTTTCATGCCCTGATGTCACCACCTTGAAGTTCTTAACAATTTTTTAAGGGGGAGGGGCAGAGAGAGAGAGAGAGAGAGAGAGAGAGAAGAGCACGACACAGGACTCGAGCCCACAACCATGAAATCATGAACTGAGCCAAAATCAAGAGCCAGATGCTTAACTGACCCAGCCACCCAAGCGCCCGTCTTAATAATTTTTTAACAAAGTTCCTCCTTGTTCAGCCTGCACCATGCCCCACAAACCATGTAGCCAGTCCTGGGCGTGGGTGACAGCATGGGGCCCTGGGGATTGCCGGAGTACCTGCAGCTTCTCAAAGACCTTTCCAATTATCTCCACATTCCACACTCTCAGGTACCTGTTGCCTTCAGCCAAAGATTCTGTCACACACCTCCCTGTCTTTGCACTTCATGTTCCTTGTGCCTCATAAAGTTTCCCCTTTCCTCATCCTCCTGTAGACTCCTGTTCATCCTTCAAAACCCCGGAGCAGAATCTTCTCCCCCCTCCCCCAAACGAAGATTGCTTTAAAATCCTGTAGGCAGAGTTTGCCCCATCCTCAGTGCTTTCAGAGCCCCTTAACACTTCCATTGGTGCCTTTGGTGAGCTACATCATGGTGATGCTTCTGTCTCCCGGGAGTGTTTAAAAATATTTACCAATTGGTATGGCAGAAGCATCAACCAATGAGAGTTGATGGAAGGAGGCCAGACACAGACAAGGAGCAAGATCTCTGGAGGACCCTCCATGGGACCTGGGGTTAACCCTTCCCTTTCTGGATCATGGGAGTCAGAGGGCTTTAGGAGCCCAGGGCAGAGTGTAGTTGATCAACTATTAGGGAGTATTTCAACTTTTCAAAGTGTGTATTGTTGTCCTGGTGCATCCTGGCTGACCTGCAGAGCCGAGAGCTCCCCACTCAGAAATGAGCTGACTTTCAGCACAGGCCTTATGTGGTTCATCTCTCCGTGCAGGTGTCTGGGACAGGGGTTGGTCCAGAGCTAGTACTCAGAAGAGGAGGATGGAGGGGGTGGGAAATGATCTGCGGTAGCTGGGTTCCGGGGCATCCTTCTCGGGGGTTAGGGAATAAGGAGACTACTCTGAAATCAGGAGGCATCCATTTCTCCAGCTTTCCCCAAAGGACCCTCCACAGGGAATGAGTCCAGCATATTATAAGGTGTCCTGCAGTAGCTGGGAGAAAACACAAGAAAAAGGAGTCAGTCTCAGGCCATATACATACAACTGATGAGTTACTATTACAGAAACACATGCACCTACATACAAACATACACAATCTATAGATGTGTGCTATTCACACATGCCACCTACTCCCCAGTGTACCCCCCCATACCCTAAAGCTGGGAGTGACCCACAGAATCCAAAGAATAGCCAAGGCAGCCTTCTATGCTGGGTTGGAAGGGTGGCCAGAGGGTGGGGGTGGCAGGAGTTCCCTGGAGGGAGAGCAGCTTGGTGCTGGAAGGGTCTGGAGAAGCAGAGGCAGGAGCAGAGGGCACCAAGGAGGGGCTGGTTAAACAGGGGGTGCAGTGAGGCACCACCCCAGCTGGGGCAGAGCATGGATCTCAGGAGGTCATGGGGCAGGAGGGTGCAGAGGGGAAGGTTATGTAAAGAGGAGAGTGTGGAGCAGGGAGGAGGCTGGCATTGTGCAGAGAACTTTCCATACAGCAAGCGTATGCTAGGTACCTTGCAGACATCATAACTTCTCATTCCCACTGTAACCCTCTGAGGTGTGAATGATGATCTCATTTCACAGACCATGGACAAACTCATGAAGTGGCTTGCCCAGGGCTGCACAGCCATGGATTGGAGCCCACATGTAGACCCAGGTCTGCTGCACTCCTAAATCCCCTGTTATTTCAACCTTGCACTCAGTGGGTAGAGCTGTGTATAGTGACCTTTATTCCCTGCCCCGTACTTCTCCTCTTCCCAAAGGACGCACTGGAGTGTCTGCCCCTTATTACATCTCCACAAACTCTAATTGGGAACAAGTGGGTAATACAGCAGTGTAAGGGATTTTGGCCAGAGCCGGGTTTCTCAACCTGGACACTGTTGTCATTTGGGGCTGGATCATTCTTTGTTATTTGAGGCTATCCTGTGCCTTATAGGATGTTTTTTTTTGTTTGTTTTTAAATGTTTATTTATATATTTTGAGACACACACACACACACACACAGAGCAAGCGGAGGGTGGGGAAAGAGGCAGAGAGAAAAGACAGAGAGAGAAAAAGAGAGAGAGAGAGAAAGAGAGAGAGAGAGGGAGAGAGAGAGAAAGAGATAGAATCCCAAGCAGGTTCTGTGCTGTCAGAGCTCAGCCTGACAAAGAGTTCCATCTCATGAACTGTGAGATAATGACCTGAGCTAAAGTCAAGTGTCAGATGCTTAACCAACTGAGCTACACAGGTGCCCCTTGTAGGATGTTTAAAAGCATCTTCGGCTACTAACATCATTCCTTCTTCTCTACCCCCAGTTGTGACAACGAAAAATGTCTCCAGATATTTCCAAATGTCCCCTGGGGGGGAGGGGACAAAAGTTGAACCCCATTAGTTGAGAACTGCTGGGTTAGACAGATGGCTAGCTTATGAGGATCTAGAGGGGATTTTACAAGTCTCCTAGCCCCTCTGCATTGATTTCCAGCACTCCAGCAGAAACATGTCCCTCTTGCTTAGGTGATGATGAGTCAGGCTAAGCAGCAGGGGGGTTGACACCATGACCTCCGGAGGGCCTTCTGGGCAGCCTTGCTGATCTGGGCGGGCACCGGCCCCGCCCTCCCCCATGGGCGACTGGGCTCCCATAGAGCGACCTTGTCCAGCAGCGCTCTTCCTCCTGCACCCCCAGGACAGCAGACCCAACAGCCAATTATGAAAATGAAAAATCCAGGTCTTGGCCTCAAATGAGTATTTTCCTCTGGTGCTTTGATTCTCCTGTAATAAGCGCCTGGTCACCAAGGAATCCTAGGAATGTGGCCTTGATAATAAAAATAGGCACCTGGCCCAGAGGGGCCCACTCACTGGACTGGCACAGAGGCCTGGACAGGAGGCCTCCAAGTCCACAGCTGCCCCTCCCCTGCTGGGCAGGGGCACTTGCTGAAACTGCCTGTCCCCTTTCAGCCCTGGGCCTGTTTCTACATCCTTCTTCCAGAGCCTCACTGCAGCTCCTGTTTCCTTAGGAAAGTGAGAAGCCTTATAAATGTGTGGCTTCATATGAAGAGAAAAAAAACACAACACACTTCCACCTCCAACCTAACATGGTTTGATTGTTTACTTCCTCGTATGCTATCACCAAAAATGATACTCTTCTCATTTCCATTTTAAAGAGGAAGAAGTTGAGGCACAGAGAGGTTAAGTCACTGGCCCAAGGGCTCACAGCTGACAGGTAGCTTTGCTGGGTTGTGAACTCAGACAGCTGTTTCAGTTTCATCTGCCAGGTGACCAGATTGTCTGGGGCCCTGGGGCTGACACCAGGGGTACAGGAGATCTTGACTTTGAGTGTACCCTCCCTGGGTGGCTGGGAGGGTGATGAGCTCCGTAGGAGACTGAGAACTCTGGTCGCTCCATGTCTCCCTGGCTGCAGGAGTCTTACTCCGTAAAACAGGAGGGTTGATGGGGAGGAAGGGCTATGTGGCCAGGCTGCCCAGGGAATCCACCTTCCTCGGAGCTCCTCTTGAGATCCTAATTCTTTCATATTTTACCCCAAAAGAGCATTCTCCCAATTCAGGATGCCAGTCGATGGCATTTCCCCAGGAATAAGTATAGGGAGGCAGTGTGGGGCATAGCCTTGGATCCTCAGAGGATAGGGTTAGGGCCATTTCTGCTATTTGATACTATGTGCTCTCAGCCAAGTTACCGAACACGTGGGCCTTCTCATCTATATTTTGGAGCAAATGAAACCAACTTCTAGAGTTGTGCCATTCAATGAGAAAATGAATGTGGAGCCTTGCCCACTGGGCATACTGGGCATACTTGGAACACTGGGACCCTCTAGAGTTGTTTGATTATTATTTTGATGGAAGAGGTAGGGCATCATCTAAGGCCCTTGGGCCCTGAGGCAGGTGGCCAAATGTCTCTGGGACTCAGCTGGCTCACCTATAAAATAAGGGAAACAATGAAGTCCCATTTCAGGGCATAAGGAGCGTCAGGAGGTGGGGATACACATACAGAGGCCCAGAGGTGGGCACTGCACTGGCTGGTTCAGAATTCCAGGTAATGAGGATGCCCAGGTAGGGATACAGGAAGAACATTCACAAGAGTTCAGGCTACACAGTGGGCTGGCTCCAGTTTTGAGACTGAGATCCTTTCCTGGCTTCTGGAGCCCAGGGACTTGTAAGTATAAGAAACAGTGACACAACCGAAATGGTTGTTGACTCTGTGCTTTGTCCCCAGCACCCCTGGGGCCCGGAGCTGGGTTCCTACAGGAGTGAAGTTCTGCAGAGTGAAGTGAAATGAACAGCCTAGAGAGGCCAGGAAAAATTCCAGGGTGGGAGGCTCCAGGGGCAGGTATCTCCTCTTCCCCTGTGCCCTGGTCCCTCTCCCACAAACACTATCATGTGGCTGATTGTGGGCACCGAGAACCTAGGACAGCGACTGGACTGGAGCACAAGACTACTAATAATAGCCACTAGTTATCAAGGGCTTTGTATGTACCAGGTACCAAGCTAAAATCTTCCCAGGCATTGTCTCATTTCATCCTTACCAGGGCTCTCTGGCATAGGGATCGTGTTCCCTGTTTCATGAAGAACTTAAGGTTCAGAGAGGTTAAGCACTTTGCTCAAGGTCACACAGCTGGCACATGCTAGGACCAGGATTCAGCTACAGGTGAGCCAATCGAAAGGCTTTAACTTGTACACTCTTTGCAGCCCTTCCAGAGACCTGTTTCTCTTAAACTTGTGATTAAGGTAAGGCAAGCACCCTATGAACCTCCTTTCCAAGCTCCCTGAAGAGTTTATCCTACTGCATTTGAAGTCAAGTCAGTTCAAGCCATAGGGAGTGACTTCTGTAAACTGTATTTTCTATATCCAATGTTCTGAGACACATCCTCTTCTTTTATTTTATTTATGTATTTATTTTTTAATGTTTATTTTTGAGAGAGGGAGAGACAGAGTGTGAGTGGGGGAGAGGCAGAGAAAGAAGAAGACACAGAATCTGAAGCAGGCTCCAGGCTCTGAGCTGTCAGTACAGAGCCTGATGCAGGGCTCAAACTCACGAACTGTGAGATCATGACCTGAGCCGAAGTCAGATGCTTAACTGACTGAGCCACCCAGATGCCCCCATATCATCTATTTGAAGATGCATTGTTGGTTTAATGATGATCTTTGGAGAGGAAATAAAGGAAGGGCACATTAATCTAATGTTCCCAAATTCTTCCACTTTATATCATGGGTATATGAGCATCTTAGGATGGAGGAAATACTGGACCAGGATCTGTGTTGAACCCATGACGTAATAATAAGGTGTACAGGAAAATTCATACATTTATCTGTTCTTTCCAGAATACATGCATTTTGTATGTATTTTTTATTAAAGTGTAATTTACATATGGTAACATGTGCACGTATTAACTGAACTCCTTCCTATGTGTACACCCACATAACCACCATCTCTTCAATGACTGTTTATTAAGTGCTAGTTTGAAGGCCAGGGATACAATGATGAACATCATTGGCAAGGTCTCCTCCCTCCACAGGGTGCAAAGTCCAGCAGAGAAGAAAACAATAACCAAGTAAACAAGTCCACAAATTATTGCAACGGTTTTTGTATTACGAGAAAAACCAAGTGGTGTGTGAAGATGAAGAAGAAAGAGGAAGAGTCTCTGTTTTGCATGAGGGGAGACGAATCTCTTCTGCAGGCAGCTGGCCCTTGAAAAATTAAAGTTTGTGGTCCCCAGGGGAAAACATTACAGGCAGGGAGGACAGAAAGTGTGAGGTCCCTGAGATGGCAAAGAGCTGGCGTTTGAGAAGGTCAGTGAAACTGGTAAGATGTGGGTAACAGGGAGAGGTGGGCATTGACCAAGATATGCCTGGCCTCAACAAACATGGCAGGGAGTTGGGCATTGCTTCCGTGTACAGATGCATCGTATCTAGTGGTATTGATGGTACGGTTGAGAGGTCAGAGAAGACTTCACAACGTGGTAACTTCTTTTTTATTATTTTTTTTAGAGAAAGGGGGGAGGGAGCAGAGAGAGAGAGAGAGAGAGAGAGACAGAGAGAGAGAGAATCTCAAGCAGACTCCATGCTCGGTACAGAGCCCCACATGGGTCTCGATTCTATGACTCTGGGATCATGACTTGAGCTGAAATCAAGAGTTGGACGCTCAACTGACTGAGTCACCCAGGTACCCCGAAGGTGGTAACTTCCGACTGCCAGCTGGCAAGACAGAAAAAGAGTGCATTCCAGGCAGGATTCTGTGTGTCCAAAGGCTCTGTGGTAGGAAGCAGAGAGTTTGTTCTCTAACACACTACCTGGTTGAAGGCTGGTGGAAAATGAGGAGTGGGGTGGGAAGTGTAAGCAATGAGGTAGAAATGGTGTGCAGAAACCAGTCCTTAGTGTGCATCAAAGGACTTTGAATTTGTCCAGAAAACCTGCCTCAGAAAGAACTTCTGAGCAGTGTCTAAGGTGACTTGGAGATAGCACAGATGTGGCACGTGGTTAATCCCCAGAGACACTGGGGTTCTCTGAAAACTGCAGTGTATGGGTCTCCCGTGAGCATCACAGTGCCATGTATAGAGTGCCTGGAGAACCACTGTCTGCCTTAGAAGTCCTATATCAGGAAAAGTGCTATGTTTTATTTTGAGATCCACAGTGTCTGGACATAGTAGGTGCTCAATAATAGCTAAGTGAGTGAATGGATTCCAGTCTCACATGTACCTCTTACCACCACCCCTGGCCATCCATCCATTGCCCTAGCATCCCTTTTCTGGACTCACTCAGCACTCTAGATGCTCACCCATCCCTTTGCACCCCAGTAGAACAGAGAAGTAGTTATAGGCCATGGGGTTTAGACAGACTTGGGGTCAAATCCTGGTTTGACTGCCTGATTATTGTGTGATATTGAGCAAGATAGTTAACCCCTATGAGACTCTGTTTTCCCGTTCCCCCAAAGAGCTACCTAGTTCCCAGGGCTGTGCAGAAGATTCAATAAGCTAATGTTCATAGCAAGCCCTTCATATGAAAGGAAGATGTCCCTGTCTCGTCTTGGTCCACCTGCCACCACCCACGACAGAACAGAATTGACCAGAAGGGTAGAAGCACAAGCTGTGGAAATTAGCAAAGGGTATCTCTCCCTCATGTGCCTCATACCAAAGGCTGGCGTTCTCCAAAGCTGGTAGTAATCTGTAAACTAATCCAAGAGAAGAGTATATACTCCGAGATCATTCAGGAATAAGCTCGAGTCTTCTCTGCAATGACTATGGTGACTCATGAATCATGGAGATAGATGCCCACTACTCTGTCCTTCCCCACCACATATGCCAACCATGACTTGACAAACATTCCCTGCATCTCCAGCATGAAAAGAGCTTCTCACTCACTGGAGTGCGATGTTTAATTTGAAAATACAACCTGAGATGATAAGGATGGGGAGATCTAGATAGCTCCAGAAGCCAGGACTCAATCAAATGCTTCTAATTTTGAAAGAAGCTCTCTGAACAAATTTTCTCAGAACACTAAGACTAAAGGGGCTGGTTATCTCTCCCTATCTCCTCTCCCATCCCCAGCCAAGGCATTCCCAGGATCCCTGACTTGAGGGGAGTGATTCAGGTGTCTGGACTACCACCAGGGTCTTCCTTGGGCCAGCAGGTGGGCCCAAGGGTGATCCAGACGCCTTCAGGGATCCAACAGGGAGAGGAGAAAGTCAATCCCCCATGGGCTTCTGCATTCCAGACATATATTAAATATCAAATAATGGATGATGCTAAAACTCTCAGGATGCTAGACACACAAACCAAATACATGTGCAAGTTGCTTAGGAAGATGCTTAAGGATCCCACTTGGAATGGAAGAGGCTGTATTCAAATCCCAATTTTTCCCCTTACTTATCACCCAACTTTGGAATATTGACTGGGATTAAGATAATGTGCAAATTAGTAATAAATAGTGTCATCTAAGTAAGATAGAAGTAAAAATTCAAATATCAACAGTCCATGGTTGATATGGTAGCCTTTGATGCTGAGGACTTAGGCTCTGACATGCATGAATCCTCCCAAGGTTACCTCATAGGCCAATATGGATGCTTAAGCTCCTGTCATCATGCCCACATTCTAGTTGACAGGAAGAGGCAAGGAAGGAGACAGGGAAGCCCCCCTGCCCCATCCTCCTTTTAAGAACACTTCCTGGCATTGCACATACCACCTCAACTTAAATCCCATTGGCCAGCTTTAGTCATATGGCCACATCTATATATAAGGGAAGCTGGGCAATGTCATTATTCTGGTTGTCCATGTGTCCAGATAACAACTGGAGAGTACAGACCTAAGGAACTAGCAAATATCATGTATTGAGGGACAAATAGCAGCCTGTGCCACCATTGGGAAAAATCACTTCCTTTTTCTGATATCCATTTTATTCATTTGCAAAATGGAGTTAGTAGTAGTATTCCTAGGGTCATTAGAAGAATTCACCGAGATTTTGTCAAGTGCCAAGCACGTTGCTTAGAATACGATGAGGGCTCAATATCTTTCAAGAAATATTAGTGTTCTTGTGACACATGACTCTCGCCTTTGAATATCTACAATAAGAAGCAGAGGGGCTGTGCTTTCAAAACCCAGCCCAAGCTGTATTCAAGCCCACTCTGGATGGATTTAAAGTCATGTTACCTCACTGGCAACACCTGGTTTGAATGGGGAGCAGAGAGGATGCTCACAGGGGGATCAGCTGTAGGTATTGTCATTATCCCTATTTTATAGATCAGTGTACCCAGGCTCACAAAGGTGGAAGGGCATATGCAAGGTCATCTAGTTAAGTAACAGAAAGTGCTAGAATTTGAACTCAATCTTCTTCCCTGGGCCTGGCTCCTCACCACTACACCACACTGCCACTCTTGTATGAATGCCCACGGACATTTTCTTGGGAAGTGTCTCTCATGCTGCAGGGACCCATAGCCAACCCTGTGTGCTCCAGCAGGATGCTCCTTGGACACTCCAGCCTGGGGATGAACTTGGAGGCCCCATCCACATCCTCTGGGAAGCTCTGCAATCCCAGGGCTGCGGTGGAAGCTGGGCTTCAGTGGGATAGGAGTTTCCTTCTGGCAGTCACCCTCCACACTCCTCAGTACCACAGCGCTGCAGTGAAAGGCTTGTGCAGGTCCCAGCCTGTGCTCTGGGTGACGTCACTGTGTTTTACTTTTTCACAATCACTACCAGTGGGTGCCCATCCGGTGCTGGGGCTGTGATTGGGGTTCCGGGTTGGCTGACATACCCAGAAAGAACCACAATTGCTCGGGGCCTTCCATGTCCAGCAGCCAGGGAAGCCAAGCCAAGGAGTACTGCCAAACCTGCCTCCGATTCTGCCCACAGGGAGGAATTGGTGACAACAGGGCTCCCTCTGCCTTCTCCTGAGCTTTGGACACTAGTGTCTGGGGACCTAATACAGAGGATCCAGGACCTGGCCCTCCTTGTAGCTGTGCCTTAGAAAATTCTAGAAGAAGTGCAAGGTGGTGGGTAGAGGAACTGTAGGGATGTAGAGACAGGTCAGCATCTGAGAGTCTGTCTTTGGGGTCTTATCCTCACTGCTCAGGCCAGCTAAAGAATAGGGGCCAAGATGGGGAGAGAAAAGGGAAGTCCCAGGGAACTGGGGAAACTGAGGCTAAGTATCGACCAAGGTTCCAGTCTTAGAAGTCACCTTGGAAGGTTTAGATTTTACCCCAGGAGGATGGGGAATTAAAGGTAGGTTTAAGCAGAAGGGATAAGTGGGGTATGATTCAACTAGTGTTCTAGAAAGATCTCTGAAGCAGTGTAGAGGTCGATACCAAAATCTGTATGAGTCAGGGTCCTCCAGAGAAATAGAACCAACTGGAGACACACGTATCTATGTATATATAACCTGTATATATGTTATATAAAACCTGTGTGTGTGTGTGTGTGTGTGTGTATACATATACAACCTATATATATATATATATATATATAAAATATATATATATATAAAACCTGTGTGTGTGTATATATATATATATATATATAACCTGGGTGTGGGGGGGGCGTGTGTATATATATATATATATACACACATATATATATATATATATACACATATATATATATATGGGTTAAAATTTATAGGTATATAAGGAGAGAGAAAGAAAGATTTCTTTCAAGGACTTGCTCACAGGATCATGGGGGCTGACGAGTCTGAACTCTGAAGGGCAGGCTAGCAGGCTGGAAGCTCGGTCAGGAGTTGACGTTGCAGTCTTGGGGCAGGGAGACATCACCAATATGCTATGATGTGTGCCCAGAGGCCTCTGGGGGATCTAGGGTAGGCCATGCCCCTGAGCTGTGGGACGGTTTCTGCCCAAAGCTGACCTTGGTCTGGGCTTGTCTTCTCCTGTGTCAGCACTTCCCCTGCACTGCACCCCAGAAGCCATCAATGTATCTGTCCAATCTGAATTGTAGACTTCTTGAAGGCAGAGGCTGTGCCTTATATCAGGGCACACTACATTAACACAATGCCTGGTTCGTAGGAGGTGCTGAATAAATACGAAAGAATTCATGAATTTCCACCCAGAACCCACACCTGTGTCATGTGTATTTCTCACCGTCTCCCATCCTCCTCCCTTCTGGACCTACTGGACACTCCTGAGCCCACCTGCAGGACAGAGGTGCTTACAGGCCATGAGGTATGGCCCTGAGGCTGAATTGTGGTTCTGACATTCACATGCAACCTGTATATAAATAAGGTTTGATGAATTGATCAATTGATTCATTCTTTTTTTTTTTTTCACATGCCTATTCATTAAACTTTTGTATCTAGGTAAGCCAGATTCAGATGCTGGTTTCACACAACAGAGACCAGCTATGATCTCTGATCTTAACAAGGTCACCACCTGGGCAGGGGAATTCACACACACACACACACACACACACACACACACAAAGTAATAATAAAACAATGCATCTTGAGGACAGTGATGGGAGAGGTAAGCACAGGGTGTTAAGGGAGCATGGGGAGGGACACCTCAGCCAGTTGGAAGGAGGGCATCTGGCTTCTGCTGGAGGGGAGAGCTGAGCTGAGGCTGACTATTGTGTAAGAGTCTCAAGGTGGAGAGCAGAATGAAGCTGGCAGGGAGAAAGCAACCCAGGAAAATAGTCTGGCCAGGGCAGCCCTGGAGCCCAGCAGACTGTAAGGCAGAGATTTCTCAATAGAGCAATCCCTTGGCACTCCTGCTGGGAATTGAGTTATATTTCTTCCCCAGGCTTTTCAGCATCCAGGCCACCTGCTCATCTGGTTCTTGCCATAAAGAATTCACCCCGTGCCAGGCTGCAATGAGACCTTCCTCCCCTCCTCCTTTCTTCCTCTCCCCCTGGCTTGGCACATATCTAGTTCAGGGAGGCTGAACCAATGGGGAGGGACTGGGTGAGTGGCTGAGGAAGCCAGGAAGGACAGTGGGACAACCTCAGCAAGCTTGCTGTCTGCAGATGCCAGGCCTTGTAATCCACAGAAATCCACACCTGTCCAGTGCAGGCTTAGGTGTTCTTCCTTTCTCTTCCCATCTGTAAAATGGAGCTAGACAATCACATTCCAATTAGGTGAGAGCTCATCAGCCATTTTATGCCCTGAGCGCAGCACAGAACTGACCCAGGGGAGCACTGAATGTATTTGTTGAATAAATGAAAGGCCGGAGAAGACAGATACTAAAAATGTGATTGCAAGTGGCAATCTGCTTTCCCTAGGCAAAGCAGACCAGGAGGAGGCTGCTTGCCTTTAGGGTCTCCTGAGGTTTAGGAGTGGTTTTGCTTATTTTCTCCTTGGGGCAGAGGCTGTGTCTTAGGGGACCCAGCAAACGGCCTGGAAAAGCCAATGAACATTTATTAAATGACCACCATATGCCAGCTGCTGTGTTTAGGCCCCTGTTGAGCGGGCTTTCTCTTGTACTTTTCACCACGGCCTCTCACACAGTTGAGGGCCCTGAGGCACTTACATAACTGGTGCTCCTCAGACATTTATAGTTAGATCAAATCACTTTGTTAAGGCTGTGCTAGGAAACTGATACTGCGGCCTTCCCAGAGCTCAGCAGGAAGGGGCACCATGACAGATGGATGATGTCTGCACGGGCAAGGGAGGGCAGAGGGGCAGGGCTGAGTATCGGCCAACTCTGATTTAGATCAACCAGGTCTTTGAGTGGGGAGACTTCGTTTGCATAAGCACATGCCAGATCATCCTATCACCATGATTCAGCACCAAATGGCACAGAAGTTCATCAGGACTTCCCTCCTTTAGCTGAAGGGAGGCAGGTGAGTTGTGGGAAGCAGTGGCACGTCAGTATTCATTGTTGTTGGCTGAACGAAATAGTCCTGGAGGCAGAAAACCTTTGGGGAACTTGGGAAAAATGAAGGTAGTACCTAGTCATCTTTCTCAGTTCCCTGCCTGACACCTCTAGGTAGGACCACCAAGAATCATCCAGAAGAGATACGGCTTGATGTTGGTGGAGAAGTCATCCTGGAGTGGGGGCAGATTCTACTTTTGCTGGTGTCACCCATTCTAGAATCTAACAGTCATTCCTGTCATTCCTGTCATTCCTGTCATTCCTGTCATTCCTGTCGGGGTCTCCGACACAGAGATAGAGACACAGAGGTGATGATTCACCTCTGTGATGAGGGTGTGACTTCACACCAGCACTTAATCCTTGGTTTTCCTGTCCTACCCACAGCAAAATATCAGCCAAACTCACACTTCCATGTAATAAGAAGACAGTCCAATGTGTGTTCAAGCATTTGCAGACATGATCTCAAGCCCTGGCTTTTATCCTTCCCTGTGTGATCTTGGAGAACTTCCTATCACTGGTCCTAATTTTCCTCATCTGCAAAATAGAAAGAAAATAATATCAACTTCAAGGTGTTACTTTGAGGATTCAACTAGATCACAGAAATAAATGTGCCCAGTACATACACTTAATGCCTGTGCAAAACTGTTTAAAGAAAAAACATTGACACAGACACACAAAGTCTGTTGACCTACAGAATTCTAGACCCCTTTACTGAATTCTAGACCCTTTTACCTGTTCCTATATATTTTGTCCCCTGAACCTTTGGTGATCACCATTTATTGAGTGCTGTGTGCCAGACACTGTGTCAAACTCTTTATGTGTCAATCAATTCAGCCCATCACAATCGCCAATCAAGTAGGTGCTATTGCTATACCCATTTAACAGATGAGGAAACCGAGGCTAAGAAAGGAGAGCAGCATGCCCAAAGTGACCTACTAAGTAGAAATTCTGTCTCTTAGCCGTCATATGGCTCAGCCTCCTCACTGAGGACTCCCCTGCAAATGCTCTTTCGCTGGCTCAGTATGTGGTGAGTAGACCCCAGGGTCCTGTGATCCCTTTAGCCCACAGACTCCTTGGGAAAAGGGAATGAGCTCCTTTGTCTTTAGATCCCAAGCACTCCAAACTGAGTTTGGCATAGAGTAGCAATCGCCTAGGAGGGCAAAGTGAGTGAATAAAAACTGTCTTAACAAAGTGGAACCTTTGTGCTCAGACGAAGGAGATCTCAGTTCTTATCCACCTTCCACCTTTATTTCCTGGGTGACCCTGTGCATGCATGGCAGTTATTTCTTTTGTGAAATGGGGCTAATAATACACTCTTTGCTTTGACATGGAGGCAGGGTCAAGGGATCATTTTGAGAACGCTTCAGTTTGAGCAGAGCTAGATGATGCCTATCTGGTTCATGCCATGTCCCCAGCAGCGCCCAGCAGACAATAGGTGCTCAGTGGTTATTTGCTGTATGAGTAAATGACTCAGTGCTCTTCTCGGCAGTTTCATAGTTATTAAAAGCTGCAGAATGAGCTTTGAACTGTCCTGGTTTGGAGTGGGTCTCTCCACACTCCTGTAGGAACCAGCTGAAAATAGGGTGCTGGGTTAGGGGTAGTCCATACACTCACCTGCTGTTGCCTAGGAAGGGTTAAACCTTGGGCAGCTTGGTCTGGGTGCTCTCCAACCCCGCCTTGCCCCATTACTTTGCCTCCAGCTGAGATTAGTCCATTCGTTTACTCATAAACAGGTGGCACACTCCACCTGAGCAGCTAGAGATAAGGGCAATTTTCAAACTGAAGCACTAAATGCTGCTCTCTGTGCCTCAGCCCAACTGCTACCTTTGTCTCAGGAGTCTGGGAGGCTGTCTTTTTTTAGGCAGCTCTGCATCCTTTGGAAACCCCATATGTTTAAGACCTGGGGGGCCAGGAATGGCAATACAGACAGAAATGAAATCCATGATCAGGCTCCCAGAACTGAAGGAGTCTTGGGCCAGGAGAGCATTAGTCAAGTCCTGCCAAACCTGCCAAGTCAGGAGTAGTCTGGAGAACCTTCATTCCAGAACTATAGATCTTCTCAAGGCTCCAGAAGCCTCAAAATTCTTTATTTCTAGTGCCATATAATCTCAATTCTTAGGCCTTCCTCCCAGTGCATCTTCCATGTCAGTCAGATAATAGGCCCAGAGATGTCCCTTAACAATCCTGGTTACCAGCAGCCCAACAATTCATGCTGGACCATGGCCTGTGAGTCAAGTCTTGCTCACTACGTCTTTTTGTATGGCCACAAGCTAAGAACGGTTTTTACATTCTTTTTTTTTTTTTTTAATTTTTTTAATGTTTTTATTTATTTATTTATTTACTTACTTACTTATTTTTAAACATGAAATTTATTGTCAAATTGGTTTCCATACAGCACCCAGTGCTCATCCGAACAGGTGCCCTCCTCAATACCCCTCACCCACCCTCCCCTCCCTCCCACACCATCAACCCTCAGTTTGTTCTCAGTTTTTAAGAGTCTCTTATGTTTTGGCTCCTTCCCTCTCTAACCTTTTTTTTTTCTTCCCCTCCCCATGGTCTTCTGTTAAGTTTCTCAGGATCCACATAAGAGTGAAAACATATGGTATCTGTCTTTCTCTGTATGACTTATTTCACTTAGCATAACACTCTCCAGTTCCATCCACGTTGCTACAAAAGGCCATATTTCATTCTTTCTCATTGCTATGTAGTATTCCATTGTGTATATAAACCACAATTTCTTTATCCATTCATCAGTTGATGGACATTTAGGCTCTTTCCATAATTTGGCTATTATTGAAAGTGCTGCTATAAACATTGGCTGATGCATAGGGGCACTTGTACCCCAATGTTTTTATTTATTTTTGAGTCAGAGAGAGACAGAGCATGAGCAAGGGAGGGGCAGAGAGAGAGGGAGACACAGAATCTGAAGCAGGCTCCAGGCTCTGAGTTGTCAGCACAGAGCCCGACGCAGGGCTCGAACTCACAGACTGTGAGATCATGACCTGAGCTGAAGTCCGATGTTTAACCGACTGAGCCACCCAGGCACCCCTGGTTTTTACATTCTTAAGTGATTTTAAAAAATCAAAAGAAGTCTATTTTGTGGCAAGTAAAAAGTATAAAAATCAAATTTCATTGTTCATAAACAAAGTTTTATTAGAAAAAGGCACATCTATTTACCTACAGTCTATGGTGGCTTTTGCGCTCTGCAGAGCTGAGTAGTTGCTGAGGTTCTAACTGAGGCCATTGCTTGGTGTGTTACAAATCTCAGGGATGCCACATGACACTGTCAGATGTGAAATGTGTAAAATCTATTTGCAGTTCAGCATTAACAGGTGAACATTTGCAATTGATTTTGATGGTAGGTGATACTCACTTTGAATCCCTATTAAATGAAATATTATCCCCATGAAAGACTTCCATCTTTTTTTCTTTTTTAAATATTTTTAAAATATTTATTCATTTTTGAGAAAGAGACAGAGCATGAGTAGGGGAGGGACAGAGAGAGAGGGAGACACAGAATCTGACGCAGGCTTCAGGCTCTGAGCTGTCAGCACAGAGCCTGACATGGGGCTTGAACCCATGAACTGTGAGATCATGACCTGAGCTGAAGTCAGACGCTTAACCAAAGCTGAAGTCAGATGCTTAACCAACTGAGCCACCCAGAAGACCCAGGAATCCCATCTTCTTATTAGTGGAGATGTTTTTCAAAAATTGGGGCTCAATTATTATTATTACATTTTTTCATCAATAAAATTTGGGAGATTTTCTTTATTCTCTATGGCACCTTTATAGTGTCCTAAATTTTGCTTCTTGGCCTGCAAAGCCTAATGTGTTTGCTATCTGGTTCTTTACAGAAAATTTGCTGACCTTTGACCTAGACTGTACCAGAAACTTCGTTATTTTCATCTCCCAACTCCACATCCTAGGTTGCCTTACATCCATACAGAGCCTAGCAATCCTTTACAGACTGTAGTCAAGTTTGGGTTCAAGTGTTCTCACCACCCTAAGGGGGCATAAAAAATTCACAGGAAGACCCGTTAAGATGTACCCCTTGTCCTGGCCTCCTGGACAGCTCTCTTCTCCCCTCCTGGCATATCTGGTTAATACTCTCAAGGAAGCCTGTCCTACTCACCAAGCGCTCATTGATTTTACCTCTCCTCTGCTCTGAATCTCCATAGGAGAAATTTAATTCATCCTGGCCACTCCATGGATCAATTGATTCCAGACCAATGGAAAATTAATTCCCTTATGTAAACATTTATCAAACATCGTGTTAGTGGCTAGATCAGTGGGAGATCCAATTGGCATGGATCACAACCTCCAAGACCAAGTGGCTTAGGGATTCCAGATTCCCCTGGGAGTCAGGAATCTTGAGCCTAGATTTCGAGATATTGCATAAGTTCCACCACTTCTTAACTGTGTGACCTTCTCAAGTTGCTCTGTCTTTCACAGTCTGCATTCCTTCATCTGCACAAGATGGGGCTCAGGCTGAGTTAGCACCAGGCTAACCCGAAGAGTTACTTTACACTAGCTAAGTTGGCAGTGAGGCACCTGTGCTGGGCTAGCACTGAGTACTGCCAATGTACTCCTTCCTTCCAAGCAATAAACCCAGTCCTCTAGACTCGCCCATCCCCAGTCTCAGACAGAATGTCTCTGTAAGCACTTGCAGCCATGTCCTCCCCACCTTCTGCCTCACCCCTCAACCGCAGGCTCCCAAGGATTCTGGAGCAGACTCACCTCCCATAGCCCCAGGCTCAGCCAAGCCCAATTTCTTCATCCAGGATCAATTATTTTTTCCTCTTCTTACCTTAAAGAGTAATAATGAATCACACTGTCAAGCCCACAGTCCTTTCTATTATTCCCTCTGCCTTGGATTTCCTCTTTGGTTGTGTAATTTGGCCTTTACAATATCCTTCCCTTGCTAACAGAACTCAAGCACTCGGGAGGAGGTGTTGGAGGACATTTGGTCTCCTAAGCCAGGAGCATGGGGAGTTCTTGATTCCTACCTCTCCTCACCCCCATGCCCCTTGGAGCTTTATTCACCCAATCCTGCTGCCTATTTCTCTTAAGAATGTCCCAAATTGACCCTTCCTTCCAAGCTCCACAGTCCTATTCTCTCCCTCTCTTGGTTTCCTGGGACTCCTTCCTCTTTCCCTGTAATCTACTCTCCACACAGCAGCTATGGGGACCTCTGTCAATGCAGGCCTGGTCACAAGGCTCTCCTCTCCTGCTTAAATCATTCTATGGCTCCCCATTACCCAAAGGATGAAGTCTAGGTTTCCTTACATATTGGTGGCTCACAGTGAGATCTGACATGACTTTTCTGTCCAAAAGAGTAGTTTCTAAAGTTGAATTTGGAGGTCTTTAGTGGAGACATAGGCTCAGCTGAGCCTGAAAGCATCTGAGTTTGAGTTGCCGCTAGGTTCTTATTCAGCTTACCTCTTGAAATGGATATTTGTTACTCCCTCCCCACCCCCCAGATTTGCATCCAAGTCCTTTTTTCTTCTTTTTTTTTTTTTTTTAGGGAAGAATTCTGTGTGAGTCTTGGAAGAAAGCAGGGTCTGGATGCCACCTCTCCTACCCAGGCAGAGTGGAGGTGCAGGACCCAGCTCGGTCAAGTGCATGTTGCCCCTTGGGCTTTGAGTTTTGGGGAATGGCCCTGGTACAGAACTACTCCTGAAAGAGCAGCAAGGTGCTGGCACTGTGGTTCTAAACACAGGGCCCCAGCGGCTGACCCAGACTGCAGTTCCTGTACCTAGTGTTCCTAGCCCTCGTCTTTCTTGTGAACCTGCTTCTCTGGCTTATCTTAGAGTCTAAGAGTCACTCAAGGGCCTTCCTTTGTGTCTTTATCCACTTATTGATATGCAAAGTGAGTTTCTGTGGCTACTAATAAGATGCCCAACTGCTGCCCCAAGTCCACAGCATCTATGGGCCCTTTGTTCCCTAAGCTCAAATCTCTGACCATGTTCTTCCACATCCCTAGAGATCTGCACCTGCTGGTAGTAGTGGGAGAGCAGCCAACCCTACGATGGGGGTTTTTTGTTCTGTGAGCCAATGAAATTTTCCTGGGTGGGATTTTCCATCCCTTGACACCCAAAGAGTCCTATTACAGTCATTAAGTCATAAATGTTATTAAATTTAGAAGACATTTATTGAGTATCAGCACTGGGTCAGGCTCAAGGGGAGATCAGCACTAAGTCCCCTTGGCTAGCCCTGAATTGTTTGTCCACCCTGGAGCTGTTTCCAAGGAAAAAATCAGGTGCTGTTATTAGAAGGAGGAGATGCGGAATACGTCCTGAGCAGAAAAGCACAGTAGTCTCAGTGGACACTGGTGATCGTCATTATCTTATTAATTCTGAAGTTAAGGAAATGTGCTTTCGTTAAGAGATAAGGGACCCTGAGTGGGAGCAGACAGGAGACAAGCTGTGGACCGGGTGTAGAACCGGCCTTCTCCAGAGAGGGATCATGCTGAAATCCCCAGTGCTAGAAAGAAAGGACGGTCTAGACCACTTGCTCTGAGGCCTCCCCACAGCTAACTTCCTGCTCACATCTACTCAGATTGCTCTGGTGCAGATTCACCGTTTTCAAAATTCTTAGAGAGAGCCACAGAGAGAGAACATGGGATGTCTTCACTACCTCTTCCCACACCATTCTTCACGGATGAATTCGGGATGCTCCTAAGGCTGAAATTCAGAGTTAAACACCTTGCCCTGTCTAGTCAAGCTTTTATCAATCTCTCCCATGTCTCTGTGCCTCAGTTTCCTCATCTGTAACATGAGACAGTTTGAGTTGACTGCACTATTGACCTTGCAAGACTGCTGTGAAGATCAAGCCTAAGATTCCAGTTTTGAAACGCACTGAAACGTGCAGTTTGACAGAAATATCTGCCAAAATGATTTAGAAGGTAAGTATGTTCTGTCTTTACCTGAATTCAACCATTTGGATGGTGGTGCCTTGATTTTAGAACTCCAAGTCCTTCCCAGGTCCACAAAAGTTCTGCCTGACCTGCCCCCACCAAACCTCCAACATTATCATGTGTCCCTTTCTGCTTTGGGCCTTCCTTCTGATCCTCAAAAATGGAAGACTCCCACAGGATCATGCCTTGTGGTGACCTCTCCTGCCTCACTCAGAGCAGTCCTCTCCTCTCTCCAGTCAGGCTCAGCCCAAAGCTCACCTCCTCATGGAAGCCTTCCCTGATACCTCACTTCAAGTCAGGGGCCCTGATGCACATACTTGTAGCACTGGACTTGGCCTTCTTCGCTCTGATCACAATGGCAGTTAATTAGTTATTTGCATAAGGGGTTGATTTATGTCTGGCTCTCCTGCTAGAATATAAGCCCCTGGAGGGCAGGGACTATGAGAGACCTACTCTGCGCTCAGTCCCATAGTCCAATTAAAAGTTCGTAACAAGTATTTACTGAAAAAAAGAAAATGAATAAATGTATTAATTAAATAATTTAATTCCTTTTCTATAGTAGATATTGGGGTAGATACTGATTATCTCACATATTTTACCCAAATCAACGGATTGGGTAGAAAAATCCAAAGGCAATTGGGAAGCATTAACAGATTCACAGGCAAATCTGCTCATTTAGAGAGAAACTTCATGGAAAGTATCATCACTAGTAACTTTACAATACAAGTTATGTAATGGTCATTTGGGCCAACAGGCAGGGAAAATCTTCTTTTGTAATAGTCAGGAACAAAAAAGATCCTGAAGCTGCATCCAATATTGCCTTTGCAAATAATTAGTAAGCGTGTACTATTCATAAACTGAGCAAATAATTGGAGAGTGCCTCCCGGGTGCCGGGCTCTGTGCTGTGCCCTGGGATGGCTGAGATGAACCAGACAGACAGTGCCCTGCTCTCAAGCAGTCTAAATGGGGATTCGGAAAACAAACAAGTAAATAAATGACACAGTCCTGCAGAAAGTGTTTTCAAAAAACCCACTTTTGATGAATCATGAACCGCTCCATAAATCAGGCACAGCAGCCCGACTGTACAGAGGAGGGGACTGAGGCTCAGAAAGAAGTGATCCACCCAAGGTCACCGGGCTCATGAGTGGTGGGGCTGGAGTTTGTTCTCCTCTTTGTCACACAGGGACTTTGTTTCCCTCTTTGCCTGGCACTTCTTGTGGCCAGATTCGTGTGGAAGATGCCAGAGGCTTTGGTGATTGAGATGGAACTGCAATTTTGCATAATAAGGATTTACTGAGCTGCATCTGGATGGCTCAGTCTGTAGAGCATCCAACTCTTGATTTTGGCCCAGGTCATGATCTCACAGTTCATGAGTTCGAGCCCTGCGTCGGGCTCTGCACTGACAGCTCTTGTCCCCACCCTTCTGGAAACCAGGGTATCATCATCTGTATTTTGGGGAAAAAATAGCCAATTTGTAGTGTTACTGGTGCCCTTTAATTGGCAGACATATTCAAGGGTGGTCCTGGGTGGCTGTGAGTCCTTCAAAGCATCCTGAGCTTAGTCTCTTCTATTTCTCCCTCCACACAAACTCTTGTTCCCACTGCTCTCCCCTTTAGTTGTGATGAAATCCAAACTGTTGCCAAGTCCTGTGAGGTCCTGCTAGTTTCTTCTGCCCCTTCACTTTGCTCACCACCCCGGTCTTGGGGTTATTCCTCAAACATGCCATGCTCTTTTCCTCTCCAGGGTCCTTGCACTTTACTGTCCCCACCGCTCTGGTGGAGTGGTCTTCTTTCAGCTGTCTGCATGGCTGGCTTCTTCACGTATCCAAGTCTCTGCTCCAATGTCACCTCACTCACTGTCTGCGCCCTGACCCTGTTTGGGCTTACTTTATAGCAATGATCACTACCTGGCCTAGTATTCAATGCTAATAGAATTATATAACCTGCTTGCGTTTTTTGGCTGTTTCCCCCATTAAAAATTAAGTTCCACTAGGGTACGGACTTTGTTCCCTGCTGTGGCTCCTACGCCTAGTTCAGCACCTGGCACAAAGTAGGCGCTAAAGAGAATCTTGTTGAATTAATTAAATTCACAAAGTTAGAGGGACTCCCCCCTGCCACTCCACCCCACTTAGCTAGCTAGTCCTTTGGGTTTATAATGA